>NC_056727.1:914149217-914449217 GCF_019279795.1 Protopterus annectens | reverse complement strand
GCTTTTGTGGCAGGTCTGGCATTCCTTTTAGCCTTGGTAAAGTATGAAAGTGGAATCTGTAACCTTGAGACACAATATTCAGGACCCATTTGTCTTGGGTGATTGTTTGCCAGTTTTGAGAAAAAAGTGCTAGTTTTCCCCCTAAAGGGGCTTCCAAAAGGGACGTGCTTGGCGTACGAAGGAGAAAGTCATTGTGACTGTTTCCTGTAAGGTTGAGACTTGTCCTCACCACCTTTTGGGGTTGAGGTGCCCCCACTGTTGTTGTCTGTTGGAGCCTTGGGGTTGAGATCTGCCTCTTGGGCATCTGTATCTGCCTCTCTGTGGCCTGTCTGATACTGGAAGGGACCAATTCTTTGTTGGCCAATTTCTGCTAAACCGAAGTGGCTGTACCTGTAAGAAATCCTGGACTGTTTGCATAGATTTAGCTTTATCCTCAATTTTCTTTAACACCAAACAAAGTATCATGCTGTAAAGGAGCATCCAATAATTTTGCCTTAACATGATCAGGTAAACTTTGTTCTTTTAACCAAGCATGTCTTCGAATCACAGAACCTGTAACTGCGGCTTTATAAGAGGCCTCTAAAGAATCAAAACCACATTGCAGAGTATGTTTTCCCACATGTTCAACTGCATGCAATAAATCCTGCATTTCTTTACAATCAGGAGCTTCTGTGCTTGCAAGCATTTTCTGTTTTAACTGAGCCATTAAATATTGTTGGCAAACATGTGAAACTGGCAATTTAAAGCCCTTACTGCTAAAGTTGCAGAAGTGTATACTTTCTTCCCCCATCTATCCAAAGCTCTGGAATCTCTGTCAGAGGGTACTGGATTTTTTTGCAATGGAAGCCTTAACTCCTTTTGGACCCTGGGAAATAGTTTCTGGATCAGCAGAAGGGTTTTTGTAAAGAAACTTGTGAGAATCAGGGGCTCTAATACCCATCTGGCATGGCTGGAGCAGGGGGCAGAGTGTCAGGAGATTAACTGGATTCAGAGAACACATCATCCACAATATCTAGCACAGGCAGAATAGCCAGGGGCCTGTGTTGAAGCAATAAGAGGAAATCCCTGAGCCTTTTCTTGGATTCTGAGTAATCCTGGCTTTCCCAATGGAAATGCTCCCTCATGGTGTGTGTTTCCCCAAAAGAATAATCCTCAGGAGGAGAGGCTGAAGGGATAGATTCTTCAGCATCAGAGTTCTCATAGGGGGGCGGAGAGTATCCCTGGTCTGAAGAGGAATCAGAAGAAATGGAAACCTGATCAGAGGAGCCATAGTCTGTATCCTGCCTAGGCCTTTTCTCAGGAGGGGGATGGGAACATCTGATTAGAGTAATGAGGTCTTCGGCCATTTTAAGCATCTGTTTCTTAGGCATGGAGGACTGTCCAGGAGAATGCTGTACTTGTTTCTTTGTCTTTAATGGTACCTTTGTCTTGGCTGTTGTTTTAATGGTAAGCTGTGAAGGTCTGAAAACACCCACAGAAGCCGATGCCTGCTAGGGGCTCCGGACCCATCTGAGGGATTAGTTTCAAGATGCCTCCACGTGGGAGTCGGAAGCGGCCTGTGGCTCTGAGGTAGCGGGCGTCAGGGGCTGCGAAAGCGCCTCACTGAGAACCGGCGACTGGCCTAGAAGAGGTTTCGTTGTCGGTTTTGGACCTCGGATGCCTGTCTTTATCCTTGTCTTTGCGTTTTTTCGGTATTGAGGTCGTCGGCTGATCCGACGGCATTGTGTAATTGAACCTTCGGCCAAAGTAGTGCAAAGCAAAATCAAAACGTCTTTTTATAGTGCGTTTGTTAAATCTAGCACAAAACAGACAATTAGTGACGTCATGATCAGGGCCTAGGCATGGAATACAGGAAGTCCTTACGAGGCATTTGCTTCCCACAAGAAATACAATTATTAACTTTTTCTGACATCGGTCTGAGGCAAGAAAAAAGTTTCCCCATCGGGGTACTTAGCTTTATTGAAGACTTCGGATCTGAAATTCGAAGTCGGCTGACTGGCACTTGCGAACTGCTTCTGCTTCGGGCACCGTGCGGCAAGAAAGACTGACCGAATAGTGTCGGATGCATCTTATATACCCCTGGCGCACTGATGTCAGGGAAGAAGCGACAGCAACCGATGCAGGACCAAGACTTTGGAACTCAGGCCAGCTGCGGGACCGCCTGACGGCAGGATAACCAAGTGTAATGACTGCAGCAGTGTAACACGATGAACATCTGTACTATGTTCTTCATGTTTCACTGTTGCAGTCATCACATTTGGGTAGATTCCCAAAGCTAAGGGTGGGAGGAGGAATTTAGATAGCATTAGGACTAGCTATAAGGCCCTGCAAGACTGAATACCTCAGACCCTGCAAAAAGCAATGCCAGCAGCCAGGCATTTGCTGAATACCCTTAGGGCAGTAGAGAGGCCGAAGGGCAAAGCACAGAACTGAAAATGCAAGGCAGAGAAAGCGAAACAAAAAATTCCTGAAGAGGGGATAGATGGGGATGTGAAGATATGCATCCTTGAGGTCCAGATATACCAGAAAGGCCTGGGGTAGAAGAAAGGGGAAAATGTATGCAGAGATAATGTCCAAAATGAATCGAGGAAGATATTCACTTTGGACAGAAGCACAATTGATCTCCAGTTGCCCTCCTTTCGTGGGACCAAAAACATCTTGGTAGAAAACTCCTTCCCCTCTTGGCAGGAGGCACCGTTTGAATGGGGCCCTGAACCAAGAGAGAGTGAGGAACCTCTGAGAAATGACAGACCTGTTCTCGAGGAAGCTAAGAAATTGTTGAAAAGGAAAGAAGGCACTTCCAAACCATGTAATATACCTGATGGATAATGGACAGAACTCAACAGTCTGAAGTGACTTGTAGCCAGTTTGAAACAGACAGGGACAGATGGAAGGGCAAAGGAACCTGGCTGAGGGAAGGAGAAACCAAACTATCAAATAGAAGGCAGCTTGTCCTGGAAAGCAGGTTTCTGGGAGGCAGGAATCTGAGCACAATTAGCAGAAGGCACATATCTAGAACCCTTCTTGCCCTTAGGAGGAGGGTGAAATTGCCTATGAACAAATGCAGACTTAGAGGGATAATTCTTACTTTGCTTTTTTCTTGGTGAGACTTGCAAAGTTCAGCAGCAGATCCAAAAAGGATTTTATTAATCAAAGCAGCATCCAAAAGTTTGGCCTTAATGTCATCAAGCAAGGCTTAAGACAAAGACTATGTCTCATAACTGAATCAAGAGCAAGAGCCCTGGAAGAGGCATCATCTGCTTATTGGCTGCATTTGATTGAGTGGCATACAACCTCAGAAGTAGAGCCAGCAGGGAAAGGGCCAAAGCCTTCCCGTCTGAGGAAGTTCAGAAACCACAGAAAGGAGAGACAAGACATACCTCATCATATTAGTCTGGTAGTTGATGGTTCTAAAGGATAAAGTGGCAATAGTGTAAACGTTCTTGCCCAGCTTTTCCAGAGCCCCACTATGCTTATCAGAAGGCAACAGCTTGGTAGAGGGAAATAACTTAGATAGCTTGACAGAGGAAACTGATATGATAGAATAGTCAGCAGAAGAGCATTTATTAAAAATTTGCATTCCTCAGGCACTTTAGAGAGTCAGAGGCTACAGAAGTTGCCCAGAAACTATCCAGAAGAGCAGTTAGAACAGCAAATGGTTTGGGAGACACCATCTGTGGGAGCTCGTAGCATCTTTTCTGAAAATCAGAGACCTGAAAATAATCCCACTTAAAATAATCCATCATGCAGGCAATACAAGCAATGTTTTTCATCTTCTCCCATTATTGGTCGCCACAGCGGATCATCGGTCCGCAGATTGATTGATAGTGGAGTTTTTACAGTGTCGAGTTGATAAGCCTTGCGCCCAACCTTCACAGAAGGCACATGTATACACACACACACACCTACTACATGTCTATAAAACTTGCTCGACAGCAGGGAGGACATGCAGACTCCACGGTATCCCCAAATGAGAGCTTCACCAGAGGGGAATCTCTGTTTATGGAATTCTCCTTTGAACTGTAGTCCAAGGGGGAAGGGATTTGGGAAGAGCAATCCAAAGACTCTTCCCCCAAGTCCAGGTCCTCATCAGAAGAACTCAATTCCCTAGGTCTCTTGAATGGAGAAGACGACTAGGGAGGATCAGGAGCAGAGAACCCTTGAAGTGGCTTCAAGGCCATCAAAGCATTAAATAAACCTCGAGTGAAATCCTGCCATTAGGGATTCTTAACAACAGGGGAAACGTGCCTTGTTTTTTGTTTTTTTTTTCTTCTTCTGTGGGATGCCTGCTCAAAACACCCTCGGAATGTCAGACCTTGGCATGACTCAATAATGGTAGTTGGAATCTCCTCCCTAAGTCCTGAGGAATTCCCTTTGGGTCCTTTTCATATAAATCTGCTGAGAAGTTGGATTCATGCTGGCCTCGAAAAGGGTCATGGCAGAAGAATCCAAAGCAACCACTGAATGGATCTCTGGGCTTCCACCAGCCTTGAAAGAGGTGTCTGAGGAAGGATTAACAGTAGCCAGACCAGACCTAACTTTTTTGTCCTTCTTGGTAGACGGCTGCCCCTTGGGATGGGAGGATTGTGCCATAGCACCTTGAGCTAACAACTTAAGATGTCGGTTCTTCAGGTACATGGACAAGGATGAAGAGATGACTACAAAAGATTTTAGGCACAAATTCCTGGCAGATACAACACTGTGCATGACGGAGAGAAGTACCCAAACAGAACAGGCACTGGTTGTGACGGTCTTTATGTGGAATTTGCCTCCCACGTGGATATCTTCCCTTTCTGCATGACATGAACATCATAACCACAAAAAAAGAGAAGAAAGGAAACCCCAACAGGGCACTTATCTGAAGACATGGCTTGGCAACCAGCACAGTAGAAGGGTGTTCAGACGGACATTCAATAATGGCATTTGGACTGGTAGCAAAGAAGTTCTGAATGTGTGCGTTTGTAGGTCACCTTTATGCCCCACGCAGTGCAAGGAAAGCACGTGTGAAGTACAATACCTATAAGTATTAAAGACGTTGGTATACTGGCCAGACACTGGGCTATCCTTGGCAGGAGATCCCTTAGGTAAAGAATACTGCAACAGTGATATGGCAAGACATCTACAGCTGGACTTCTGATCATAGCAAGTTTACTCTATTAAAGAAATGGATGTCAACAAATTCCCTTTAACAGAGATGCTCAAGAAGTGATTACGACATCCACTTCTATTTATTTGTAATACACACGTTTTGAAAGATAGTGAAATTTACCAATCTGTGCAAAAGCACCAACTGTCATTGCTGCCAAACATATCTTCAAAAAAGAACATGACCACATGTTGTGCTGCCACAGAAATGGTAAACTATGCAAGAGTGTGCACTTCTGTACATAAAGGGAGTCTTCTTTTAATTTAGTTTCAGTGATCATTTGTGTGGCAGCACACTATTTGTTACAGTTGCCTACCAGTTCCTAAGTGACTATTGCCTGTGTCACGTGCAAAGTTTGCCAAAATCCTGGCTATAACAAAACTTATTTTAACTTTCTTATATACCTGGATATAACAAGGTTATTTTCCCTCATTTTTAGCTAATAACTACACTACCACAAAGTAAAAAAACATAATTATCAAGGCAATTAAGAAAAAAATGAAATAAACTTAAGTTACTATAATGGACCTACTAGCTAAAGGGCTCTCCAATTTCACTGAAATAAACCATATTTTAGCTGCTGGCTCAGTAATTTCACTGAAATAAACCGCATTACTCTAGTCAAGGGCTACCTCAGCACTATTACAAAAGTTCAATAAAGTGTTTTTTTTTACTATCTGAATCAAAAGTATCAACTGGGGAGGGCTGTAAGCTATGAACACACTGAAAGGACTTGTTCTTTGATTACTTTCTGCAAGCAACAAATGACTATGTATTGGAGGCATCTTACCTTTCACACTGTGTTTGCCCTTTGGTAACTTTGTAATGTGTGATGCTCTCTTTAGCTCATACCTAGAGAAAACAACAGATTTTGTGAAATTATCCTACAGAAACAATATCTACCAAGATAAATACGATGAAGTGGTTAAACAATCAGTATAAATGTCTCGCCTAGTAAGCAGCAATGTAGTAAAAGTGCAACACACATATTTAGACCAGTACTGCTACATTTAAATCCACACCTTGCATTAACAGACTCTTAAATTACAACTCGCCATGTACTCACTATAAAAGCAGACATACGATCAAAAGGATCACTGTTGCAAGAAATCAAATATATGATTTGGAAATAAACCACTGGCACATGCATGTACTCCAGCCAAAGATTTTCATCAATGGAGAGATGCCCCTTTGGATATGTGGTTGCATTCTTGTACTGTGGCTATTAGAAGACAACCTGGTTATAAAAAGCAGCATGTCATGCATCTCTCTCCATTGTTCTTTTTTTTTTGTACCCAGTAAAAGGCAGAGAGAGATCAGCAAATGCTCTTAATGGTAGGCTAAAGAAGACTTTTAGAAAGTCCCCCCCCCCATATTTCTCACAGCACAACCACTGCTTACTTCAGCAAGCATCCCTGCCTATCTCAACGATTCTGTCCTCCTGTGTTTTTTGTACACTGCTGTTGATACCCTCGCAAGACCCTTTCCTAGGAGGGTCCTCTCACATGAAGAAGCTCTTGGTTTTAGCAGAAGCATGAATCCCCATTGCACAGAGAAATATGAGGGAGTTGGGCCATTATACTGGTCACCTTCTGAGAATGTGTTTTAATATCCAAACCTTTCAACATACAGGCCTTTCCATTTAGAATAGATATACACATGGACTTTAAAGGAGAGTGGTTCCCTCTCCCATGATGCTTCAAACCCCTGCCCATCCTGTAACTTGCTGACCTCCCCTATTAATTAATTATTCAGAGTCTCCATTGGAAATTGTCACAAGTGCCCCTTTACACCCACACCTACCCATCCTTAGAGAGGGGAGCAGACATAAGTGTGTTCATTCCTTTAAAATCCCTCATTGGCTCCTCTGGTGCTGAAGTTGCTAGCTTATCCAGAGCTACCTGGGCCACTGTTAGGACTTCATCACTCTGTGCCCAAGTTGAAAGACAATGGATCTATAGATAATGATTTGAGTACACTGACACATTCATACTGAGGTAAGACATTTAATTCAAGACTTTACACTGCCATTCTCCGTGAAAACACTAGACAATAACAGAGTATACTATAAATATCAGAAATAGACGAATCATAAGTACATCCTGATCATGAAACCCAATATGTGCATCGTATCTGTAAGACAGAAAGTACAGGTGTGTACACTTACCATAAATGTAGATGTTAGAGTGTATTCACTGTTGCAGTCATTACATTTGGGTTATCTGCCTGCAGGTTGCCCTCAATCGGCCTGATTAACAAAGTCTTGGGTCCTGCCTCAGTTGCTGTCCCTTTTTCCATGACGTCAGGTCGTCAGGGGTATAAAACATGCAGCCGATGCCATTATATCAGTTTTTATTTCCCCAGATGGCAGGTGCCCCCTAATGGGAAGCAATTAAACATAAAAGCACAAAGATATACCTCCAACAAAAAAGCAAATACACCAAAAAGGCTTTTAAGCATAGTAAAGGAAAGTAGAGGTATAGCCAAAAGAAGTTAGGGAGCTGGAGGGAGGGCAACAAGGACTGCAACAGTGAATACACTTGAACATCTACATTTCTGGTAAGTGTACACAACTGTACTATGTTCTTCATGTTTCATTGTTGCAGTCATTACATTTGGGTAGATTCCCAAAGAGATGGTTGGGAGGAGGAATTTAGATAGCATTAGCGCCAGCTATAAGGCCCCGCAAGACTGCAGTAGCAAAGCCAGCTCTGGATTTAGAGAAAATTGGCAAATGATAATGTTTGGTGAAAGTATGTACAGAACTCCAGGTAGCAGCTTCTAGGACGTCCCTGGTAGGGGCGCCTCTGAGAAAGGCTGTAGAGGTAGATGCAGCCCTGGTGGAGTGAGGTCTGATCCCCTGGAGGATAGGTTTTCCATGGTGCTTATAGCAGAAATAAATGCAATGGCTTATGCATTTAGAAATGGTTTGCTTTGAAATAGCCTTCCCCTCTGCCCCTGCAGCAAATGTCACCAGCAGTTATTCAGATTTCCTTTGAGGTTTAGTCCTGTCCAAGTAGAATCTAAGTGGTCTGTGCACATCTAAGGAATGCAGTATCCGTTCCTCATTATTCTGTGGATTTGGAAAGAAGGTTGGCAAATGAATGGACTGATTAAGAGCCACACTAGATACCACCTTGGGCATGAAGGATGGATTGGTTCCGAGTGACACCCTGTCTGCATGAAAGATGATGAAAGACTCCACTGCCATAAGGGCCTGTAATTCAGATACCCTTCTAGCTGACGTGATTGCTAAAAGGAAAGCAGTTTTCTAAGAAAGAAATTTTACGTCTGCAGTAGCAGCTGGCTCGAAAGGAGGTACAGTGAGTTTCTCCAAGACAAAGTTAAGGTCCCAGGCTGGGGTTGGAGCTCTCCTGGGTGGTCTCAAATTTTTGCCCCTCTGAGGAACTGCTTCAGCTGTGGATGAGAGAAGAGGGAAGGTTCTGTGTTATGGAGGAAAAAGACAGGCCCTTGTGAAGCATCTCAGTTAAGTACTGTAAAATCTGAGGTAAATTGGATGCTGCTGTGCTCATGCCTTGAGATTGGTTCCAGGCACAGAATCTTTTCCATTTTTCAGCATAAGATTTTCTAGTACTAGGCCTCCTTGCCTCTAAAATGATATCCATCACAGGTTTGCTGAGGGATGGTAAAGGAGAGATTAAGCAATTAGCCAGGCTGCAAGGTTCAGTGTTGGAAGCTGAGGGTGCAGAATCTGGTTCTCCAGCTGAGACAGCAGGTAAGGAGTCTGAGGCAGGTGCCATGGAGATAACAGTGACACACTGCGCAGGAGGGGGCACCAGTGTTGGCACGGCCAGTCCGGAGCAATCAAAATCATCCTTGGTTTGTCCTGTTTGATTTTTAGTAGTACTTTGGAGAGCAGAGGTAGAGGGGGAAAGGCATAGACTGTTTTTTCCAACTGAAGGACAGAGCATCCACTTTCCAAGCTTGTTTGTGGGGAGTCCTTGAGCAAAATTTGTCCAATTGGTAGTTCTGGGGAGAGGCAAACAGGTCTACATCTGGGCTCCTCCATCTGCTTGTCAACATGCTGAAAATCCTTGTTTCCAGTTTCCACTCATGTGGGTTCATGAGGTTTCTGCTTAGTCCGTCTGCCAGTGTATTTAATTTTCCTGGCAGGAATTGAGCTTGTAGGTGCACTTGGTAGCTCAAGGCTGTGTTCCACAGAGCCATGGCTAATCTGCAGAGAGGGTAAGAATGTGTACCCCCCCCTGCTTACTTATGTACCACATAACTGTGGTGCTGTCTTTACCAATAATTGTCCCGGAAGAATGTGGTCTTTGAAGGCTGTCAAGGAATTCTGTACAGCTAACATTTCATTTGGTTGATATACAGGTGCATCTGTCTTGGGTTCCATTTGCCCTGAATGCACTGCCCTGCCAAGTGAGCCCCTCATGCATAGTCTGATGCATCTGTTAGGGTTTGGACGGCAGGGGGTAAAGTGAAAGGGAGCCCCTTGTTGTGGTAGCAGGCCTCTGCCCACCAAAGGAACTCTGTCTTTATACAAGGAATGATAGGAATCATTGACTCCAGGTCCTGAGAATGTTGACACCATAGGCTTTTTAGATACCATTGTAGTTTCGTCATATGCAGTCTTGCATATGGAATTAGTAGAATGCAAAAGGCCATGAACCCCAGGGCTTGTAGAATTTTCCTTGCAGACAGCTGGGTCTTTGAGGACAGTAGTTTGAAGTAGGTTGTCAAATAAACTTGCTTCTCTGGAGTGAGGAAAGCTATCTGGGAAGTTGTGTTCAAGCTTGCTCCCAGGAATACGATCTGTTGGCAGTGTACTAGGTGAGATTTCATTTTGTTTATGGTGTACCCCAGTGACGTTAGAAGTTTCTTTACGAATGCCAGATGTTTTAAAAGCAAGTGCTGGCTTTCTGTCTGAATCAGACAATCGTCCAAGTATGGGTATATCTGAATATTTCTCTGCTTGCAAAATGCAATGGCTGGAGCTAGACACTTTGTGAATATCATGGGCACAGCAGATAAGCCAAAGGGAAGTGCAGAGAACTGATGGTGCATGGAGCCTGCCCTGAAGCGTAGGTATTTCTTGCAAGATTCACTTATTGGAATGTGCAGGTAAGCTTCCTTTAAGTCTAAGGTTGCCAACCAGGCATCTTTGCCTAGCATAGGAAGCAGTTGTTGAAGTGTTAGCATTTTGAATTTTGGAATTACCAAAAAGGCATTTAAAATAGAGAGGTCGAGGATAGGATGCCAGGAGCTGCCTTTTCTGGGTAACAGGAAAAGTCTTGAATAAAAAACTTGTCCCCTTTCTTCTGCTGGGACAGGTTGAATAGCCCTGACACTTAGAAGAGAGAGAAAGTACAGTTGTGTACCTACCATAAATGTAGATGTTCGAGTGTATTCACTGTTGCAGTCATTACTCTTGGGATATCCTGCTGGCAGGCTACCCGCAGTCTGCCTGAATTCCAAAGTCTTGGTCCGGCGTGGGTTGCTGTCGCCTCTTCCCTGACGTCAGTGCTCCAGGGGTATAAAAGATGCAGCCGATGCCATTTTCTTCAGTTTTTCTTGCCCAGATGTCAGGTGCCCCCAAAGGGGTAGGCTAAAAATTATGCCAATAAACATGCATGCACTAAGGTAATAATTTCCTTCATCTACAAGCAAATACACCACATAGGCTGTATAGAATAGAGAAGTACAGATAAGACCCTGCAAAAGAAAGGGGGATGGTGGGAGGGTAACCTGGACTGCAACAGTGAATACACTCAAACATCTACATTTATGGTAGGTACACAACTGTACTATGTTCATCGTGTTTCACTGTTGCAGTCATTACTTTTGGGTTGAATCCCAAAGCTGAGGATGGGTGGCTGGGGCTAAATAGGATTAGGAGAGGCTATGAGGCCCTGCAGAACTGCAGTGGCAAAGCCTGCTCTGGATTTAGAGTAGAGAGGTAAGTGGTAGTGCTTTGTAAAAGTGTGCACTGAACTCCAAGTTGCAGACTCTAAGATGTCGTTGGTTGGTACTCCTCTGAGGAAGGCTGTTGAAGTGGCTGCTGCTCTGGTTGAATGTGGCCTAATGCCCTTAGGCACTGATTTGCCATGTTGTGAATAGCAGAAACGAATGCAATGGCCTATCCATTTTGAAATAGTCTGTTTTGAGATAGCCTTTCCTTGTGAATCCTGCAGCATATGCCACTAAAAGTTGCTCGGTCTTTCTGAAAGCTTTAGTTCTGTCCAAGTAGAAGCGTATCTGTTTGTGTATGTCCAAAGAATGCAGAAGTCTCTCACCCTTGTTCTGTGGGTTTGGATAAAAGGTAGGCAAGTGAATGGTTTGGTTAAGGGCCACACTGGACACCACACCTTAGGCATAAATGTCAGGTTTTTCCTCAGAGAAACCCTGTCTGGATGGAAAATGATAAAAGGTTCCACAATCATGAGTGCCTGTAAATCCGAGACTCGTCTTGCAGAGATTATTGCTAGGAGCAGAGCTGTTTTCTAGGATAAGAATTTTATATCAGCTGTTGAGGCTGGCTCAAAAGGAGGCAGTGTGAGTTTTTCCAAGACATAATTGAGGTCCCATGCAGGTATTGGTGCTCTCCTTGGTGGTCTTATGTTTTTGGCCCCTCTGACGTACTGCCTTATTAAAGGATGAGAAGAGATAGGTGGTTCCGTATTGTAATGGGATGAAATGGCAGAGGCGTGGATCTTAATTGATGAAAAGGATAGGCCTTTGTCCAGCATCTCAGTTAAGTATTGTAAAATCTGAGGAATACTTGGTACAGACGTGTCAATTCCTTGTGCCTGGTTCCAAGCACAGAATCTCTTCCATTTTTCTGCATAAGATTTTCTGGTACTGGGCCCTCCTGGCCTGCAAAACTACATCCATCACAGCTTTGGAGATAGGAGTGTTCTGAATGGCTACATTATCTGCCATGCTGCCAGATTTAAGGTCCTGAGTTGGCTGTGCAGTATCCGATTATTTTGTTGGGTCAGTAAGTGAGGAATTTGAGGCAATGTCCAGGCTGGACCTTGAGACAAGTTCTTTAGGATTTGGTACCAGTGCTGGCGTGGCCAGTCTGGGGCAATCAGTATCATTTTTGGCTTCTCGTCTGACCTTTAGGAGTAATTTGGGGGAGAAGAGGCAGTGGAGGAAAGGCATATACTGCTATGTTTTTCCAGCTGAAGGATAAGGCATCCACTTTCCATGCTTGCTTGTGATAAGTACTTGTGCAGAATCTCTGTAGTTGGCAGTTGTGAGGGGAGGCAAATAGAGCTATGTCTGGGCATCCCCATTTCCTTGTTATCATGCTGAAGACTTGTGGATCCAGCTGCCACTCGTGGGGATCCATGAGGTTTCTGCTTAGTTCGTCTGCCAGAGTATTTTTCCTTCCTGGCAGGAATTGTGCCTGCAGATGTACTAGTTAAGTCAATGCTGTGTCCCACAAAGTCATGGCTAGTCTGCAAAGGGGCTAGGAATGTGTGCCCCCCCCTGCTTGTTCATATACCACATGACTGTGGTGTTGTCTGTCTTTATCAGTAGTTGTCCTGGTTGAAGTAGGTCCTTGAAGGATGCCAGGGCATTTTGAACTGCTAGCATCTCTTTTTGATTGATATACAGATGCATTTGGTTTGAGGTCCATGTTTCCTGAATGCATCTTCCTGCTATGTGGGGCCCCCCAGGCATAATCCGACGCATCAGTCGTCAGTGTTTGCCTGGCTGGGGATAATGTGAACGGCTGTCCCTTGTTTTGGTGACAAGCCTTTGCCCACCATCGAAACTCCTGTTGCAGGCAGGGAATGAGAGTAATTATAGTGTCCAGGCTGTGGCAATGTTGAGTCCAAACACCTTTTAGGTACCATTGAAGTTTCCTCATATGCAGTCTTGCACATGGAATTAGTAGGATGCAGGATGTCATGAAGCCCAAAGCCTGCAGAATTTTTCTTGCAGATAACTGGGCCTTTGTTGCTAACATTTTGAAGTAGGTAGTCAGCTGTCTGTTTGTCTGTCGTGAGATAAGCCATCTGGGTACGTGTATTTAAGCTTGCACCCAGGAATATTATCTCTTGAAAGGGTACTAGTTTTGATTTATTTTCGTTGACTGTGTACCCTAGGCATGTTAGCAGTTTTTCACAAATGCCAGATGCTGTAGAAGGATGTCCTTGTTCTCTGCTTGAATTAGACAGTCGTCCAAGTAAGGATATATTTGTATTCCTCTTTGTCTGCAGAATGTAATTACTGGTGCCAGGCACTTTGTAAAGACCCTGGGCGCAGTAGATAAGCCAAAGGGCAGTGCAGAGAATTGGTAATGCATTGAGCCAGCCTTGAATCTGAGGTATCTTCTGCATATCTGTCCGACTGGGACATGCAGGCATGCCTCTTTTAGGTCTAAAGTTACAAGCCAAGCATTCTTGCCCAGCATGGGCAGTAGCTGCTGCAAAGTCAACATTTTGAATTTTGGTATATCCAGGAATGTATTTAGAATCGATAGGTCCAGTATTGGCCCTCCAGGCCTTGTCCTTTCTGGGCACTAAGAACAGTCTTGAGTAAAATCCTTGTCCCCGCTCTTGCACTGGCACTTGTTGAATGGCCCCTCATGTCCATGAGGGATGAGACTTGTTTTTGTGCCTCTGCCCATTGATTTTCTGGCAGATCTGGCCAGCCGTTTGCCTTTGGCAGGGTATGGAAATGGAACCTGTAGCCTTGTGACACGATATTTAGAACCCACTTGTCCTGGGTTATAACATGCCAATTTTGTGAAAAAAAAGTGCTAGTTTTCCCCCTAAGGGTGCTGCCAGGAAATAAGTGCATGGTGCAGGCAGGGGGAAGTCATTGGGACTGTTTCCTGTAAGGTTGTGATTTGTCTTCTCCACTTTTGGAGGTAGAAGCACCCCATTGCTTTGACCTGTATGAACCTTGCGCCTGGGATCTGCCTCTAGGGTGTCTGGGTCTGCCCCTTTGAGGTCTGTCTGACACAGGAAAAGACCAATTCTTTGTTGGCCAGTGTCTACTAAACCTAGGTGGCTGTACTTGTAAGAAATCTTTGACCGTTTGCATAGATTTAGCCTTGTCCTCCATTTTCTTTAACACCTCTTCTGCCTTAACACCAAACAAAGAATCATGCTGTAAAGGTGCATCTAATAATTTAACTTTAACATGATCAGGCAGATTTTGTTCCTTTAACCAAGCATGCCTTCTAATTACAGAACCTGCAACTGCGGCCCTGCAGGAGGCCTCTAAAGAATCAAAACCACATTGCAAAGTATGCTTTCCAACTTGTTCAGCTGCATGCAATATATCCTGCATGTTGTTGTTTTCTGCACATTCAGAGTTTAAAAACATTTTCTGTTTAAGCAATGCCATGACATGTTGCTGATATTTGAGCATATGAAACTGACAATTTAAGGCCCTTATAGCCAAGGTAGCAGATGTGTAAACCTTTTTTCTCCATTTATCCAGTGCCCTAGAATCCCTGTCAGAAGGGGTAGGGTTTTTAGCAGCAGAAGCCTTAACACCCTTGGGACCCTGAGAAATAGTTTCTGGGTCTGCAGCAGGGTTTTTAAAAAGGAATTTTTGTGAGTCAGGAAGCATGTAACATCTGTCAGACTTAACAGGAGCTGGAGGTAAGGAGTCAGGGGTAAGGCTAGACTCCGAAAACACATAATCCACAATGTCTAACACAGGAGGGATGGCTAGTGGCTTTGTGCTGAGGTAGTAACAGGAAATCCCTGAGCCTCTTTTTAGACTCTGAAAAATCTTGGTTCTCCCAGTGGAAATGCTCCATCATGGTATGTAAGGTTTCCCCAAAAGAATAATGCTCAGGAGGAGAAGCTGAAGGTATGGATTCTTCAGCATCAGAATCCTCATAGGGGGGAAAAGAATATTCCTGATCAGTAGAGGAATCAGAAGAAATGGAAGCCTGATCTGAAGATTCATAGTCAGTCTCTTGCCTAGGTCTCTTATCAGGAGGGGGATGGGAACCCCTGATCAAGGTAATCAAGTCTTCTGCCATTTTGAGCATCTGGTTTTTGGGCATGGAGACCTGTCCACATGGCTCTTGAGGTTGCTTCTTTGCCTTTGAAGGTGCTTTAGTCTTTGCCTTTGAAGTTGGTTTAATGTATACATGTTTGAGTCTGAATACACCCTCAGAAGCCGGTGCCTGCTCAGCGGCTCCAGACCCATCTGGAGGATTAGCGTCCGAGCCTCCAATACCTTGAGTTTCCAGCAGCATGGCCGACTCCAAGTGAGAGTCGGTAGCGGCCTGCTCCTCTAAAGCTGCGGTCGTCAGAGGCTGCGAAAGCGCCTCACTTAGAACCAACTAACCGGCGACTGGCTTAGGAGAAGCTTCGTCGTCAGTTTTGGGCCTCGGCTGTCTTTCTTTTTCTTTGCGTTTTTTGTGAACTCCGGTAGTCGGATGGCTTTCCGACGACATTTCTGGATAATTAAATCTGCATCCAAAGTAATTTAAAGCAAAATCATACTGACACTTAATAGTGCGTTGGTTACATCTAGCACAAAACTGACAACTCAGAAAATTATCATCAGGGCCTAGGCAAGGAATACAGTAAGAATGAAAGTCCTTATGAGGTATTTGCTTCCCATAAGAAATACAATTAACTTTTCTGACATCGGTTCTGGAGCAAAAAAAAAGAAAAAAATTTCCCCAATGGGGTACTTAGCTTTATAGAAGACTTCGGATCTGAAATTCAAACACGAAAATCTCAGGAGTCGGCCGACCGGCACTTGTGAACTGCTTCTGCTTCGGGCACTGCACAGCAAGAAAGACTAAAGAAAATGGCGCCGGCTGCTTCTTTTATACCTCTGACAAATTGACGTCAGGAAGGGGCGACGACAGCCGACGCAGGACCCAAGACTTTGGAATTCAGGCCGACTGAGGGCAACCCTAACAGCAGGGTTACCCAAATGCAATGACTGCAACAGTGAAAAATCGAAGAACATCCACAGGTTGTTGACAAATGAAGTTAACTACTTCAGATCAGGGGTATAAAAAGAAAATTTTTATCAAACATTTTAAGGTGTGCATTAATTTTAAAATTTTTTTTTATTCTAGAAAAGGTACAAATTTCTGAGGAGTACTGCTGGCAGAAACAATTGGAATATCATGAATTTCACTGGCAACTATTACTGAATGCCTCTCAGACCCCTGGGTTAAATAAATATATCTCCATTTACAGCATTTTACAATTAAATGCATTAAATTTATAAGTTCATAGGTGTATACAATAACTACCACAAGAGCCCTTGTATGCCTAGTCATGCAAATGAAGTGTGATCCACAAATTTGATTTATATAGGGGTGATTTATCAACTGCCTCTGTCCATCAGAGACATAGGTGCCAGAACATGAATGAATTTCCCATTACCAACCCTTGGTCCAGGTTGGTGCTTTAATAGGGTTAGGAAGGAACTCTGTTTCACACTGATGGGCAGCCTGTTCCAGACAATGGAGAATACATTTCTCAGAGAATTCCTAAAGTGTCCTATTCATGTCACAAGCAAAATTTAGGTCTTTTGATCTACTAGCTCTTCTGCTGTTTGTTTTGTGGGTGTACAAAAGGTTCATCAAAATAAGGTCCTGGGATGCCTTGTACACCAGGCAAAGATCACCTCTAAGAAGTCTGTATGATACCAAGAAAAAAGATGGTGTAGGACACCGAGTTTACTCTCTGCATTCTTTTTGTATGCTTGCTGCATGCGTCTGATCAAATACATACCGAAGGGGCCATTATACTCTATGACAGGTCTGATGAGGACCAAGTAGAGTGGTATTATCACCTCTCTGGACCTAGATGCCATACTCTTACTTATAAGATGAGCAAAGTAGGAGGACCGTCTTATTACACTGGACACAAAGGCCAAGTTACTATTTACTACCCTCACAGGAGCAAAAAAACCCTGAACAATTTCTCCAAAGCAAACTATAGCCTATTAAGCAATGGTATAAAAAGTTTCAAAGTCCCTGCTAATACAGCCAATAATGACAAATATGCAGAGGACTACATAAATGCCCTTTACAGCCACTTAAATGTAGTGACTCAGCTGTACCTGACAGGATTAAGACCACATCCTCTTGAAAAAACAAGCCACCCTGGTGGACTGTACGTATAAATAAGTTATAAAAAATAGAAAGAAAATGATATCCAAGAACAAGAGGGAACTTACTCAGAGGAAGATTATCCTCCACATCTTGAACAAGCAAATCGGACATCTTGAAAAGTCGTGTTAGGCTAGTTACGAGACTAAATTAGCATCCATAACTACAGCCGACCATAAGGCATTCTTTAACTACATCTGAAATCTAAAAGGAAACACCAGCTGTGTACCAAACATATAGTGGATGGTACCATTCACACTGAAGCTGAGGAAATTGCTAACCTTCTAGCTGACAGATTTAGCAATAACTTCATCCCCCTCTCCCCACCGGCCATACCCCAAAGCATTCCTGACACCAGTCCTCTACAGAGTATCTACAAACAAAAGATCATACAAGCACTCTCTAAGGCCACAAACACGGCCTCTATGGGACCAGATAACATACCAGGTTGATTACTAAACAATTTAAAACAAGACGTAGTGGAACCACTTGACACTCTCTTTAATCATAGCCTATGCACTGGCTTTGTTCCAGCAGAGTGCAGAATAGCAACAGTAATCCCCTTGCAGAAACGGGGTCCATCAACCGATCCAGGAAACTATCGACCCATACGCCTAAACAGCCTTATTTGCAAGACCATGGAAAGAATTCATCATGGACATCATCAACAAGGACAAAGGCAACCTTCAAACTCTTAACCCGACCCAGTTTGGTTTCATCATGGATAAATCTTGCTTATTAAACGTGGTGGACTTCTTTGAGAATGACACCAAAGCTTTGGACGAGGACAACACAGTACATACCACCCGATCTTGATTTAGCCAATGCTTTCGACACAATCTCCTCATTCAGAGATCACAGAGAAACTCTCCCAGCTGGAGATTAAGCCATACATCATTACATGGATAGCAAATTGGTTCACGCATAGAATGCACGCTGTCAGAGTGGGGAAGTCTACCTCCATTATTAGACCAGTTATCAGTGGGGTACCACAAGGATCTGTGCTGGGCCCTCTACTGTTTGGAATCTATTTCTCTGAAGTCCAGGCAAAGTAGATGGCCTGTGGCTTATCAAGTTTGCAGATGACTGCAAACTGGGTATAATCATAGAGTCCCCCAATGAAGTAAACATATTCCTGAAGGGGATAACACAGACAAATGAATGGTGTCGAAGTCACGGACTAAAACTTCATGCAAAAAAATTCCTCTATCTCTTTTGGCAAAGCAGCAGCCTCTGCTAATTATGACATAAATAGCACCCTTCTAAGCTCATATCCAGTGGTGCGAGACTTTTGAACACAGGTTGATAGCAACCTAAACTTCGATCGCCATGTGTCCATAGTGATAAAGCCTCCTACATTGCTCATCTCATAAATAAGGGCATCGCATTTGAGACTAAAGAGGTTATAACTCTGCTATACTAAACACTTATCAGACCACTAATTGAATACAATGCTCCTTTCTGTATGCATCTCACCAGACACCTGCAGCAACTGGAGCGACCACAGAGGTTTCTAACAAGGCCTCCAAAATGCGACTTGCATGATAAGACCAAAAGCCCTATCACTGTACTCTGTATACACAGTCTGCTGAAAAGCAACCAGTGCCTGGCCTACATGGCAGTTTCTGACTCTTCCCTAATGGGAATGCTGAACATCCACAAATCAAATGGGACAACAGTCACTCGTTCTAGGGATCTCACCTAGCCTGCAACATTAACAAAACATCCTGGAGAGAGAGATATCTCCCAAAGACTGACACTCCTCTGGAATAATCTCCCACTTCACATGAAGTAGTGCTCCTCAATGACCCTATTTAAGCACAATCCTGACAACTGGATGGGTGACTGTAAATTCGCCCCAGAGGTGGCACTTATGTCCCTCATGGATAGGGGTTACCGGTGTTGATCATAGAATCTCTCTGCTAACAATGACCATCTAACTATGGTCAATTAAGATACTTTTTTTTTTTTTTTACATGGCTAGGCTTGCAAAGGTCCTAGGGCTATTAGCCTAGTAATCTCCTACGAACCTATGAGCATGAATCCCCAGTTCCCCAACTAGTGAATCAATTTTTAGGGGTGTTTTATTGATGTAGTTACCCAGGGTGGCAAACTTCCCAAAAGGTAATATAATGCATTTCTTGTAATTAAGTTTTAAGCCATGGCTTTGGCACCAAGCATTTGTCTGTTTTAAACCTTCCTCAAAGGTGGTGTTCTTTCGGGGATTCAATGACCACCCACAGTTTGCAATCATCTGCATACTTGACCAGCTACAGGCCTTTGACATTAGCTTTGACCTGAGAGAAGTAGATATCAAAGAGGAGCAGGCCCAGCACAGAGCCCTGAGGGCCTCCAGTGGTGAACAGCAATTTTGGGGAGGTGGTCTCACAGATCCTAACCATTTGGGTTCTATCCATAAGCCAGCTAGCTATCTAGCATTACAAAGGGCTTTATTCCTAGTTCCTCAAGTCTGACAATGCCAGAGTGCGGTACTGTATCAAATACTGTAGCCAAACATAGGTAGGCACTATGCACCACTTTCCCTTCCTTCACTGCCTTAGTGATCTATTTAAAGTTGTCCACCAGGCTCAATAAGCATAACCTTCCTTTGACAAAGCCAAACTGGGATAGATCTCGTGTCTGGAGGTCTCATATGTCCTTTCTGATCATTTTCATGATAATTCTTTCCATGGCTTAGCAAATAAGAATAGTCAGACTAATGGGTCTGTAGTTTCCAGAATCTGTTGGAGGTCCGCCCTTATGAAGACGTATGACCATAGCAGTTCTCAATTCTTGTGGCAGAAAGCCTGTTTAAAGACTAACATGGACTTCCAGGGGTCCTGATATGTCGTCCTTTAGACTGTTTAGGAGGCATCCCAGGATGTTACTGGGGGCCCACTGAGGCTGATTTCTTGGATTTAGTGGGCACAGCCAGTACATGTTTCCAAGTTATAGCTGGTGGGGTTAATGTTTGAGGGTATTTTTTTAGGGGACGGGCTGACATAAGAGGGGGTTAAATCTGAAACTAAATTTATACGCTAACAGGTTTGTTATATCGCCAGGCTTGGTGAATGTGGCACCATTAACCATCAGTTCAACTCACTGTTGTGTGCTGCCTCTGAGGTTTCTGACATAGCTGAAGAAGGCCTTATGGTTTCAAATGGGAGGCTAGCTTAACCTCAAGGTTGGCTTTGTTTAGCCTAATTAGCCCTTCTGGATGCCTATTTAGTTTGATGACAGAGTTTATCTTTATGAGAATTAATGCTACTGATTTTTGCCATAATTTTTCCCTTTTGTTGTATATCCTGTTTAATCTGGGATGCCACCAGGGCGATTTGCTTCTGGGACGACTACTGGTATGTAAACTATTGACATGGTTATACAGAGTTTCTGACAGCAATTCAGCATAGGTTGCTGTGTTCTCGGGGTTTGGAGGGGCATTGAATTTTGACAAACCATCACTTAATACAAGGTAGTTTGCCTTGAAATAGTGCCCGTTACTGGTTTTACTCTGGTTACAGAGCTGCTTTTGAAGGAGGCAG
The DNA here is from genome assembly GCF_019279795.1 of Protopterus annectens. Taxonomy (NCBI): domain Eukaryota; kingdom Metazoa; phylum Chordata; order Ceratodontiformes; family Protopteridae; genus Protopterus; species Protopterus annectens. Next base: position 914,428,432 of record NC_056727.1, on the reverse strand, counting down.
TTTTATGGTCAGAACTTACCAGACAGTATGACACGCTGTGTGTGTGTGTGTGTGTACAGGTTTCTTCCATATTTATAAGTACAAGGTCCAGTACGTTGGGTATGTTAGGAGTCTCTAGTGGACGTATTCATTATGTCTAGAAATATCTGTGCCTGTAGATTTGAGGTTATGTAAGATTCCCAGTCTATAAACAGGTAATTAAATCAACCATCAGTAGGGTGTTAGGTTGGATTGTAAGAATCTCCAGTAGGTCCATGTATGTACTGAGACCTTTCTGGACTGTGGATGATGACCTATAGCAACACATCATCCTGTCTGACCATCCTTGAGGTATGCTTGTTAATGGATGTATATCGAGACACCTCCACCTTTATCCCCTGTCTGTGCAGCTAATGGTCTTAAAATGTGGAAGACACAAACCTTGTACTGCTGGGGTACTCTCTGCCACTTTAAACCATGTCTCAGTAACTGCAGTTCTTGAGTGTGATGAGAGCTTGGAGGGAGTGTATTTTTTTTTTAATTTATTTAGGCTCCCAGCATTAAGCAGTAACACCTTCTGGTTCAGCTGAGTTAATTTTGCAATGTCACTAGGTTTTGTCAATTTGGAATTGCCTAAAAAATGCACTATAGGGTGGATAAAGTAGTATTGAAAACCTAGAAGGGGACAGGTGCAGATCACCTTTGGTAAAGCAATGTGTTCTGTTAACCATGTCCTCCTCAAGTTGAACAATACTGGACCCTATTAGAACACCACCAGAAAGATGGCCAACTGTTAAAATCAATCATATTTTGTTCATACTGTATCAACCTCTGTGATGGTAACATGTTGCTCAACACTAGGCTCATACGAGACTGAGACAGTCTGATATCTCCATAATGTTTCTCTACATATACTCCAGGGAGGCAAGTCTCAGATTATTTACACCTACATGGACTATGACAGAATCATAATGGTACCTGTGGTGTAATGACTTGAGTATATGAGGGATTTGGCAGATCCTGACTCCAGATAAGCAACCATCCTTTATCTTCTCCTTACTCAGCCTGGTTAAAGGGGCATCAGTGTATGCCTTACAATGGAGTCTGCTACGGCGAGAGTCTGCGGAAGTGTGTTTGCTTGCCTTAGGGTCCTAATGTCTGGGGCTCTGTATTTGTGGTGTTAAGTGTTTTTTTCCTGAGTGCCTTTGGGCTTGCTGAGGCATAGCTTTGTCAACAAGCAGTCTACGCAACTTTTGTTTAGGAAGATTGCTTTTAAGTGCTTCAGCATATGTTAGCCTATGCCTGTGTTGTGTGAATGGCTTTGACAACTTGATGTATGCTTGTAATTCAAAAACAATTCTGAATTTTTTTTTACTTTTAGTTTTATGACTGAATTTAAGCCGCGGTAGTGCAGCGGTAGCATTGTTGCCTCACAGTAAGTGGTTCTCCTGTTCGATTCTCGGCTAGAACGCCTTCTGTGCGGAGTCTGCATGTCCTCCCCGTGGTAGAGTGGCATTCGAAAGACATGCATGAATGGGCGTGCCTTCGTTTAAGGTTGTGCTTCGAGCTGGCACCTCGGCACCATAGAAATCTACTGCCAATCATTAGCGGACCGGAATTCTGCTGTGGAGACCCCTAACCGGGAGAAGCCGAAAGAAGAACAAGTTTTATGATTGAATTTCAATAGTTACTGAAAGTTTTTCAAACAAAAGATTTAGAACAATGTTTTTTAAATGAGTCTTAATTCTAAAGTAGTAATGATTTTGACTCGAGCACTTACTGAATATTGAGGTGACTGTCTTTTTAATGTCTCAAGGAGGCTACTTGTCATGTGACTATCGGTTATTCAAACTAAACTGAGTCAGAATATTGAGTTCAGATGTTCTTCAAATTATAGAATGAAAGCACTAACTTTTTGTGATATTGTTGTATTTTTAATAAAATACAACAGGTCATAAATTCAGATTGATTCATTTAAGGCATAAAGACCGCGTGTTTGGACTTTTTGTTTAAGGCAGGCTCACTGCTAATATAGCAGACGTCCACATGGCATCCAGTGTTGAGTAGTCTGGCGTTTTTTTCTCTGCAGAAAGGCATAACAAAACTGGTGTGGGCGATTCTAAAAATGGAAATCTTTATTCTGTGTTTCGTGACTAAAAGTGGAAGTCCTCAGTCCATGCTGAGCCATGTGTTACAGGAAAGAGTGACAATCCACATATGTCATTCTGTTTGCCTAGGTGTAGAGCCATATGCTTCATGAATAAGTAGCGAGCCAGAGAGCGACTGTACTATTCTTGCACTGAGGTATTACCGGAGAGACTGAATTAACCAGACTTTTTACCAGACACTTTGGGTTGCTTGAAACATTTACCATTTTGGTTATTTGCTTTAACACAGTGTGCCAAAACCTTTATTTCTTTGGGCCAAATACTTTAACTGCGAAACATGATTTGCCAGCACTCCGCAGTTGTGTGCAGACTGGTAAGAAAACTGACAGCACATGCCAGCACGAGGTCTGGTGAAAGAAACTTAATGTTAATTTGTCTTCTGTGAGGTTTTACTGATACCTCTCAGCAGGGAAAGACCTGGTGATAATTTGTTTCAATTTACAACCCTCATTACTCATCACAGTAAGATGGTAAAAAAAAAAGACTTGCAATCTTGTAGCCTGCAAAACTGTGATCACTCCCCAGTAAGAGACCTGTATCGATCTGTTGATTCTGTGGTTGCTGAAGTGAAAGATACTTACAGATTACTGTTCCAGTTAGCACATTTTTAAACCAAGTGTAGGTGTGGTTATTTTCTCTGAAGTAGTACAATGTAACAGAACCTGAAATTTCCATGTGCTGCTATATTTCAGTTTTACTTTGGCAAACGTAGTCTGACTTTACATTTACTGCAATAAAACTGATTTTAATGGATGTCTGTTTGCAATGTTTCTTACTAACACATAATATACAGAAACAGACATAACACATGCAAGAAACTTCAGGAGTATGCACTGGACAGAAGAGGCTGGTGAGACACAAAAATGGTTAGAGCGTAATTAGAACCAACTGAGAATGTGGTTTCACACACCTACCAACAACAATCAGAAGCTTGATATTATTACTTAACAGGAATTCTTACATGTTAGGTCAACTAGGAAAGATCCCACCCAATTCCAAAACAAAGAAGCAAGCGGGCAAAAGGAATACATACAGAGAGATGAAGGCAGAGTCCTGAAGTTATGGGGTATCAAAAAAAATTTAAACAAAAATGCTCAAATCACTGGGTCGGAATCCAAGCGAGAGAATTTGGTAAAGCCATGAACTCACATCCAAGTGACCACAGCACAAATATCAAAAAGCAGATATTTTTGAAGCAAGCCCTATAACAGATTATATAAATGAAGACTTTTGAAGGCTGAGTCTGGAAATTCAGAAGAAAAGTCAACATCACCAAAATTATCAGGCTCGATTTGTGAATGGAAAATACTGTCAAAGTTCAAACCCTTCAAAACATGACCACATGCCCAACATCAACAGAGTTGTTAAACTCAGAAATTAATGTCACATGCACCATGAATAAGCACCCATAGAAGCTCACATCACGCAGACAAGTCAATCAGAAGAAAGTACAGTTGTGCAAGTCCTACTTACCTGTAACAGCAGAAATTTGTACAACACACTACCTTACTAGCATATGGATTGTAGTGCCTAGTTACTTTATCTGTGGCAGTCTACCAAAGATCAGAATATCTCCCACTGCCCGTCTGTGGGTGTGACGGACCAATCACCTGAAAATACATGACTGTCTTTCAGACCCACAGACAGGACACCTTTCAGTTTGCTAGGGTCCAGAAGGAAGAAAAGATGAAAACGCAAGCCTGTGAACACCTACTGCTCCAAACCAACCCCCCCCCACACACACACACACAAAACAAAAAAGGCTGTTAAGCATAACTCAACTGCACCTGCAACACTAAACTATGTACATCCAAAAAGGAGAATGGGTGGGTGGGTACTGCCATTAAGGCAGTGTGTTCTATGAACATTACTGTTACAACTAAGCAGGACTCTCTCAACTGTTCAATGTTCAAACACACTGCCTTACTGGCATATGGGTAAATTTCCAAAGGTTGTTCAACTTGGGAGAGAGAAGGATAAAAGTCAAGGATCCCCTAGAAAATGGTCCTAGCGATGTCTGCTCTGGATTTAGAAAAGGCTTTCTGCTTGTAGGGCATCATAAAGGTGTGGACAGACGACCAAATTGCTGTCTCTACAATACTTCTAGGGTACACTCCTTTCCAATGTCACTGTAGAGAAAAAGGCCCTGATGGAATGCGCCTTTACCTTGGCCTGGATTTACCTCACCATGGTGAGTGTAACAAAAAAAAAATACAATACCACAGCATAAACATGTAATGGTTTGCTTAGAGACAGGTTGACCTTTTCTGTCCCAGTGCAGAAAATAAAAAGCTTTTCAGCCTTCCTGAAGGGTTTTGCTCTAATAAGGTAGTACTTGAGCTGGCGATGTACATCCAAGGTATGAAGTATCCTATCTCCCTTACTCTTAGGTTCTGGGAAGAATACAGGGAGGTTGACTTGACTGAAGATGAATTAATGGACTACTTTTGGCATGAAAGAGGGATTTAGTGCACAACAAAACCCTATCACTGTTAATCAGGTAAGGCTGTCCCATCATGAGAGCTTGCAGCTCAGAGACTCGCCTTGCAGATGTGAGAAAAATAAGCAAAATAGTTTTCCATGCTAAGAACTTCAGATCAGCCTGAGAGGCAGGTTCAAAGAGTAGTAACCTTTTTCCAAAATGTAGTTGAGATCCCACGAAGGAGGAATTTACTTTTGAGAGTCCATATGCAAAACTCCTTTCATGTGAACTGTTTTAACAAAAAAAAAAAAAAGAAAAGAAAAGAAACAGACAGGGATCCAATGACAGAGAGACGGGTGCTAAATGCACCTCAATGGATGCATATGATAAGTCATCCTAAAGTAGCTTGTAGAAATTCACGACCGGAAGGATGTTAACCTCAAAGGACCCTCTGTTCTCATTTAGGCACCACTTAGAAAACCTCATTCGTTTGTAAACATAAGACCTCCTAGCAGCAGGTTTTCTAGCCTCCTTTAACACCTAGTGTAGATTCTCAAGAAACAAATGCCTAGACCGAGTCAAAATTAAATCATCCAAACTATTAGTTGTAACTGTTACAAATTGGGGTCACCAGTTTTCCCTGAGGCTGTGAGAGTAAATCCAGAGGGTGAGGAATTCTGTGGTAAATGCCCTTGGCTAATACCATTAGAAGGTGGACCAAGATTGCCTGGGCCAAAAGGGGGTCACCACCATGACCTTTGGCATTTTTTCTGAACCTTTAAAAGTACCTTATGAATCAGTGGAAAGGGAAGAAACGGATATACAAACATTTTCGTCTGAGGGAATGAGAACGTGCATGTCCTCAAAGTATGGCTGCAAGGATGTCTGGAACAATTTGTTTTAAAAGGAGGTGAACAGACTTACTTGAGGCATCTCTCACATCTGGACAAGATCCTGGAACACCAACATCTTGAGCTGCCACTTGTGCGGGTCTGGCCAAGATCTGCTTAGTCTGTCTGCCACAATGTTCTGATCTGATGAGATTCATGTTTCCTGAAGAGTCAGAGAAAGTTGTAAAGCCAGATTCCAGGCCAACTCTGCCAAATGGCACAGAGGGTATGACCTTGCACCCCCTTGGTTAAGCTACCACATCACTATGGTGTTATCCGTAACCACCAGAGGAGAAAGTACAGTTTTGTACCTACCATAAATGTAGATGTCCGATAGGTATGCATCTGCAGTCATAACATATGGGTTGTCCTGCCTCAGGCAGCCCTTCGGTCGGCCGGATTCCAAAGTCTGGGTCTGGCCTCGGCTGATGTCGCACTTTCCCCGACGTCAGAGCGTCTGGGGTATAAAAGCATCAGCCAACGCCATTTTCCTCAGTTTTTCTTGCCCCAGATGCCAGGTGCCCTCTAGGAAGGCTAAATTTGGATAAATGCTGAAAAGTTCCAAACATTTGCAAATTATATACATGCATAAACAAACAGATACACCATAATAGATTCCCCCAGCTAGCTAAAAGAGGGGTAAGCACCCTAGGAATACCACAGAGGGGAAGGAGGGAGGGTAATCCTGACTGCAGATGCATACCTATCGGACATCTACATTTATGGTAGGTACAAAACTGTACTATGTCCTTCAAGGATGCATCTGCAGTCATAACATATGGGTAGAATACCATAGCCAATCTGGGGGAGGAGGTACTATGAAAAGGATGGTGTAGTTAAGATCCCCTGCAGGACTGCAGTTGCAAACCCTGCTCTGGATCTAGAGTATAAAGGAAGATTGTAATGCTTGGCAAATGTATGCACGGAGCTCCAAGTAGCAGCTTCTAAAATGTCCTTGGTAGCCACCCCCCGTAGGAAGGCTGTAGTGGTGGCCGTGGCCCTTGTGGAGTGAGGCCTGATATTTTCAGGAACTGTCTTTCCATGAAAGGAGTAGCAAAAACGAATGCAATTTCCTATCCATTTTGAAATTGTCTGTTTGGAAATTGCTCTTCCTTGCACCCTAGTTGCATATGCTACAAAAAGTTGGTCAGTTTTTCTGCTAGTTTTTGTTCTGTCCAAGTAGTAGCATAGTTGTCTGTGTATATCCAGGGTGTGCAAAAGTTTTTCCCCTCTATTCTGTGGATTAGGGAAGAACGTAGGCAAATGAATAGCTTGGTTCAAAGATACCCTAGATACCACTTTTGGCATAAAAGTAGGATTGGTTCTTAGTGACACCCTGTCCTGGTGGAAAATAAGAAAAGGCTGCACTGCCATTAATGCTTGTAACTCAGATACTCTTCTTGCTGAAGTGATTGCCAGAAGGAATGCAGTTTTCCAAGATAGAAATTGTAGATCTGCTGATGCTGCTGGTTCAAAAGGAGGTAGTGTCAGCTTCTCCAGCACAAAGTTGAGATCCCAGGCAGGTAGAGGGGGTCTTCTTGGAGGTTTAATATTTTTGATCCCTCTCAGAAATTGTCTGAGGAGAGGGTGTGAGAAGATAGGTGGATCCACATTGTATTCTGCTGAAATTGCTGAAGCATGAATCTTAATGGAAGAATAGGACAGGCCATTGTGGAACAATTCTGCTAAGTATTCTAGGATATGTGTTAAGTTTGCCACTGTGACATCTGCGCCCTTTGATGTGCTCCAAATGAGAAATCTCTTCCATTTAGCTGAGTATGTCTTCCTTGTGGAAGGCCTGCGAGCCTCCAGGATAATGTCCTTCACCCTCTGAGATAAAACAGTGTGATTGGGATTTAAGGAATTTTCCAGGCAGTTAGTTGCAATGTTTTCAAGTTGGGATGCAGGGTCTTGAAATTGTTCTGCGTCAGAAGAAGAGGCCATAGGGGGAGAGGCCATGATTTTGCCTGAGACATGCTTCTCAATAATGGATACCAGTGTTGTCTTGGCCAGTCCGGAGCTATTAGTATCGCTTTTGGCTGTTCCTCCCTGATCTTCAGTAGAACCCTGTACATCAATGGGAGAGGTGGGAAGGCATATACTGTTACGGCTTTCCAGCTGAAAGAGAGAGAGTCCACCCTCCAAGCTTGTGGGTGGTATGTCCTTGAGCAGAATGTCTTCAGTTGATTCTTGAGTGGGGAGGCGAACAAATCTATCTCCGGCATTCCCCATGTCTTTGTTATGAGTTGGAAGATGTCTGGGTGCAGCATCAATTCGTGTGCATCCATGGTAGTTCTGCTTAAGCTGTCCGCCAGTGCATTTTCTTTCCCTGGCAGGAATTGGGCCTGTAGTTGGATATTGAGATTCAGGCATAGTTCCCACAGATTCATAGCCATCCGGCATAGAGGGTAGGAATGTGTGCCTCCCTGCTTGTTTATGTACCACATGACTGTGGTGTTGTCTGTCCTTATTAGCAGGTGTCCTTGTTGGAGGAAGGGTTTGAATGCCTCGATTGCATGCCTCACTGCCAGCATTTCCTTTTGGTTTATGTGCATGCTTAGCTGTCCTTGAGACCATAGGCCTTGGATACATTTGTCCTCCATGTGTGCTCCCCATCCTCGGTCTGAAGCGTCCGTGGTGATGGTCTGCCTTGGTTTTGGTTTGTTGAAAGGCAGCCCTCTGTTGGACTGTCAGGCCCAAGCCCACCACAGGAATTCCTTTTGAAGGCATGGAATGATTGGTATCATGGTTTCTAAACTGTGACTGTGCTGAGACCATACACTCCGGAGGTACCATTGTAATTTCCTCATATGCAGCCTGGCATGTGGTATTAGAAGTATGCAGGATGCCATGTAACCCAGGGCCTGCAGGATTTTCCTTGCAGTAAGCTGAGTTTGTCTTGTCAGAGTCATGAAGTAATCTGGAAGTTGTTTTTGTTGGTCTTCTGTGAGAAAGGCCATTTGGGTGGTTGTGTCCAGATCTGCACCCAAAAAGGTTATCCTTTGGGATGGTGCTAGTCTTGACTTTTGGATGTTGACTGTGTATCCCAAGGTCTGTAGCAAGTGTATGGCATAGGCCAAGTCCTTTAGCAAAGTTTCCTTGATGTCCGTTTGTAATAGGCAGTCGTCCAGGTATGGGTAAATTTGAATTCCCTGTAGTTTGCAATGTGCAATTACTGATGCCAGGCATTTCGTGAATACTCTGGGCGCAGTAGATAAGCCAAAGGGCAATGCTGAGAATTGATAATGCTCTGATCCTGCAAGAAATCTGAGGTGTCTTCTGCAGTTTGGTCGAATAGGGACGTGCAGGTATATCTCCTTGAGATCTAGAGTCACCAGCCAAGACTCCTTGCCCAACATGGGAAGAAGTTGCTGTAGGGTCAGCATTTTGAATTTTGGCACAATGAGATAAGTGTTCAGTGCGGACAGGTCGAGAATAGGCCTCCATTGATTTTCCTTTCTTGGTACAAGGAATAGTCTGGAGTAAAATCCTTGGCCTTGTTCTGAACTTGGTACCTTTTCTATAGCTTTCATCTGAAGTAATTTGCTGATTTGTTTTAAAGCCTCTACCTTCTGATTTGGTGGAAGGTTTGGCATTCCGCCTCTTTTTGGCAAAGTGTGGAAGTGGAACCTGTATCCTTTGTCTATTATTTGCAGTGTCCATGTATCCTTTGTGATATAATGCCAGTTTTTTGAGAATAAAGCCAGCCTTCCGCCCAAGGGTGCTTCCAGTTGATCCCTGGTAGGCGGAATCAGAGTTGAGTCATTGACCCTGTCCTGGTGTAGTAGTTGTTGTTGCTGTTGCACTACTACTCCTCTGGTTGGCAGGCTGCCACTGACGGCCTCTGTAGGAGCCCTTCGATTGACCTCTGCCCCCTAGGGTGCCTGTTCCTGCCTCTCTGGGCTCTGTCCGAGTCTGGAAAGGACCAATTTTTAGTAGGCCAGTTTCTGCTGAATCTCGGTGGATGAACTTGCAGGAAATCTTTAACTGTTTGCACAGATTTTGCCTTTTCTTCAACCTTTTTTAAGATCTCTTGAGCAGAGGAGCCAAATAAATTTTGTTTCTCCATTGGAGCATCCAGGAGTTTAGCTTTGACATGGTCTGGCAAAGATTGCTCCTTCAGCCAGGCATGTCTACGAATAACTGCCTCAGTCATAGCTGATCTAAATGAAGTCTCCAGTGCATCATAGCCACATTTTAAGAAATGATTACTAACCTGTTGTGAGTTGTGTACCAAATCCTGAAGGGATTTACGGTCTAGGGGTTCAGGAGAAGACAGTTTCTTATTCAGTTCATCTAACAAATACTCCTGGTACTGTATCATATGAAATTGACAGTTTAATGCCCTGACAGAAAGAGTTGTAGAAGTATACACCTTCTTTCCCCATCTCTCTAAAGCTCTAGACTCTCTGTCAGAGGGTAGAGGATTTTTGGCAGTAGCGGCCACAACCCCTTTAGGGCCCTGAGAAATAGTTTTTGGGTCTGCAGAATGGGCTTTATACAAATGGAAATGAGAATCCGGGACCCTGTAGTATCTGTCAGGTTTGGCAGGGGCCGGAGGGAGAGTATCAGGGGCTGTACTGACATCATTGTACACATCATCAATTACATTCATAACAGGAGGTATAGCTAAGGGCCTATGCTGAGACAAATGCAAAAAGGTCCTTAATCTTTTTCTAGAATCAGAGAAATCCTGACCTTGCCATTGAAAATGCTCTCTCATGGAGTGTAGAGTCTCACCAAAGGAAAACTCTTCAGGAGGGGAGGCCGAAGGGATAGATTCCTCTGCATCTGAATCCTCATAAGGCGAGTAAGCCCCTTCCTGGTGGTCTGACAACTCAGATCCATCCGTGGAATCATCTGAGGAGTGAGGTTCAGGGGGGTCAGTCCTGGGCCTTTTGTCTGGAGGAGGTTGAGAGGCCCTGTCTGGGTGAGGTTGTGAACCCCTAATTAAGGAAATAAGGTCCTCAGCAAGGCTGAGGATCTGTGAACTAGAGGTAGGCCTCTGGGAGGTAGATTTGGCAGGCAAAGCTTTTGAAAGTTTGGCAGCTTTAGCCCTTGAAAAGGCCTTAATGGACATGGAAGCAGGGGGCCTAGCTGCCCCACGTGCAGGGGTAGAAATGTCCAAAGGTAAGGTGTCGGACAATTCCTGTGCACTAGCTTCGGTAGGTAATTCGGAAGCAGACTCAGCCGGGGCCTCTCGGGCCTCGGTGGTCGGGAGTATGGTTTCGGAAGAAGGAATCGCAGAGGACTCTGTTTCGACCGAAACCGAGACACTCGCGGTAGGCCTAGCCGTGGTTTCAGCCAAAACCGCGGGCCGCGAGTGTCGGTCCTTTTCCTTGCGGTTTTTGACCATATGCGAAGTCGGAGTCTCCGACGGCATTTTATAAGCAAAAGCGGCTCCAAAAAATTCCTCTGCAAACTCCGACTGACGTCTAAGAGTTCGTCGGTTGAAGGAGGCACAGGCTAAACAGGCCGATACGTCGTGGTCTGGGCCTAAGCAAGGAAGGCAGTAAGAATGGAAATCCTTATGAGGTATTTGTTTCCCACAAGTTAAACAATTATTTACTTTGTCTGACATCGGCTGAGGCAAGAAAGAGTCCCCAACGGGGTGCTTAGCTTTTTTCGAAGTCTTCGGTAGCTGAAATCACTGGATCTGATCGACCGGCACTTGCGAACAGCTTCTGCTTCGGGCACCGCGCGGCAAGAAAGACTGAGGAAAATGGCGTCGGCTGATGCTTTTATACCCCAGACGCTCTGACGTCGGGGAAAGTGCGACATCAGCCGAGGCCAGACCCAGACTTTGGAATCCAGCCGACCGAAGGGCTGCCTGAGGCAGGACAACCCATATGGTATGACTGCAGATGCATCCTTGAAGGACATCGTGGAATCCATAGGTGAAAGACTTTCAAAGTGTGGATCACTGCCAATACTTCCCTGATACTGATGTGCTTTCATTCTTGTGTCCCCAAGTAGCCAGCACTTGCCTTTCCACTAATATGGCTCCCCAAGCAAAGTGGGAAGAATTTGTCTGGACAGATTCTGCAAGAAGAAAGGAAGAACTGGAATGATGCGCTCCACCACTAACTCTCATCGGATGATGGACAGCACTGCTAACAAATTCCAGGGAATATAGGTGCTGGCCCCAACAATTCTGAACATATTACTAAATTTTCCACATGTGGAGACTGACCAGTGGTATCTTGAGAACCAGACACCATAAGTCCGGGAAATTTTAGGAATTCTCTTGCTGAGACGAAGTTCCTCCTGAAGAATTCCTGAAAAACTATCATGTAAGACAGAACCTTGTTTTTCTGAAGAACGATCATTCTTTCTTCAGGAGTCTATTAAACACTCCAGGAAGATGAGTCTTTGCAAGGGTAGCAGGGATGACTTTCAAAGATTCAATTTGAACCCTAGCTATGAGAATGAGGTCAAGACATTCTCTAGTGATTCCAAAAACCTGATTACAGACTCTGCACAGATCAGCAATTTCTTCAAGTAAGGAAAGATGTGAATGCCAAGTGTCCAGCAATCAGCCAGTACAGGAGCAAGGCATTTGGTAAACACTTGAGGTACAGTGGATAGCTTAAAAGGCAATGGAGAGAACTGACAGTGTGAACCAGACAGAACAAATATCAGCTATCTTCCAAAGCAATGAGAAGGGAAAATTGTGTAAAATCTTACCATAACTACAGATGTCCTTCTCTTCCATGTTGCAGTATTCTACTTGTGGGTTTACTCTTCTTCCTCTCCAGTTTGTCCGGCCAGGTTTCCAAAGATTTTCAGTCCCTCTTGGTGCATCAAACGTCTGACGTGGCTGCAGGAATGTGGGCCATAAAAGTGATGTGTGTACGCACCAGCCCTCAGAAAGTACAGCTGTGTACACTTACTATAAATGTAGATGTTCAAGTGCAATCACTGTTGCAGTCATCACACTTGGGTTATCTGCCTGCAGATAGCCCTCAGTCTGCCCGAATACCAAAGACTTAGTATTTCTGCCTCGGATGCTGTCACTCCAGGACTAACGTCAGGTCGTCAGGGGTATAAAAAAGTACAGTTGTGTACCTATCATAAATATAGATGTTCGAGTGTATTCACTGTTGCAGTCATTACACTTGGGTTATCCTGCTGGCAGGCTACCCACAGTCGGCCTGAATTCCAAAGTCCTGGTCCAGCATCTGTTGCTGTCGCCTCTTCCCTGACGTCAGTGCGCCAGGGGTATAAAAGATGCAGCCAACACCATTTTCTTCAGTTTTTCTTGCCCCAGATGTCAGATGCCCCCAAAAGGGTAGGCTGTAAAAATTATGATCATAAAAAAGCATGCACATAACCCTTCATCTACAAGCAAATACACCACATAGGTTGCATAGAATAGATAGGCACAGATAAGTTCCAGCAAAGAAAAAGGGGGATGGTGGGAGGGTAACCTGGACTGCAACAGTGAATACACTCGAACATCTACATTTATGGTAGGTACACAACTGTGCTATGTTCATCGTCTTTCACTGTTGGTCATTACACTTGGGTTGAATCCCAAAGCTGAGGTTGGGCGGCTGGGCCTAAATAGAGTTTGGAGTGACTATGAAGCCCCGCAGAACTGCAGTGGCAAAGCCTGCTCTGGATTTAGAGTAGAGAGGTAAATGGTAGTGCTTTGTAAAAGTGTGCACTGAATCCATGTTGCAGCCTCCAAAATATCCTTGGTTGGTACTCCTCTGAGGAAGGCTGCTGAAGTGGCTGCTGCTCTGGTAGAATGTGGCCTAATGCCCTTGGGCACTGATTTGCCATGTTGCGAATAGCAGAAATGAATGCAGTGGCCTATTCATTTTGAAATAGTCTGTTTTGAAATGACTTTTCCTTGGGAACCTGCAGCATATGCCACTAAGAGTTTCTCAGTCTTTCTGAAAGCTTTAGTCTTGTCCAGGTAAAAGCGTAGCTGTCTGTGTCCAAAGTATGCAGAAGTCTCTCCCCCTTATTCTGTGGGTTTGGATAAAAGGTAGGCAAATGTATGGTTTGGTTAAGCGCCATGCCGGACACTAACTTAGGCATAAATGTCGGGTTTGTCCGAGAAACCCTGTCCTTATGGAAAATAATAAAAGGCTCCACAGCCATTAGTGCCTGTAACTCAGAGACTCTTCTTGCTGAAGTTATTGCTAGGAGAAGAGCTGTTTTCCATGACAAGTACTTTATCTCTGCTGTATTGGCAAGCTCAAAAGCAGGCAGTGTGAGTTTTTCGAAGAAAAAATTGAGGTCCCATGTAGGTATTGGAGCTCTCCTTGGAGGTCTTACGTTTTTGGCCCCTTTGTGAAACTGTCTTAGCAGTGGATGAGAAAAAATAGGTGGGTCCGTATTGTAATGAGCTGAAATGGCACAGGCATGATCTTAATTGAGGAGAAGGATAGGCCTTTGTCCAGCATCTCAGGTAGGTATTGCAAAATCTGAGGAATATTTAGTTCAAGCGAGTCAATCCCCTGCGCTTGGTTCCAAGTACAGAATCTCTTCCATTTTTCTGCATAAGATTTTCTGGTGTTGGGCCTCCTGGCCTCCAAAATAACATCCTTAACTGCTTTAGAGAGAGGTGTGTTCTGAATGATTACATTATTCGCCATGCAGCCAGATTTACAGGTCTGAGTTGGCTGTGCGGGATCTGATTGTTCTGTTGGGACAGCAAATGAGGTATTAGAGGCAATGTCCAAGCTGGGCCTTCAGACAAGCTATTTAGGATTGGGTACCAGTGCTGGCGTGGCCAGTCTGGGGCAATCAGTATAATTTTTGGCTTCTCTTGTCTGACCTTTAGGAGTACCTTGGAGAGTAGAAGCAGAGGAGGGAAGGCATATACTGTAAGGGCTTTCCAGCTGAATGAAAGGGCGTCCACTTTCCATGCTTGCTTGTGATAAGTCCGAGTGCAGAATCTGTGTAGCTGGTAGTTGTGAGGGGAAGCGAATAGATCTATGTCTGGGCATCCCCATTTTCCTGTTATGTTGAAGATTTGTGGATCCAGTTTCCACTCGTGAGGATCCATGAGGTTTCTGCTTAGTTCGTCTGCCAAAGTGTTTGTCTTTTCTGGCAGGAATTGTGCTTGCAGATGTACTTGATAAGTCAATGCAGAGTTCCACAAAGTCATGGCTTGCCTGCAGAGGGGGTAGGAATGTGTGCCCCCCTTGCTTGTTTATGTACCACATGACTGTAGTATTGTTAGTCTTTATCAGTAGTTGTCCTGGATGAAGTAGGTCCTTGAAGGCTGTCAGGGCATTTTGTACAGCTAGCATCTCTTTTTGATTGATATGAAGATACATTTGGTTTGTGGGCCATGTGCCCTGAGTACATTTTCCTGCCATGTGCGCCCCCCAGGCATAACCTGATGCATCTGTTAATGTCTGCCTGGCAGTGGGCAAGGTGAATGGCTGTCCCTAGTTGTGGTGACAAGTTTGTGCCCACCACTGAAATTCCTGTTGGAGGCAGGGAATGAGAGTAATTACTGTTTCCAGGCTGTGGCAATGTTGAGTCCAAACACTTTTTAGATAGCATTGTAGTTTCCTCATATGCAATCTTGCATATGGAATTAGTAGAATGTAGGATGCCATGTAGCCCAGAGCCTGCAGAATTTTTCTTGCAGATAACTGGGTCTTTGTTGCCATGTCTTTGAAGTAAGAAGTCAGATGCCTTTGTTTGTCTGGCGTGATATAAGCCATCTGGGCAGTTGTATTTAAGCTTGCACCCAGGAATTTTATCTCTTGAGAGGGTACTAATTTTGATTTCTTTTCATTTACTGTACCCTAGGCAAATCAGTAATCTTTTTACAAATGCCAGATGCTGTAGTAGAATATCTTTTGTCCTTTGCTTGAATAAGGCAGTCTTCCAAGTAGGAGTATATTTGAATTCCTCTTTGTCTGCAAAATGCAATGGCATTTTGTGAAGACCCTGGGCGCAGTAGATAAGCCAAAGGGCAGTGCAGAGAATTAGTAGTGCAGTGGTCCAGCCATGAATCTGAGGTATCTTCTGCAAGACTGTCTGATTGGGACATGCAGGTATGCCTCTGAGGTCCTAAGTTACAAGCTAAGCCTTCTTGTCCAACATGGGCAGAAGCTGCTGTAGTGTCAGCATTTTGAATTTTGGGACGTCCAGAAAAGTATTTAGAATACACAGGTCCAGAATTGGTCTCCAGGCTTTGTCCTTTCTTGGTACTAAGAAAAGTCTTGAGTAAAATCCTTGTCCCTGCTCTTGTTGTGGCACTGACTGAATAGCCCCCATGTCCATGAGAGATGAAACTTGTTTTTCTGCCTCTTGCCATTGATTGCGTGGCAGGTCTGGCATACCTTTTGCCTTTGGAAAGGTGTGAAAGTGGAACCTGTAGCCCTGAGAGACTATATTTAAGACCCATTTGTCCTGGGTGATCTTGTGCCACTTTTGTGAAAAAAAGTGCTAGCTTTCCCCCTAAGGGTGCTGCCAAAAAATAAGTGCTTGGCATTGGCAGAGAGAAGTCATTGGGACTGTTTTCTATAAGGCTGTGATTTGTGTTCTCCGCTTTTGGAGGTAGAAGCACCCCATTGGTTTGGGCCTGTATGAGCCCTGGGGTTGTTGCCTGCGCCTCTAGGATGTCTGAATCTGCCTCTTTGTGGTCTGACACTGGAAAGGACCAATTCTTAGAGGACCAGTTCCTGCTAAATCTGGGTGGCTGTAACTAAGGGTGGCTGTAACTAAGAAATCCTTTACTGTCTGCATAGATTTTGCCTTATCCTCCATTTTCTTTAACACCTCCTCTGCCTTAACACCAAACAAAATATCATTCTGTAATGGAGCATCCAATAATTTTGCTTTAACATGATCAGGCAGACTTTGTTCCTTTAACCAAGCATGCCTTCTAATAACAGAACCTGTAACAGCGGCCCTGCACGAGGCCTCCAGTGAATCATAGCCGCATTGCAAAGTATGCTTTCCCACTTGTTCAGCTGCATGCAATAAATCCTGCAAATCTTTGTTCTCAGAACATTCAGAATTTGTCAACATTTTTTGTTTTAACAAGACATTAAGTATTGCTGATATTTGAGCATATGAAACTGACAATTTAAAGCCCTTACAACCAAGGTAGCAGAAGTGTAAACTTTTTTCCCCATCTGTCCAAAGCCCTAGAATCTCAGTCTGAGGGGACAGGGTTTTTGGCAGAAGCAGCCTTGACCCCTTTGGGACCCTGTGAGATAGTTTCTGGGTCAGCAGCAGGGTTTTTGTAAAGAAATTTATGGGAGTCTGGGACCCTGTAGTATCTGTCCGGCTTAACAGGGGCAGGAGGTAAAAAGTCTGGAGACAGGCCAGACTCTGGAAAAACATTATCTACTATGTCTAGAACAGGGGGAATTGCTGGAGGTCTGTGCTGAGGAAGTAAAAGAAAGTCCCCAAGTCTTTTCTTAGAATCGGAATAATCCTGGCTCTCCCAGTGGAAATGCTCCCTCATGGTATGCAGGGTTTCTCCAAAAGAATAGTACTCAGGAGGAGAAGCTGAAGGAATAGAATCTTCAGCATCAGAATACTCATAGGGAGGAACAGAATATCCCTGATCAGAAGAGGAATCAGAGGAAATGGAAACCTGATCAGAGGAATCATATTCAGTGTCTTGCCTAGGCCTCTTATCAGGAGGGGGATGGGAACCCCTGATCAAAGTAATTAGGTCTTCGGCCATTTTGAGCATCTGTTTTCAGGCATAGAAGCCTGTCCTGGAGAATGCTGTACTGGTTTCCTTGTCTTCAAAACTGTTTTAGACTTTGTCTTGGATGCTGAAGTAGGCTTTATATAAAGTTGTGTAGGTCTGAAGACACCCTCAGAAGCTGATGCCTGCTCAGTGGCTCAGGACCCATCTGAGGGATTAATTTCTGAAGGGCCAATACCTTGAGTATCCAGAGGCCTAGCTGTCTCCACGTGGGAGTCGGAGGCGGCCTGTGGCTCTGAGGTAGCAGGAGTCAGGGGCTGCGAAAGCACCTCACTGCGCACCGGCGACTGGCCTAGAAGAGGTTTTGTCGTCGGTTTTGGACCTCGGATGCTTGTCCTCGTCTTTATCCTTGCGTTTTTTATGAATTCCGGTCGGTTGTTCCGATGGCATTATGTAGTCAAACCTTCTTCCAAAATAATAAAAAGCAAAATCGTACCAACGCTTAATAGTGCGTTGGTTAAATCTAGCACAAAACAGACAACTAGCAACGTCGTGGTCAGGGCCTAGGCAAGGAATACAGTAAGAGTGGAAATTCTTATGAGGTATTTGCTTCCCACAAGAAATGATATTGTTAACTTTTTCTGACATCGGTCTGGAGCAAGAAAAAAGTTTCCCCAACGGGGTACTTAGCTTTATTGAAGACTTCGGATCTGAAATCAGATTTCGAAAATCTCAGGAGTCGGCCGACCGGCACTTGCGAACTGCTTTTGCTTCGGGCAACGCGCTGCAAGAAAGACTGGAGAAAATGGCGTTGGCTGCATCTTTTATACCCCTGGCGCACTGACGTCAGGGAAGAAACGACAGCAACAGACGCCGGACTAGGACTTTGGAATTCAGGCCGACTGCGGGTAGCCTGCCAGCAGGATAACCCAAGTGTAATGACTGCAACAGTGAAACACGATGAACATCAGGCAGCCGACGCCATTACATCAGTTTTTCTTGCCCCAAATGTCAGGAGCCCCCCAAAAGTACAGTTTTGTAGCTACCATAAATGTAGATGTTAGAGTGCTAATACAGCTACAGTCATAACAGATGGGTTCTCCTGCCATCAGGCGGGTCCTCGGTCGGCCGAATTCCAAAGTCTAGGTCTGGCGTCGGTTGTCGTCGCTTCTTCCCTGACGTCAGTGCAACAGGGGTATAAAAGAACCAGCCGACGCCATTTTCTTCAGTTTTTCTTGCCCCAGATGTCAGGTGACCCCAGAAGGAAGGCAATACATAAATTTGTGTAATAAAGCAATGCCATATAATCAAAATACAGTAGTGCAAGCAAATACATCATGAATGAATACCCCAATCAGGTTGCATGAGGATGTGTTAGCCAATAGGCCTGTCCCAAGAGGGGAAGGAGGGAGGGAAACCTGGACTGCAGCTGTATTAGCACTCGAACATCTACATTTATGGTAGGTACAAAACTGTACTATGTTCATCGTGCATACAGCTGCAGTCATAACAGATGGGTAGAATCCCAAAGCTAAGAAAGGGGTGGTAGGCACTAGGTGGAACTAGGAGGAGCCAGAATGCCCTGCAAGACTACAGTGGCAAAGCCCGCTCTAGATTTGGAGTATAGTAGAAGGTGGTAGTGCTTGGAGAAGGTATGCACAGAACTCCAAGTGGCTGCTTCTAAAATATCTTGGGTAGGAACTCCTCTGAGAAAGGCTGCAGAGGTAGCCGTGGCCCTTGTGGAGTGAGATCTGATGCCTGTAGGTACAGTTTTGCCATGAAAAGAACAGCAAAAGCGTATGCAGTGGGCTATCCATTTTGAGATTGTCTGTTTGGAAATTGGCTTTCCTTGAGCTCCTATAGCATAGGACACAAAGAACTGTTCTGATTTTCTGAAAGGTTTTGTTCTGTCCAAATAATAACGTAGTTGTCTGTGGATGTCCAAGGAATGTAGTAATCTCTCCCCTTTGTTTTGAGGATTAGGATAAAAGGTAGGTAAGTGTATGGCCTGATTCAAAGCTACCCTGAATACCACTTTTGGTATAAAGGACGGGTTGGTTCGTAAGGAAACTCTGTCCTGATGGAAGATGATAAAAGGATGCACAGCCATGAGAGCTTGTAGTTCCGAAACCCTATGAGCTGAGGTAATAGCCAGAAGGAAAGCTGTTTTCCAGGACAAATATTGCAAATCTGATGAGGCAGCTGGCTCAAAAGGAGGCAAGGTCAGTTTTTACAGAATGAAATTGAGATCCCAAGCAGGTATTGGTTGATTCCTTGGGGGTTTTAGATTCTTAGCCCCTCTGAGGAACTGTCTTAAGAGGGGGTGAGAGAATAAGGGTGGATCAGTGTTGTATTCTGCAGAAATGGCTGAGGCATGGATTTTGATGGAGGAGAAAGAAAGTCCACTGCTTAGCAGCTCAGCTAGATACTGTAATATTTGAGGTAAATTCAGTTTTCCAGGATCCTGGCCCTTTTTCTCATTCCAGACACAAAACCGTTTCCATTTTGCTGAGTAAGCTTTTCTAGTAGACGGCCTTTTGGCCTCCAAAATGACATCCTGCACCTCCTTGGAGAGTAGGGTCTGTTGTGATGCTAAGGGATCTTCCATGTGGCTAGCTTGAGTGTTTTTAGCTGACTGTGAAGAGTTTTGAAGCTGTGCTGAGTCAGGAGAAGAGGCATTAGAGGCAGGGTCCATGGTGGGGAATGCGTCAGGCTCCTCAGGAGTGGGTACCAGTGTTGTCTTGGCCAGTCTGGAGCAATGAGAATCATCTTTGGTCTGTCTCCTCTGGTTTTCAATAGAACTTTGGGCAGCAGAGGAAGAGGTGGGAAGGCATAAACTGTCATTGATGTCCAACTGAAAGAGAGAGCGTCCACTCTCCAGGCCTTTGGATGAAAAATCCTTGAGCAGAATTTTGTCAATTGGTGATTTTTGTGGGAGGCAGAGAATTCTATGTCTGGCCTTCCCCATGCTTGGATTATCTCTGTAAAAACTTGAGGATGCAACTTCCATTCGTGTGGATCTGTCATATTTCTGCTTAGGTTGTCTGCCAGCGTGTTTTCCTTGCCTGGCAAGTACTGTGCTTGTAGTTCGATTTGCAAGTCCATGGCCATGTTCCAAAGTGACATGGCCAGTCTGCATAGGGGGTATGAATGGGTTCCTCCCTGTTTATGTACCACATTACTGTGGTGTTGTCCGTTCTTATCAATAGTTGACCTGGTTGCAGAAGGTCTTTGAAAGCTATAATAGCATTTATTACTGCTAGCATTTCCTTTTGATTGATGTGAAGGTGCTTTTCTTTTTGGGACCATTTGCCCTGAATGCACCGATCTGTCATGTGCGCCCCCCAGGCGTAGTCCGAGGCGTCTGTTGTGATGACTTGATTTGCTTGAGGCTTGCTGAATGGGAGACCTGTGTTTGTTTGGCATGCTTGAGCCCACCACAGGAATTCCTTTTGAAGACATGGAATTAGTGGTATTATTGTTTCCAAACTGTGGCTGTGTTGAGACCATAGGTTTTTCAGGTACCACTGAAGTTTCCTCATATGCAGCTTTGCACAAGGGATTAGTAAGATGCAAGATGCCATGAATCCCAGAGCCTGCAGGATTTTCCTTGCAGTCAGCCTGGTGCAATTTGCTAGTGTTCTGAAGTATTGAGTTAGTTGCCCCTGCTTCTCTGGCGTGAGGTAGGCCATCTGGGTGTTTGTGTCCAAGTTGGCACCCAGGAAAATTATTTTCCGAGAAGGTATTAGCCTTGATTTCTTTTTGTTGACTGTGTATCCCAGAGAATTCAACAACACTATTACATAAGCCAGATGTTTCAGAAGAATGTGCTTGCTGTCCGCTTGGATCAGGCAGTCGTCCAAATAGGGGTATATTTGTATCCCTTGAAGTCTGCAGTAGGCAATTACTGATGCCAGGCATTTCGTGAATACTCTGGGCGCAGTAGATAAGCCAAAGGGCAATGCAGAGAATTTATAATGGGCTGAACCTGCAAGAAATCTGAGGTATCTTCTGCAATCTTGTCTGATAGGGACATGCAGGTATGCCTCCTTGAGGTCCAATGTCACCAGCCAAGACTCCTTGCACAGCATGGGAAGAAGCTGCTGTAGAGTGAGCATCTTGAATTTTGGTATGAGTAGAAATGTATTTAGGATGGATAGGTCCAAAATAGGTCTCCAATCTTTTCCCTTCCCTTCCTTGGTACCAGGAATAGTCTGGAATAAAAACCTTGACCTTGTTCGTGCGTAGGTACCTCTTGAATAGCTTTCATGTCTATGAGATCTGAAATTTGTCTTTGTGCCTCTGCCCTTTGATTGTGTGGCAGGTTTGGCATGCCTCTCATTTTTGGAAGGGTGTGAAAATGGAATCTGTAGCCTCTGTTTATAATGTCCAGGATCCATTTATATTTTGTGACAATATGCCAATTTTTTGAAAATAATGTCAGTTTTCCGCCTAAGGGTGCTGCCATTTCAGTCTTGCTTGGCATGCAAAGGGGAAAGTCATTGGGCTTGCTTTCTGAATGGTTGCGAGTTATCCTCACCGCCTCTTTGTGTAGGAGCTTGCCATTGTCTGCCTCTAAACGATCCTTGGGACTGCCCTCTGCCCCTCGGGCGCCTGTATCTACCTCTTTGGGGTCTGTCCGTGGCTGGAAAGGACCAATTTTTGGAAGGCCAATTTCTACTGAAACGTGGGGGTTGTACCTGTAGAAAATCTTTCACAGTTTGCATTGATTTAGCCTTTTCCTCCATTTTCCTTAATACCTCCTCAGCATTAGAACCAAATAATACATCCTTTTGTAGAGGGGCAACTAGTAATTTAGCTTTGACATGATCTGGCAAAGTTTGTTCCTTGAGCCAGGCATGTCTACATATGACTGATCCTTTAACAGCAGCTCTACATGAGGCCTCTAGAGCATCAAAACCACATTGTAAGGTATGTTTACCCACTTGTTCTGCATTATGCATCAAATCCTGCAACTCCTTCAAGTCTGGTTGTTCAGGTTGTGACATTTTACTTTTCAATTGTGATAACAAAAACTGCTGGTACTTTAGCATATGGAACTGACAGTTTAATGCCCTCATGGTTAAGGTAGCCGAGGTATATACCTTTTTTCCCCACCTTTCTAAGGATCTGGAATCTCTCTCGGAAAGTAATTAGAAGTTATGTCCTTACCATAACGTTCCATGTGGAGTGTTCATCTTGCCTTTGTTCTTACACCTGGGTTCGGAGCCGATCCGCGGCTCCGTGTCGGCCGCTTGCAAGCTCTGCATCGAGAAGAAGCTCGAGATCAACCTAACTCCCACAATCCCCCTCTGCCTTTACCTCAGATCTAGTTTGCAAGCAAACCAGCAGTCAGAGAGAGAACACACTCATGCAAAAACTACATAAATGCAAGAACACTTATATCTATATATATATACATATGTACATACATATATACACAACTGCGAATGCAGAATCAGAATAACCCAGACCAGGCACCAAACTGAACGTTCTTCCTGAGGGTGGGAGGGTGGTAATGTATGAACAAAGGCGAGATGAACACTCCACATGGAACGTTATGGTAAGGACATAACTTCTAAATGTGAGTGTGTTCGATCTCGCCGTTTGTTCTTACACCTGGGTAGCGTCCCTAGCTCCATGTTCCTGAGGAACTCACGGGAGAACGTTCTTGAGCACAGTGGAACCAAAGGTTGCCCTGTCCCTAGAAACCTGGTCTACTTTGTAATGAGAGATGAATGTATGTGGTTTAGACCAAGTAGCAGCCGCACAAATAGTGTCTAATGGTAGGCAAGCTGCATGAGCCAGGGATGTAGACACTGATCTTGTAGAGTGTCCCCTGGGTTTGACAGGTAAAGTTTGTTTTGAAGAATCATAAACGAATATAATGCAATCAGTTAGCCATTTGGAAAGGGTTCGTTTAGTAACTGCTACACCTTTCCTGCTGTCAGCAAAAGCTACAAAAAGTTGACCATATTTCCTGTGATCCTTTGTTCTATCCAAGTAAAATCTAAGTTGTCTATGGACATCCAACTTGTGTAACATATACTCCAATTTATTAGAGTGATTTTTGAAAAAGGTAGGTAGTTCTATGGATTGATTAATGTTATTAATAGAGCAAACTTTGGGGAGAAAGGATGGATTAGTGCGAAGAGATACTCTGTCAGAGTGAAAAATCAGATAAGGGTGTTTAATGGAAAGAGCCTGAAGCTCAGATACTCGCCTAGCGGATGTAATGGCTACCAAGAAGAGGGTCTTCCATGACAAATACTTCAACGGACAAGAGGAGGCTGGCTCAAATGGAGGTAACATCAATTTAGATAATAAAAGGTTTAGATTCCAAGGAGATGTAGGAGTTCTAACTGGTGGTCTAATATGGAAAGATCCTTTTAAAAAGGCCTTACAAAGTCTGTGAGCCATAATAGGTGCCCCACATTCTTCCACATGAAAGTTGGAAATGGCAGCCAGTTGCACTCAAAGTGGCAGGAGAAGCTCCTTGATGGAACAATTCTGTTAAAAACTCCAAGATCTTGTTTAATGGAGCTATGACAGGGTCCAAATGCTGTGTATTTGCCCAGAATACAAAACGCTTCCATTTACTAGTGTAGGTCTTAGTAGTGGAAGCTTTATGAGAAGCCACTAGTATATTCTGAACTGCAGGTGAAAGAAGATCAGACCTGGCTAAGAAGGGAAGTGGAGCAGCCAAGCTGCTAGATGGAGTGACAAGAGGGAGGGGTGGGGAACCCCTGACGAGTGGGTCAGTAGATCTGGCTCTGGGTCCAGGATCCAGGGTCCCCGAATGAGGTGTGCCAGAAGAAAGGGGAACCAAATTTGACGAGGCCAGAATGAGGCAATGAGGATAATCATCCTTTGCAGGTTGTTGGCTTTCTGCAGAAACTTTGCAATCAGGGGAAAGGGAGGAAAAGCGTACAGGAGACCCGGGGGCCAATCGTGCACCAGCGCGTCCCTGGGGACTTCCCCTGGAGGGGGTAATAGGGCAAAGTTGCTCCTGCATTTGGCGTTCATTGGAGACGCAAAGAGATCGCAGAAAGGCTGGCCCCACTTGCGAAAAATCTTCTTCGCAACAGAATGTTTGAGGGACCACTCGTGAGGCAACAGGATTGCTCTGCTCAGCCTGTCGGCTATGACGTTGGATGACCCCGGGATGTGCGTTGCGATCAGAAAGCGACCCGTGGACTTCGCCCATTGCCAGATTCTCATGGCCTCTCTGCATAGTTGATAAGACTTGGTTCCCCCTTGTTTGTTTATGTACCAGACTACGGACATGTTGTCTGTCTGAACTGCAATAGTCCCTAGAGGAAGAAGGGGAGCAAAGTGTTGCAACGCTAGAAACACTGCCCTCAACTCTAGAACATTGATGTGCAGATTGTACTCTAAATTGGTCCATTCGCCTTGGACTGTCTGTCCCTGAAAGATGCCCCCCCACCCTATCAGGGAAGCGTCCATGGTCACCGTAGCTGTCGGCGTGGGTAGCACAAATGGTCTTCCGCTGGAAAGGTTGCAAGTCTGAAGCCACCAGGCTAGGTGCGATTTGCATGTATTTGTGATCAGAATTTCGTGTGTCAGAGGTAGCTGTTGGAACGACCATTGTGCAAATAGTAGCCATTGTAGAACTCTCATGTGCAGTCTTCCCAATGGTATTGCAATGAGAGAAGCTGCCATGAGACCCAAAACCTTCAGAACCAGTTTTGCTGGGGATTTTCTGGATGACAGAAGGAGAGATATGTGGCTTTGTAGTGAGGCTATCCTTTCTGGGGGAAATCTTAGAATTAAATGATGCGTATCCAATTCTGCTCCTATGAATGAGATATGCTGTGATGGCCGTAGTGAAGATTTTTCGAAATTTACGGAAATCCCGAGATGAACACAAAGCTGTAGTGTGTAATCCCTGGCCTGAATCAGCTGACGCTGGGTGGTGGCAGAAAGGAGCCAGTCATCCAGATACGGAAACACCTGGAATCAGAGGCGTCTCAGGTGAGACGCCACCACTGCCATGCATTTGGTAAAAATCCTGGGGGCTGAGGTCAGACCAAAGGGCAGGGCTCGAAACTGAAAGTGGCTGTCTCCCAGCCGGAAGCGCAAGTGATCCCTGGACGCCCTGGCCATTTTGATGTGGTAGTAAGCGTCCTTCAGATCTATTGAGCACATCCAATCGTCCTTCTGTAAAAATGGAAGGATCGATTGAAGCGTGACCATTCGGAACTTTTCTTTCTTGACGAAGGTATTGAGATTGCTTAGGTCCAGAATCTGCCTCCAGTCCCCCGTCTTCTTTGGAACTAAAAAGAACCTTGAGTAAGTTCCGAATCCTCTTTGGTCCGCTGGGACTGGTTGGATGACTCTTTTCTAGCAGCTTTGAAATTTCTATAGCTGCAGGGTCTCGCAGATGGGGCGGCACATCTGGGAGTCTTCTCTTTGGAATGGGGGGCACTAAGAAGGGTATTCTGTAGCCTCTGGTAACAACGCTTTTTACCCAGTTGTCTGATGTAAGATTTTGCCAGGCCTGAGGGTATAAAGCTAAGCGACCCCCGACTGCCTCCAGAGCAGGACAGTCGGGCCTCCTCTCAGGAGTGCTGGAAAGGTTTCCAGGGGGGGTATCCCTGTCACCTTGGTTTTGCGGACCCCCTCTGCTGCCAGGGCGTCATCTTCCACCTCTGCCCCCTCCCTCTGCCTCTAGAGGGGGCATCACCCTGTGTGCCTGGGAAAGATCCTTGGGGTTTTCGAAACCACATTTTTCCACCGCGTTGCCCTTTGGGGTACGGTCTAGATGGGGTGGAAAAACAGACTCCGACAGCAGACAGAGTCTTTCCCTCCTGCTCACACCGGGTAAGGGTCTCCTTTACTTTGGGGCCAAAGAGAGTGGCACCGTCAAATGGGGCGTTAGTAAAGGAAGACTTGAAGGCCTCCGCAAATGAACGTAAGCGCATCCAGGATTGTCTACAAAGAGCAATCGCTGAAGCCGCTGCCCTACTTGATCCTTCGGCTGCGTATGAGATCAGCCTCATGGACGAGTTTACAATGGATGTAAGGGTATTGAGATGTGCTGTAACTTTCTCTGAAACAGCAGCATCTGTAGTACCCTGGAGGGTATCTCCCAACTCTTTGATTAGATCCCTCTGTAGTCGTGTGAAGTGGGTCAAATAGTTCAGGGATCGCATAGAAAAAGCCGCTGAACTAAAAATGCGCTTGCATCCTGTCCATAGTCCTAGAATCTCTGTTAGGCGGATGGACAGATGAGGAAGATTCCGACATCTCCTTTTTCGTGGCCGCTGCCACCACCATAACGTCCACTGGAACTCCCTTTGTTAGATAAGCCTTGTCTTGGGGTGCAGTAATATACTTATTAGGCTTTCTAGGGACTGGTTCCACTGTCAGGCGCCTCCCACGCCTTCGAGCAATCAGCTCCATTAACTCATCGAAGGGCGGAGTGACCCAGGAGGAGGAAGGGCGAGCACCAAATGCCTTCAGCAAGACTGACTCATCCTCAGAAGGGGGGAGGGATTGCCAATCACCCCTCTGCTTTAGGATCTCCAAGATGTCAGAAAAAGAGACATCCTCTGAGGGTGACTTTGGGGACCCTTCTGACTCATCCAAGTCAGTGTCTGATGTCAATGATTCTTGTGGAGAATCTAAGTGTCTCCTCTTACACAATCTTTTCCTAGGGACTTCTTCGGGGAGCATCCAAGAAGCCTCCGAGGAAGAGGGCACCCTCCAGGGGTGGCTGAGACACAGGTGCTCGATGCTTAGATGTAGCCGTGGGTGCAGAGGAGGATAATGGTCCTTTATGGGGAGGAGAAGCTGTTTCTGCTGATGTGGTTGTCTGGGTAGACAACACCTTCCTCATGAGGTCGAAGGCCCCGGTCCCGAGTTGAGGTATCTCCGGTTCAAGAAATGGGAAGAATCCCAAACAGGCACCGAGGGCATCGACCCGAGGACGGAACCGAGTCGATCCGAGCCGAGGCCCGAGGGAGCGCTGAACAAACATCGGTCCGACTCTCGGTCCCGGAACCAAGGATGGATCTTCGCCGAGACTCTGGTACCGGATCAGACGGAGTCGAGGTGAACGGAGCCGACCGAGAAGGACGGTTCTGGCACGAGGGCTCCACAACCAGCAGATCAGCTCTTCCGCCCAAGACTGGACAGGTCTCGAGGAGGAACAGATGGAGATAAGGGAAGGCCTTCAAGTCTCGACACCAATTGAGAGGAGACCGAGATGAGTTTGGATAAGGCCGATTCTCCATTAACTTCTGCACCACGCGGTCTACATCGGTGTCGGAGAGGGTCTGGAAGAGCGTCAAGGAATCGAAGACGGAGCCGACCTCAACAGTGTCGGGGAGGGAGCTCACCGGTTCCAAGACTCGAGCCTCGAAACTGACAACAGTTGAACACTCGGTCCCAAGTCTGTGGAACCGGTGATCGAACTTTAACTGAAGAGCTCGGAGCCGATGACCTGGGCTCCAACGTCTTCGATTCCTTCGAGGATTTGGATGCCTGATCTGAAGCATCCAGAGCCTCTTGAAAGGTAGGTTTTAAAAGACCCCTATCCATGAGTTTCCTGCGCCTATCTGTCATGACCCTTCCACTGAAAGAATGACAAATTGAACAGTCTTCTTGCAGATGGAGAGGGCCAAGACAGTAGACGCAGGAACTATGATTGTCAGTAACTGACATCTTTTGCCCACATTGGCAACGCTTAAACCCAGACTTAGCTTTCTCAGACATCTTAGTAAAGCTAACAATAAGGATAGTAAAGAGTAAAAGTCAAGTCCAGTAGGTATGTCCAATCCGGTAATATTGTCAAATCCAGTAAAAAGAATGTCTATCCGGTAGTCAATCCAGTAAAGGGTGGGATAGGCCCCGAGGGAAACTCTAATAAAGTTTAAAATAACTTTAAATGGCACCGAGAATTCCTCGAAACAGTATCACACACACACACAGTCACCAAATAACTTTTTAGAAAAAAATAATTCTCAAGAAATACAAGAAAAAATATTTAAATCTTAGCTTTAGGTGCTCGAGCTCGATCAAGTGATGCAAACGCTGCAGCGGCAAACTAGATCTGAGGTAAAGGCAGAGGGAGATTGTGGGAGTTAGGTTGATCTCGAGCTTCTTCTCGATGCAGAGCTTGCAAGCGGCCGACACAGAGCCGAGGATCGGCTCCGAACCCAGGTGTAAGAACAAACGGCGAGATCGAACACTCTCACATTGGATTTTTAGCAGTGGAGGCCTTAATTCCCTTGGGGCCCTGTGAGATGGTTTCTGGGTCAGCAGCATGGCTTTTGTATAGAAATTGGTGTGAGTCAGAAACCCTGTAGTACCGGTCAGGCTTGACTGGGGCGGGAAGTAGAGAATCCGGGTTAAGGCAGGCCTCCGAGTACACATCATCTAGTATGTCCAAGACAGGAGGTATAGCCAGAGGCCTGTGCTGAGGTAGCAAGAGAAATCCCCTAAGCCTTTTCTTGGAATCTGAGTAATCTTGGCCTTCCCAGTGGAAGTGTTCCCTTAAGGTATGCAAGGTTTCCCCAAATGAGTAATCCTCTGGGGGGGATACAGAGGGAATGGACTCCTCTGCATCAGAGTCTTCAAAAGGGGAGTAAGAATGTTCCTGTTCATCAGAGGGCTCTGAAATAATGGAGCCCTGATCAGAGGAGGGGGATTCTTCCTCCACTCTGGGCCTTTTGTCCTGGGGGGGGGGGTTGAGAACCCCTGATAAGAGTAATTAAATCCTCAGCCATTTTAAGCATCTGTTTTTTTAGGCATGGGGCCTGGAGATGGGCCCTGTGTAGCTTTGTCTCTTAGAATGCATGGCTGCTTTAGACTTAGTGAAAGCCTTGATGGAAAAAGAAAAGGAAGGTCTGAAGACACCTTGAGAGAAGGTAGACCTGTCCACATTTTGAGATTCACCGCCAAGAGTGGCTTCGGTATCTGTAGTCGGGGTGTGGGCAGAGGATCCTGCGACCTCGGGCACAGGAGACACCGCCAATGAAGTGTCGTCGGTAGTCAGGGGCTGCGTAGGTGCCTCACTGAGAACCGGACCACGTGTAGTCGGCTTTGGCGTGGTGTAGGTAGAGGCCGTGGACCTCGTGTGTTGGTCCTTATCTTTGCGCTTTTTAGATAAAACTGGAGCCGGAGTATCCGACATAATATAGTTAAATGTTTTGCCAAAATAATGCTGGGCGAACTCTGTTCGATGCTTAATGGTGCGTTTATTGAATGTAGCACAAAAGCGACAGACTGAGACGTCGTGGTCTGGGCCTAAACAAGGAATACAGAGAGAATGGAAATCCTTATGCGGTATTTGCTTCCCACATGAAATACAATTATTAACTTTGTCTGACATCGGTCTGAGGCAAGAAAAGTTTCCCCAACGGGGTACTTGGCTTTCAAGAAGACTTCGGTTGCAAAATTTTCGTAATTTCAGGAGCTGGCCGACCGGCACTTGCGAACTGCTTCTGCTTCAGGCACCGCGCGGCAAGAAATACTGAAGAAAATGGCGTCGGCTGGTTCTTTTATACCCCTGTCGCACTGACGTCAGGGAAGAAGCGACGACAACCGACGCCGGACCTAAACTTTGGAATTTGGCCGACCGAGGACCCGCCTGACGGCAGGAGAACCCATCTGTTATGACTGCAGCTGTATGCACGATGAACATCAGGGAGCTAAGTTATTATGGGGAAAACATCACCAGTAAAAAGTAAATACCAACACCCCTGAAAGGGGTGAGTAATAGCCATAGAAAGGAGAAAGAGAGAGAGAGAAAACAGGGGGTTGGAAGGAGGGAAACCAGGACTGCAACAGTGAATACACTCGAACATCTACATTTATAAGTGTACACAACTGTACTATGTTCTTCGTGTTTCACTGTTGCAGTCATCACACTTGGGTGCATTCCCAAAGCTGAAGGGTGGAGGCAGTCAAGAAGAGTTGGGGCTGGCTAGTATGTCTTGCAGGACCGCTGTTGCAAAACCTGCCCTGGATTTGGAAAAGATAGGCAGGTGGTAATGCTTGGTGAAGGTGTGTACTGAACTCCAGGTAGCAGCTTCCAGGATGACCCTGGTAGGGACTCCCCTGAGAAATGCTGTAGAGGTAGATGTTGCCCTAGTGGAATGTGTTCTGACCCCCTGAGTGGTTGGTTTCCCATGGTGCTTGTAGCAGAAATAGATGCAGTGTACTATCCATTTGGAAATTGTTTAGAAATGGCCTTGCCCTCTGTCCCTGTTGCAAAGCTGACTAGTAACTGGTCAGATTTTCTGAAGGGCTTAGTCCTATCAAGGTAGAATCTGAGCTGTCTGTGCACGTCCAAGGAGTGCAGGATCCTTTCCCCTTTATTTTGAGGATTAGGGAAGAAAATTGGCAAATGGATGGATTGGTTGAGAGCCACACTTGACACCACTTTAGGCATGAAGGAAGGGTTAGTCCGGAGGGAAACCCTGTCAGCATAGAAAATAATGAAGGGTTCCACAGCCATAAGTGCTTGCATCTCAGACACTCTTGTAGCTGAAGTGATGGCCAGAAGCAAGGTTGTTTTCCAGGAGAGGAATTTTAAGTCCGCTGATGCAGCAGGTTCAAAGGGGGGGGGGGGGAGTGTGAGCTTTTCCAGAACAAAGTTAAGGTCCCAAGTAGGGGTGGGTGCTCTCCTTGGAGGCCTTAAGTTGCTTACCCCTCTCAGGAACTGTTTGATAAGAGGGTGCAAGAAGAGAGCTGGCTCAGTGTTGTAATGAGCCTAAATGGCTGAGGCATATATCTTAATGGAGGAGAAGGACAGGCCTTTGTGGAGTAGATCTGCCAAGTAATCCAGGATTAGAGGCAGGGAGGGCAGAGTTTATGTCCTCTCCTTTAGATAGAATCCAGGAACAGAACCTTTTCCACTCATCAGCATAGGATGTTCTTGTACTGGGTCTTCTGGCTTCAAGAATGACATCTAGCACCTGCTTGCTTAGGGTTGCTGGGGGAGAAGTCAAGGAATAAGCCAGGCTGCAAGATTTAGGGCTAGCAGGTGTGGATGCAAAATCTGTCCCTCCTGCTGAGAGAGCAGGGTTGGGTTCTGGTGTAGGTTCCAGGGTGGCACTGGTGACAGGCTGTGCAGGGTGGGTACCAGTGCTGGCGTGGCCAGTCCAGGGCAATCAGAATTGTCCTTGGTCTGTCTTGTCTTATCTTGAGTAATACTCTTGAGAGAAGGTGCAGAGGGGGAAGGCATAGATTGAGAGATTTACCCACTGAAAATATAAGGCATTCACTTTCCAGGCCCTGCTGTGAGGATTCCTGGTGCAGAATTTGCTGAGCTGGTGGTTGTAGGGGGAGGCAAAGAGATCCTCCTCTGTGGTCCCCCATTTCTGAATCAGAAGGTTGAAGGTGCCGGGCTCCAACTGCCACTCGTGTGGGTCTAGGAGATTTCTGCTTACGTCTGCCAGTGAGTTTTGTTTGCCTGGCAGGAACTGAGCTTGCAGATGGACTTGCATATCCAAGGCCATGTGCCACAGGGCCATAGCTAATCTGCAGAGTGGGTTCCCCCCTGCTTGTTGATGTACCACGTAACTGTGGTGTTGTCTGTTTTTATTAGCAGTTGTCCTGGAAAGAGTAGAGATCTGAAAGCTGTCAGGGTGTTCTGCACAGCTAGCATCTCTTTTTGGTTGATGTGCAGATGAATTTGACTTGGGCTCCAGTGGCCCTGAATGCATTTGCCGTCCACGTGTGCTCCCCAGGCATAGTCTGATGTGTCTGTGGTTAGGGTCTGGGTGTCATGGGATTGAGAAAAGGGCAGCTCTTTGTTGTGGTAGCATGCTTCTGCCTGCCAAAGGAACTCTGTCTTTAGACAGGGTATGATAGGAATGACTGCTTCCAGGTCCTAAGAATGTTGGCACCAAAGACTTTTTAAGTACCACTGAAGTTTCCTCATATGCAGTCTTGCATATGGAATTAGCAATATACACGAGGCCATGAACCCTAGGGCCTGCAGTATTTTTCTTGCGGATAGCTGGGTTCTGGTGGCCATTTGTTTGAAGTGGTCTGTCAGATAGACTTGTTTTTCTGAAGTGAGGAATGCCATCTGGGATGCTGTGTCCAAGCTTGCTCCCAGGAATACAATCTTTTGACTGGGTACCAGTTTCGATTTCTTTTCATTGATGGTGCACCCCAAGGAAGTGAGAAGGTGTTTCACAAATGTCAGGTGCTGCAACAGCAATTCCTGTCTGCCTGAATCAGGCAGTCGTCCAGGTATGGGAAAATTCGGATATTTCTCTGCCTGCAGTATGCAATGGCTGGAGCCAGACATTTTGTGAAAACTCTGGGAGCAGTAGATAAGTCAAAGGGAAGTGCAGAGAACTGATAATGCATAGATCCTGCCCTGAAATGTAGATAATTCCTGCATGAGTCCCTTATGGGCATGTGCAGATAGGCTTCTTTTAAAGTCTAGGGTGACTAACCAGGTATCCTTGGCTAGCATAGGAAGAAGCTGTTGCAGGGTAAGCATTTTGGTACCACCAGGAAGGTGTTGAGAACTGAAAGATCCAGGATTAGGCGCCAAGAGCCCTCTTTCCTGGGTACCAGGAAGAGTCTGGAGTAGAATCCTTGATCACTCTGTTCTACTGGAACCGGCTGAATAGCTCTGATATTGAGCAGGGAAGCTACTTGGCTTTGAGCCTCTGCCCGCTGGTTTGGAGGAAGGTCTGGAAACCCGCTTGGGGGTAGGCAGTAAATGGAAATAAAATTTGCACCCCTAGGATACAATGTTGAGGACCCACCGGTCCTGTGTGATGGACATCCAATTTTTTGCATGAATGGCAAGTTTTCCTCCTAGGGGCACATGCAATTAGGCAAGGCTGGGAAGTGGAGTAAAGAAGTCATTGTTTTTTTCCGTAAGGAGATGGCTTACCACTCCCTGCTTTAGGGGTGGGGGCACTCCATTGCTTAGATCTCTGCATATCCTGAGACTGTAGTCTGGGTGGTCTGTTTCCCCTGAGTCTAGTTTGAGAAGGCCCGAAGGGGGCTGGAAAGGACCAGTGTTTGGAAGGGCAATGCCTACTGAATTTTAGGGGGTTGCACTAGTAAGAATTCTTTAACAGTCTGCATAGACTTAGCTTTTTCTTCCATCTTTTTAAGAACCTCTTCTGCTTTGGTGCCAAACAAACTGCCCTTGTTCAAAGGAGCGTCAAGTAACTTTGATTTGACATGGTCTGGTAAGGTCACCTCCTTGAGCCAAGCATGTCTTCTCAGTACAGATCCAGTGACTGCTGCCCAGCAAGATGCTTCTAGGGCGTCAAAGCCACACTGCAAGTATGCTAACTGACTTGGCTTGCAGAGTGCATAAGCTCCTGCAATTCTTTATTTTTTGCACAGTCTGTAAAGGTTGCCATTTTTTGTTTAATAAGTTCCATAATATGCTGCTGGTACTTCAGCATGTGAAAAGTACAGTTTTGTACCTACCATAAATGTAGATGTCCGAACTGGATAGCATCTGCAGTCATAACAACTGGGTTGTCCTGTCGTCAGGCAGCCCTTCAGTCGGCCGGATTCCAAAGTCCGGGTCCGGCTTCGGCTGATGTCGCACTTCACCCGACGTCATCTCTGTTGGCCTTCGGGTATAAAAGCATCAGCCGACGCCATTTTCCTCAGTGTTTCTTGCCCCAGATGCCAGTAGCCCTCTTGAAGGCTAAAATTTGGATAGATGCCAATGTTTCCAAAAAGATAAAGGTAAACACAAAAATAAGCATGTATGTACATATATACAAACAAATACACCATAAAAGACTCCCCCCCACCAGCTAGCTATTAGGAGGGTAAACACCCTAGGAGTACCACAGAGGGAAGGAGGGAGGGTAATCCTGACTGCAGATGCTATCCAGTTCGGACATCTACATTTATGGTAGGTACAAAACTGTACTATGTCCTTCATGGATGCATCTGCAGTCATAACAACTGGGTAGAATACCATAGCCAACTAGGGAGGAGGATAAAAGTAGATTATGGTGTGTTTAGGATCCCTTGCAGTACAGCAGTGGCAAACCCTGCTCGGGATCTGGAATATAGAGGCAAATTATAATGCTTGGCAAATGTATGCACGGAGGTCCAAGTAGCCTCAATAATGTCTTTGGTTGCCACTCTTAAGAAGGCTGTGGTAGTGGCTGTTGCCCTTGTAGAATGAGGTCTTATGTTCTGTGGAATTGGTTTTCCATGGAAGGAGTAACAGAATCGTATGCAATTTCCTATCCATTTGGAGATTGTCTGTTTGGAAATAGCTTTTCCTTCCCTTCCTGTTGCATAGGCTACAAAAGTTGGTCAGTCTTTCTGCTATTTTTGTTCTGTCCAAGTAGTAGCGTAGCTGTCTATGTACATCCAAGGTATGCAGTATTCTTTCCCTCTGTTTTGTGGGTTGGGAAAGAAGGTAGGTAGGTGGATTGCCTGGTTTAAAGACACTCTGGATACCACCTTAGGCATAAATGTAGGATTAGTCTTCATGGACACTCTATCTTGGTGGAAGATTAGGAAGGGTTGCACTGCCATTAAGGCCTGTAGTTCTGAAACCCTCCTTGCTGAAGTAATTGCCAGTAGGAAAGCAGTTTTCCATGACAGGTGTTGTAGGTCTGCTGTTGCTGCTGGTTCAAAGGGTGATAGTGTCAACTTTTCTAGCACAAAGTTTAAGTCCCAAGCTGGTAATGGTGGTTTCCTTGGAGGTTTTACATTCTTGATTCCTCTGAGGAACTGCCTGAGCAAAGGGTGAAAAACAGGTGGATCAAAGCTGTATTCTGCTGAAATAGCTGATGCATGTATCTTGATGGAGGAGTAGGACAGGCCTGAATGAAGAAGTTCGCCAGATACTCCAGAATGTTAGGCATATCTATGTTTGACACATCTTTTCCTCTTTCCGTACTCCAAATGACAAACCTTTTCCATTTTCCAGCATAGTTCCTTCTTGTTGAAGGTCTGCGGCTTCAAGAATAATGTCTTTAACTCTTTGGGAAAGTTCTGGATTAGCTGCTGCTATGTGATGTTCCATGCAGTCAGTTGCAACGTTTTAGGTTTGGATGTATGATGCTGTAGTTGTTCTGAGTTAACATCAAAGGCATCAGGGTATTGGCCACATATTGTTCGAGACATGCTCCTCAGCAGTGGGTACCAGTGTTGTCTTGGCCAGTTTGGAGCTATCAGGGTTATCCTTGTACGCTCTTCCTTGATTTATAGTAGTACTTTGTGTATCAAGGGAAGAGGTGGGAATGCATATGCTGTTAGGCCTTTCCAGCTGAAGGAGAGCGAATCCACTTTCCATGCTAGTGGGTGGAATGTCCTTGTGCAGAACTCTTTGAGCTGGTGATTGAGAGGTGATGCGAATAGATCTATCTGAGGCATTCCCCATTTCTTTGAGATGGTCTTGAAGATGTCCGGGTGCAGCTTCCATTCGTGGGCATCCGATGTGGTTCTGCTTAATATGTCTGCTAGAGTATTTTCTTTTCCGGTACAAATATTGCCTGTAACTGTATGTTGTAGCTGAGTGCCAGGGTCCTCAGCTCCAAAGTCATTCTGCATAGGGGGTATGAATGAGTGCCTCCCTGTTTGTTGATGTACCACATGACTGTGGTGTTGTCTGTCCTTATCATCAACTGGCCTTCTTGGAGAAATGGTTTGAACTTTTGGATTGCCAGTTTTACTGCCAGCATTTCTTTTAGGTTGATGTGCAGGTGAAGTTGATCCTGTGTCCACAATCCTTGCACGCATTTGTCCAGCATGTGGGCCCCCCATCCTAGGTCTGAAGCGTCTGTTGTGATGGTCTGGCTTGCTTGACATCTGCGAAAGGGTAGGCCTGGGTTTGACTGACATGCCTGAGCCCACCATAGGAACTCCTGCTTTAAGCATGGAATTAGTGGGATTTCTGTTTCTAGGCTGTGTCTGTGTTGGGACCATAAATTCTTTAGGTACCACTGTAGTTTTCTCATATGTAGTCTGGCAAATGGGACCAAGATTATGCATGATGCCATGAAGCCCAAGGCCTGCAGTGCTTTTCTTGCTGTTAACTTGTTCAGTTTTGTTAGTGCCAAGAAGTAAAGAGGGAGTTCTTTTGTTTTTCTGTAGTCAGGAATGCCATTTGTTTTACTGTGTCCAATTCCGCCAAGAATGTCCTTGTTTGGGATGGTATCAGCCTTGACTTTTGTAAATTGACTGTGTATCCCAGTGCTTGTAGCAAGTAAATGACCCTTTGTAAATCTGTTGTCAGCTTGCTTTTGTTGTCCCCTTGTAGCAGGCAGTCGTCCAGGTATGGGTAAATTTGAATTCCCTGTAGTCTGCAATGGGCGATTACTGATGCCAGGCATTTTGTGAATACTCTGGGCAGTAGATAAGCCAAAGGGCAATGCTGAGAATTGATAGTGCTCTGATCCTGCAAGAAATCTGAGGTATCTTCTGCAGATTGGTCGAATGGGGACGTGCAGGTATGCCTCCTTGAGATCTAGAGTTACCAGCCAAGACTCCTTGCCCAGCATGGGAAGAAGTTGCTGTAGGGTCAGCATTTTGAATTTTGGGACAATGATGTATGTATTTAAGGTGGACAGGTCGAGAATTGGTCTCCAACTTTTTCCTTTCTTGGAACTAGGAATAGTCTGGAGTAGAACCCCTTTCCTTGCTCTGCTGTTGGCACTCTTTCCACAGCTCTCATGTTTGCTAACTCCATTATCTGTTGTAGTGCCTCTGTTTTTGATTTGGAGGTAGATTTGGCATTCCTCTTTGACTGGTAAAGTGTGGAAGTGAAACCGTAACCTTGATCTATGGTTTGTAAAATCCACTTGTCTTTTGTTATGTAGTGCCAGTTCTTTGAAAATAAGGTTAACTTTCCGCCTAGAGGAGCTGCTATTTGTTCCCTGGTAGGCGGATTTAGGGTTAAGTCACTGTGGTTGTGCTGATGTAGTGGCAGTGGTTGTGTCTGTGCCTCTGTTGTTACCTTGCCACCGTCGTCCTCTGTAGGCACCTCCTCTGGATTGGTTTCTGCCTCTGGAACGTCTATTCCTGCCCCTTTGAAATTTTGTGGAGTCAGGAAAGGACCAATTTTGGCAGGCCAGTTCCTGCTAAACCTTGGGGTTGAACCTGCAAGAAATCTTTAACCGTTTGAACAGATTTTGCCTTTTCTTCCATTTTCTTCATAACCTGCTGGGCAGGTGTACCAAACAAACTTGTCTTATCCATAGGAGCATCTAGCAACTTAGCTTTAACATGATCTGGTAAAGGTTGCTCCTTTAGCCATGCATGCCTTCTTATCACTGTGCCAGTCATGGCTGATCTAAATGAAGCCTCCAGTGCATCATAGCCACATTTTAAGGAATGGTTGCTAACCTGTTGTATGTTATTTACCATTTCTAATACATATTTCTTATCAAGAGATTCATCAGTGGTTAGTTTTTTAGTTAACTGATCAAGCATAAACTCTTGGTATTGTATCATGTGAAACTGACAGTTTAAAGCTCTAGCTGAGAGAGTAGCTGAAGTGTACACCTTTTTACCCCATCTGTCTAATGACCTTGCTTCCCTTTCAGAAGGAATAGGGTTTTTAGCTATGGTCGCGGCTACTGCCTTGGGACCCTGGGATATAGTTTTGGGGTCTGCAAGTGGGGCCTTGTAAAGGTGGTGATGAGTATCTGGCACCCTGTAAAATCTGTCTGGTTTGGCAGGGGCTGGAGGTAAAGAATCTGGAGCAGAGCAGACATCATTGAAAGCATCATCCACCACAGAGAGAACAGGAGGTATAGCTAAGGGCCTGTGCTGTGGGAGGTGCAGAAAGGTCCTAAGTCTTTTTCTGGAGTCTGAAAAATCCTGTTGCTGCCAATGGAACTGCTCTCGCATGGCATGTAAGGTTTCCCCAAAGGAGAATTCTTCTGGTGGGGAAGCAGCGGGAATGGATTCTTCAGCATCAGAATCTTCAAAATTGGAGAAAGGAGCCTCTGGCTGGTCAGTTATGTCTGATTCACAGCAGAATCATCAGAGGACACTGGCTCAGGGGCTCTGCCCTAGGTCTCTTCTCTGGGGCTGAGAGGCCCTGTCTGGGTGAGATTGAGATCCTCTAATTAATGAAATTAAATCTTCTGCCAAAGTAGACATTTGAGAACTAGAAGGGGGCCTGGTTGTGGCGGGTTTAACAGGCACTGTCTTAGTAGTCTTGGCTGCTTTAGCCCTGGCGAAGGCCTTAATGGACATGGCTGCTGGAGGCCTAGCAGCACCACGTGCTGGGGTAGAGACATCCAAGGGAATGGTGTCTGATAAGTCAGTGGCAACCACCGTAGTGGATAAAGTTTCTGAGGCCGATTCAAGAGTGGTAGCAGGGGCCTCAGTTGTAGAGATAGGTTCAGCTGTACTTTGATCAGTTTTCTCGGTTTCGCCGAAACCGAGACACTCGCGTTTGCTTAACCATGGTTTCGGCCGAAACCGCAGACCGCGAGTGTCGGTCTTTATCTTTGCGCTTTTGGCAGATTGGGTAGTCGGAGGATCCGACGGCATAATGTACGCAAAATCAGAACCGAAAAACTGTTCTGCAAACTCCGACCGGCCTAAGCGTCGTCGGTTGAAGGAAGCACAGGCGAACAGGCTGCTACGTCGTGGGCTGGGCCTAAACAAGGCAGACAATAAGAGTGGAAATCTTTATGAGGTATTTGTTTCCCACAGGTTAAACAATTATTAACTTTTTCTGACATCGGCTGAGGCAAGAAAGAGTCCCCAACGGGGTACTTAGCTTTAGAAGTCTTCGAAGTAGTATTTGGTAGAAGTAATCTCTGGATCCGACCGACCGGCACTTGCGAACAGCTTCTGCTTCGGGCGCCACGCGGCAAGAAAGACTGAGGAAAATGGCGTCGGCTGATGCTTTTATACCCGAAGGCCAACAGAGATGACGTCGGGTGAAGTGCGACATCAGCCGAAGCCGGACCCGGACTTTGGAATCCGGCCGACTGAAGGGCTGCCTGACGACAGGACAACCCAGTTGTTATGACTGCAGATGCATCCATGAAGGACATCTGGCAATTCAATGCCCTAATAGCAAGAGTTGCAGAGGTATATACCTTCTTACCCCATCTGTCCAAAGCTCTTAAATCCCTGTCCGAAGGGGTGGGATTCTTGGGTGTAGTAGCCTTGATACCTTTAGGCCCCTGGGAAATCATCTCTGGGTCAGCAGTAGGATTCTTGAAAAGAAATACGAGTGTGTCAGGTACTCTGTAGTACCTGTCTGGTTTCCTAGGGGCAGGAGGTAAAGCGTCAGGAGTAAGACTGGATTCCATAAAAACATCCAGTACAGAGGGTATTGCTAAAAGCCTGTGCTGAGGCAACTCTAGGAATTATCTGAGTCTCTTTTTGGACTGAAGATAGTTTTGGCATTCCCAGTGGAAATGCTCTCTTAAGGTATGCAAGGTTTCACCAAATGAAAAATCCTCTGGAAGGGAGGCAGAGGGAATGGATTCCTCTGCATCTGAATCCTCATAAGCAGATAAGGGCATGTCTTCATAATCAGAAATCTCAGAGTCATCGAACTCCTGGTCTGTAAAAGCTGTACAGGACTGGTCTCTTTCTCTTAGTAGGGGAAAGCTGACATCCCCTAATCAGTGTAATAAGGTCTTCTGCCATTCTAAGCATTTGTTTTTGTGGCATAGGAGCAGGTGCATGCGCTTTGGTCGGTTTTCTAGGCGTAGTGTGTACTTTGGGTCTAAGAAACTCAGTAGTTTTGTTTAAAAAAAGAAGTCAGTTTGAGTCGAACATCTTGAGTGAAGAACCGCCTCAGAAGCCAGTGCCTGCACAGCAGCTCCGGAACCATCCAAGATAGAGACATCCGCAGGTTCCATAGTCGAAGAAGAGTCTTGCGGCATACCGGACTCCAAATGGGTCTCGGTAGAAGCCTGCGAAACCACTGAAGCGGGCATTGGGCAGCAAAAGCGTCTCACTGAGTACTGGCAGACTGGCGACTAGTTTAATGAAGCATCGTTGGCAGCTTTGGACCTAGGCGGTCTGTCTCTGGCTTTATCCTTACTTTTTTTGGAATATCGGTAGTCGGGTGGCTTACCGAAGCAATTTCAGAATACGGAGATAGAGAGCGAAAGAATTTAGTGACAAAGTGAGCCCGATGACGAAGAGTTTGGGCGTTGAACAAGGCACAAAATAGACAGCGAGGTACATCGTGGTCTGGGCCTAAACAGGTGACGCAGTAAGAATGAAAATCTCTGTGAGGTATTTGCTTTCCACAGGCAAGACAATTGTTAACTTTTTCTGACATCGGTTGGAGCAAGAAAAAAGGACCCCAACAGCGTACTTAGGTTTAGAAGACTTCAGGATTATTCAATTCGTAAATGAACATTCAGGTAGCAGCCGACTGGCACTTGCGAACTGATTCTGCTTTGGGCTCCTTGGCAAGAAAGACTGATGTAATGGCATCGGCTGCCTGTTTTTATACCCCTGATGACCTGACGTCAGTCCTGGAGCGACAGCATCGACACAGAAATACTAAGTCTCTGGTATTCGGGCCGACTGAGGGCTACCTGCAGGCAGATGACCCAAGTGCGATGACTGCAACAGTGAAACACGAAGAACATCATAGCATAAGCCCCAGTCAGAGCCAGTCCTGTAAGGGCTTAGCCTGTCCAATATCAGCCTGGAGAGCAAGTGCAGTCATACAAGTGGGGAAGGTTGGTGGGAAGGAATACTGCAACATGGAAGAGAAGGACATTTATGGTAAGATTTTACACAACTTTCCTATGTTTTTCTATCCCAATACTGCAGTATTCGTCTTGCGAGTTAGTGCAAAAGCTCACTTATAATTGGGAGGTGGCCTAGATGAAGTTTCCAGGACTCCTAGTAGGATAGCCCTAACAAACCCTGCCCTGGCTCTGGAGATATGGTCCAGTTTGTAGTGTTTGGTGAAGGTATGAACTGAGGACCAAGTAGCTGCCTCAAGTAAGGAGTTAGTGTCTACTCCTTTAAAGAAAACTCCAGAAGAGGCCATTGCTCTGGTGGAGTGGCCTTGACACTGCCCTGCAAGGTCTTACCATGGTGTAGGTAGCGAAGGAAATGGCCCGGGAAATCCAGGCCGAAAAGGTTTGCTTGTTCTCAGGGGTGGAAGGAGACAAACAGCTGGTCTGATTTCCTAAATGGTTTGGTTTTAGGAATATAAAACCCAAGTTGTCTGTGGACACTTAGGGAATACAGCACTCTTCTCACTATCCCCCTGTGGGTCAGGGAAGAAGGTGGGCAGGTGGATGGGGCTGGTTCAAGGATAGGACATTCACTACTTTGGGAATGAATGACTGTGTTTAACCTGAGGGTCACCCTGTCCAGCTGCAAGATTAGGAAAGGTGGTGTAACCATAAGAGCTTGCAATTTTGAAACCCTACTGGCGGAAGTCAGAGCTACCAGCAATACAGTTTTCCATGTGCAAAATTTTAAGGTGGCCTTGTCTGCTGGCTCAAAAGGGGCTAGAGTGAGTTCTTCTAGAAGACAGTTTAGGTCCCAGGGAGGGTGGTCTTAAGTGCAATACACCTTTGAGGGAAAGTTTGGAAGGGAGTCTGGATGCAAGGGGTGGATCCAGGGGGAGACAGGCAGAGATAGCAGACAGGTATGCCTTCAGAGATGAGTAAGACAACCCTGTCTGGATGAGTTCACACAGGTATGACTAGGATGAGAGGCATATCGCTTTCCAGCGGGTCCAACCGTTTTTTGCGACACCAAATAGAAAACCTTTTCCATTTTGAGAGATAGGATTTCTTTGTGTTGGGTTTCCTGGACTCCATGCAGGACAGACAGCACGTCCTCGTTATATAGGTGTCTGAAGGGGATCAGAATCCTATCAGCCACAGGGTGAGGTGCATGGATTACCACTGTGGATGTATGTGAGCCCCCTTGTTCAGTGTGAGCAGGTCCACTGAAGGCGGTAACTTGTGGTGATTACCCTTGGACAGGTGAAGAAGAGGGAACCAGTGCTGTCTTGGCCAGTAGGAAATCACCAGGAAGATTTTGGGAGAGTCCTGCTGAATTTTCAGCAAGATCCTTTGTATCAATGGGAAGGGGTGGAATGCATACAGGAATTTCCCCTTCCAGGTTACTGAGAAGGCATCTGTTAAAGAAAGACAAACTGAATGTGTGCCTCTATACAAGTGCAGATAAAATTCAATCCACAAAAAAATAATTTATTAGGATTAGAAGGTATAAGAAAAGAAGTCAATGAAAGAGAAAATACAGGAAAGCAGGATAAAAATTGGCAAGTAGCTATGCCTTTAATCTTCACAGTGGACAGTGAATCTATCAAAAGTATTATTAATAATAATTGAAGGATTTTAGCAGCGAACAAGGAAGTTAAGACAGCAGTGGGAGAAGAACCTATACGTATTAACAAAAGAGCTAGGAATTTCAAATAGATTTTGGAAAATATACATAAACCAAATAAAAATAGAGTGAAGGGTATGTATAAGTGTTTGGACGTAGACTTATAGCCGAGGGACCCTATGTAGAAGTAAGCACATATGATAGAACCATCATGGTGCCAGGTAGGTTTACATGTAGTACAGAATATGTGGTATACATGGTAAAGTGCCTGTCATGTAATTCTTTTTATATAGGAAAAACCAATAGACCACTGAGAAGGAGAATCTATGAGCATTACTATGGAATAAAAAAAGAGATTACAATACATTGTTCAAACACACATTAGAATGTTCCCAGTGTTCTAAGTTTGTGTAACAGTGTATCCCCAAGGTTTAATGGAGACAAAGAGGGAGAACTGGAGTATAAAGAGCTTAAATTGCAGATTCTGCTTAATGCCTACAACAAACCTGGTTTAAATAGTTGGGTTAATTATAAAGTGGTTTTGCGTAGGAAAGCAAAGTACAATAAATGCAAGTAATATTGCATTTTTTAGGTGTGTTTTAAGTTAAGTTTATCAAGTTTAAATATTTACTAGAATAATAGGTTCATTGAATAATTTTTAGAAGGGTATTTAAGTGTTTGTTACAAGGATTATGGGTGTTTCTGATGAAAGCCATTTTCATGACCGAAAGCGCTTAAGCCAGTTTTGTTAATAAAGAAGGTCCTTTGATTTGGCCACCTCCGTAAACAGCACAAATAAAAAAACGAGGGCTATGCTAATCAACGCCAGGAGTTTAAATCTCAAAATGCACATGCTCAAGCACTTCTCAGTATGGAGAACGTCAACATCTGTGCAGTAACTGAAATCTGGTTCAAGGCTCCACAGTGCACCCCAGCACTACCAGGCTACAACTCATACCACACATTTCAGCCACAGACCATGGGCCAAAACACAAAAGGAGGGGGTGTATCCATATTAATCAAGGATACCTACACCTCCAGGTTAGTGGTGCATGATGCCTCCGAGATCATCCATGTGCAACTAACATCACGCAAATCTGCAATGCAAATTGTGGCCTGCTACAGATCACCCTCCATGACCCAGGACCACCACTCAGCCTTTCTGGAGACACTGGAAAACATGAAGGTCCTACCGAACACCCTGATATTGGGCAATTTCAGTTACCCTACCGTTAACTGGGAAAACTACTCAAGTACAAACTCCCAGGTCCAGAGCTTCCTGGAATTTATCAACTCAAATACCCTGGAACAGCTGGTAAACTCCCTTACCAGAGGTGTAAACATATTGGACCTGGTCATCACCAACATGGCGACAGGTGTTCCACACCAGAGGTCAACCCGTCACTGGTTAGATCAGACCATAAACTACTCACTCTGGATGTCTACACCACCACCTCCACAACCAAGGAAACCACAGTGAAAAACTTTTCTATAGCAAACTTCACCTTACTTAAGACAGAGGTATTTTCTGAAGGCGGGTTTTATGGGTCTACTTCACGTTGTCGTAAGCTGAAAATAACAAGTCTGATATTGTCGGCATGACTTTTCTCCGTGGGGAGATTTCCGTTCACCTCAATGTAGTGTAGTCTCGGAGGTGTTGTATTTAAGTAGGGGGTGTGGGGGGGGGGTGCAGGGGGGCTTGCCCCCCTGCCTACGCCAGTTATTTTTTTTTAATGTTATTCGGATGTTTTACTTAATCCATCAATAAAGTTTGACCTTTATTGATTCAATTAAGTAAACTTACGATAACGTGATACAGATGCGTCATTATAGGTATGTGAAGGTAAGCATTTTGTGTCCAAGGTTGCCATGAAGCTCTGCGGAAGTATGAGTGGAAAGAGTAGGTAGGGTGAGCATCCTGAAAGTAAGAACTTTTAGGAAGGAGATGAGGCGTGAGAGGTCTAGAATCACCCTCCATGGCCCTTCTTTTCTAGATACCAAAAAGATTTTGGAGT
Source organism: Protopterus annectens (assembly GCF_019279795.1). Lineage (NCBI taxonomy): Eukaryota > Metazoa > Chordata > Ceratodontiformes > Protopteridae > Protopterus > Protopterus annectens. Next base: position 914,384,027 of record NC_056727.1, on the reverse strand, counting down.
AGAATCCCTTTTTTTTTTTTTTTTGCTTGTGCAGGAACTGGTTCTATGGTGCCCTGTAGTAGCAGGGTTTGCAAAACCTGATGGAGGAGGGGCAGTTGACTGGGAGGAGGCTGTGGTATGCCAGTATTGATGGAAGGGTGATCCAGGACATGAAGCAACCATCCTGAATGATGAACAGAACCCATTTGTCTGTGGTAATGAGTGACCACTCAGGGAGATAGTGAGAGACCAACAGAAAGGGGGATGGATGGGGGGGGGGGGGGTTGAAATTTTGGCAGGCTGTCAGAAACTACCTGCCCTATCAGGAAGGGGGGGCCTCTGGCTGTAAGACTGAGAAAGCCTAGCCTGAGGAGGCTGTCTTCTAGACCAGGGAGCTGCAAGCCTGGAGGTTTTCCTGATAAACTGGGTCTTTGCCAGGTAGTTCCTCTGGAACTTGGGAATAGGCGAGACCAGGATATGCTTTAGCTCCTGTAATTCTTTTCCTTTCTGTTGTAAGGATTTGAATAGGTCAGTCAGTTTTGCACCAAAAAGGTCTGAGTGAACCAAAGGTGCATCAAGCAGTTTTGGCCCTGAAGACATCTGGGAGAGGCTGTAGTCGCAGCCACGAGTACCTCTTTAGTACTGAAGTTGATGCAACTGACCTGGCCGAGGCTTCAGCTGTATCTTAACTGCATCTCAAGGAGTGTCCACTCAACTGAGAGATGAGTGCTATCAGTGAAGACAAGGAGGCCTTAGCTGCACAGTCAGGGATGTCATCTAAATCTTTAATGGCTTTGTCCAGCACAGCTAAGGAGTATTTGGTCATACAAGTCTGGTTGTTGGTGCCTCTAAATGAGAGGGTAACAGAAGTATACATTTTCTTTCCCAACCTCTCCATAGTCTTGCTTTCTTTATCAGCAGGGAGGATAGTAGTGGTAAGCAGGAGCTTGGAGGCCCTGTCCGTAGAGATGGATACAGTGGCAGGATCAGCAGGAGAGCACTTAAAGAGAAATCTCTCTGTCTCAGGGACTTTATAGAGTCTGTCTGCTCTACATGGGGCTGGGGGCTGGGAGTCCGAGCTATTGGAGGCTGAGGCAAAAGCATCTAAAAATTCAGGTTGAATAGGATGAATGGCAAAAGGGTTGGCAGAGTCCATTCGAATAAGGTCATAAACCTTTTTGGTACATCAGACATATCCAAGGACTGTCACTTAAAAGTGGTCTCTTATTTTATTAATAGTTTCCCCAAAGGTAAAATCCTCTACAGTGGAGTTAGGTTCAACAGAGCCCTCCCTCAGGAGATCCATACCCCAGGGGGAATGGGATCTGGGAGGAGTAAGAAAGAGTCCTCAGAGGAATCAGACAATTCCTCTTATTCAGGCTGATCTAACCTCCTTTCCTGGGTTGGAGGTCTGGGAGTAAGGAGGAGAGGAGCAGTGGCAGAGGGTTCCTGCAGAAGGTCTAAGGGCCATAAAGGCATTGAACAAACTTTGGCTGAAGGCCTGCCAATCTGGCATGCTTTCAGAGGTTGGAGTTAGATGTCTTGTTTTTTGTTTTTGCTTTAAAGGCCTTGTCGGTGTCTGGCTAAGAATAGGCCTAGGGTCAGGAGTCGGAATGGCAGAGGCAGCATCCAATGGGTCCTGAGTGAATGCTGGTTCCCCCCGGGCATATAAGACGGGCGCCGGTAAATCCTCTGTGGACGTGTCGTCCACTTGAGACTGTGCGGCTTAATTAGAGGAACCCGCTTTATCTACACCGGTGGATGCTGGATACTCAGTCAAGCTGACATCAGCTACAGACTGAGGTACGGCAGACAGAGGCACAGCAGATGAAGTAGGCCGTGAGAACTTGTCCCTCTTCCTAGGCGGTTCAGACGGGGTGTCGGGTGCAGCCTCCATCCCTATTTGTTTCAAGTGCTGACTCTATAAATATAAGTGTAAGGCCTGCAACAGCAGCGTAAGGTCTTGGGGAACAACGATCAGGAAATGGCACAGTTCTCATGGCCATGTTCCCCTGCCTAGACAAGAGAGACACCGGTCATGCGTGTCTTTGTGGGGAACCTGCTGACCGCACTTGCCCTTACTGGATGACATTAACAGACTGAACTGAAGAATCCCTAACAGGGTACTTAACTGAATCTTATTCAATCCATTGTCCACGAGAAGAAGAGCACCTGGTGTACGACTGGTGGCTGAAAAGTTCTGGGGGCTGGTGCGTGCAGACGTCACTTTTATGGCCCACGCTCCTGCAGCCACATCAGACACACCAAAGGGGTCTGAAAATCTCTGGGAAACCTGGCCGGACAAACTGGAGAGGAAAAAGGGTAAACCCACAAGTAGAATACTGCAACACTGGAATAGGACGACATATGCAGATATGAAGATATGCAGTCTTCAAGTCCAAGGTCACCATGAGGCAGTGGTCTGGCAAAAGAGGTAGCACTGTCTACATGATAAAGGTATTTAGACACAGTGGACAGGTCCAACACAGGTATCCACAACAGCTTTTTTTGGAGCAAGGAAAATTCTGGAGTAGAAAGCTTTCATCCTTTCCAAAGGAGGGACCGGTTCTATGACCCCTGAATCTAGCATATGCCAGTGTACAGGACAGAATAACAAAGTGTGGTCTAGCAGGTGAGGGGGAACCCCTTGAACTGAGATTGATGCTCCTTCCACTGCCACCTATAAAACCTCTGCCAACAATGTCAAGCACCCATTTGTCGGAGAAAATACTGAAGGCCAGGCTACCTATTTGACAGCTAACTTTTAAGACAGGACACCAAAACAGGGACTTGGGAAAGATGGGTGCTGAGTCTCGGCAGAGTCATAGGTTGGAAGAAGATAATTTTTTTTTTTGGGAAAGGAACTCCTTGTTAGGTCTGGCAGAATTCTTGTCTTGTCGTTTCCTTTTGGTTCCTTGGCTTTTGTTCAGCTGAGACTTCTGTTTGTTGAGCAGTTGAAAATTATCCTGCTTAAAGGAGGGAAACTTGGGAATATGGAATGTTGTAGACATATCTTGCCTCAGTTTACTTCTATCATCCCACTGTTTAAGGACCTGATTTGATTCTGATTGCTCGTTTGGAACAGAGACAGAGGAGCATTCATAATCTCATTTTTAACTCCTCAGAAAGTTCTGACTGTGCAACCAAGAATACCTCCTCATCACAAACGTCACTGCATTTCTAGAAACAGTATCAGCCCATTCCAAGACACTCTCTAAAGCATGTTTAGAAGCAAACATGGGACAACATCTTTGACTGGCTTTTGCTCAGCAGATAATGATGTCACAAACTCAAACTATATATGCACCTCAACACAAACTTTCACATAAAAAATGGTAGTTAAACTCCTTAAAGGCTGCCATGCTGGATTACACAGTCTTTTTTCACTGAGATTCTAGCCACTTAACTAGCTTATCTAAAAGGATAAGAGCTTGATGAAGATGTATTCTTTTTGTTGGAAAATGTTGCAAATGACACAGCAGGATCGGCAGTAAGGTGGGCTTGATGGACCAGGCATGGTTGAGCACACCATTAACGTTTAAACACTTTTGAGGCAGGGACTCATTCAATATAGGAGAATTTCAAACTTTTTTTAAAAACATCCTCCAATACTGGGATTTATGGAGGGAAAGTTGCCACATCCATGGCCTCATCCTGCAGCAAATGAAGATTGCTCCCAAATTAATATATCCCAAAATCTAGCCAGAATTTGAGGGGGAAAAAACTCTGGGCTTCTGCACCTGTTTATCCCCCGAGAAAGTTAACTGAACAAACTGACACTTCTGAAATATCAGATTTCAAATCCCTTTCAATCTCAGGATCCCTGAGTGGTTGAAGGGGGGTGAGAGCACTGGTGTTACTCATAACCCAGGTCTGCATCCCATAATCAACTGCCTGAAAAATGGATCTAGCAATAGCCAACAACACAGGTGAAACCCAGTCACACAGACTACTGCCAGAGGAAGTGGTGGGTCTACTGAATCTTTTTTGTATGCATTACACAAACTGTTGAATCCCTGGGGCGATATGTATCAATAGTGGCAAAAGATTCTGTATCCCTGCACTGTACCAGAACAATGCACTGGTACAGCCCAACCCTCATGTTAGGCACAGTTGTGGTACTACCACATCAGGAAACCTGGAGGCAAAGGAATGCAAGTAGTCTGACAGGCTACTGCTACCGTGGAGTCACAAGCCAAAGGCTGAGACACAGTTCTTGACTTTTTCTGTGTTTTTTAGCTGCACAAGGGGTAGATGGGTAGTGGTAGGGGGTACCGTATCAAATTTCATCAAGTTAGGGGAACAAGAAACTAGCCAGCTCAATACCAAACACTAACTGCATGATCAGCCTAGTAAAAAGAGGATAAATCCAACCAATTCTCCCACTATACAGCAATCTAAAGACTATTACAGTATGGATATTATGCAGAACATTACAATGAGAAAATGACAGTACTTTCAATAACACAGTTCAAAGCATAAAATATGTGCAAAGTTCCCAGATTTGCAAATTAAAGGCTAGTTTCAGACCAAAATGAACAAATACAGTCTAAAACAGTATTAGAAAAGAAATAAACCATAAACTGATAAAAAAGTCCTCGTCAGAAATGTTTAACAAAATGGTGCCAAAATTGTGATTTAAACAAAAAATGTTCAAACTGCTGTAGTCCTGCTCAATCATCTCAAATAATCTTAACCCCAAAGAAAAAAACTGCAATATCACAAGTTTTGCGGTCAAAACTTCTAAAGTAAGCTTTTAATCAACAGGCCTTAGTGTGGTAGTCAAAGTAAAAACAGAAGCATATACAATTTTCTAATCGCAAAAAATAGCCAAAGCAGCAGAATACACAATTCGAGCATTGACGGACAAAAAAAAAAAAATACATAAATAAAATAAAATAGAAGGGAAAAGTAAAATCCCAAAAGGGTTTCTTATCTGAGCTCAACAGCTGAAACATCCAGAGAAAGTAGTAGCCTTCTCAGAGATCCTTCTCCTACTGTGGCAGTAGAAAACTGAAAGGGTTCTGGTCTATGGGTCTGAAAGGCAGATTCCGTATTCTCAGGTGATTGGTGCATCACAACCACAGACAGGTAGTGGGAGGAGCTCTGAGTTTTGGTAGACTGCCAGAGACAGGGTAGCAGGGCACTACCTATATGCCAGTTTATTGAACATCTTGGAATACCAATGAACGAGGGTGGGCACAGGATACCCTCACTACCTGTATGAAGACTCTCCTCCACTTGGAAGAAGATACCTGACTGATGGAAGGCATTTTATTTACCTTCAACCACTTCCAAAATCTCTACCTACAGGTCAGTAATGACTGATGGTTCTAAACCAGGAGCTAGGCACTGAGGCAGAACCAGATATCACTGCTGCCATGGGGAACTTCCTCGAATTCTATTGGAAAGATTTCTTGTACACAAAGTTTTTTTTTTCTTAGTGCCACTGAAAAGTAGTGTTATGTCACACTTACCGTAACTGAAGATGTCCAAGTAGATCAATGTTGCAGTACTAATTACTGGGCCTTTCTGGCATGTAGTAGCCAACAACTGGCCAAATTTCCCGAGAATTTACATCATCCCTAGTAGAAAGATATCTGGACATCAGGGTATAAGAAGGGCCTCTGTCAGTGTCATCCTCCGGTCTTTCTAAGTAGTGAACGAAATGTCTAATGCCTGTGGACAGCATGACCTCCCCAGCTGTCTGGATTTAAGTGACAAGGGAAAAAGCACAGGAGGCAGATAGAAGACAATGGAGATAAGAGGACTATCTTGCAGGAAAAAAAAATCCTCTGTCCCTTGATCAGCAGACAGAGGGGCTGATGGGTGTGAATGTGTACTGCAAACATCTATCTACTCGAAAATCTACAATTATATGGCAAGTGTGACATAACTGTAGTATGTCCTTCATAGTCAATGCTGAGGTACAGATTCTTGGGAGGACTACCAATGCCAGAAGTTGGGTGGTGGGTCATCTGTATGACCTTAGGAGATAAGGTTTTGCAGGATGGTAGAAGTGAAACCTATGCTAGCCCTGCAGACATTGCCTAGGTTATAGCATTTTTTTTTTGAAGACGTGCATGGAGCTCTACATGGCTGCCTCTAGGATGGCCTGGGTGGGAACTCCTTTAAGGACAGCAGTGGTAGTCAACACATGTCTAGTGGAGTGGGCTTTAATATGCCCAAGTAAATCCTTTCCATGGTGTGAGTAAAAGAACTTAATGCAGTTAGCTATCCATTTAGAGATGACTTGTTTGGAGACGGGCTCCACCACCCCGTTTACCTTCTGCAAAAGCCACCAGCAACTGCTCTGCTCTTTTACAGCTTTTTGCTCTGTCTAGATAGTACCTGATCAGCCTGTGACATCCAAGAAGTGGAGGACTTGCTCTATCCTGTTCTATGGGCTTGTGTAGAAGACTGGTAGGTGGGTAGACTAGTTTAAAGTAACGTTCTGATCTCACTTTAGGCATAAAGGATGAGTTCATCCGGAGGGTGAGCCTACCTTGTGGAAGACGGCAAATTTTTTTTTTTTTTTTTTTTTTTAACATGAGGGCTTGTACCTCAAACTCTCTTAGCTGATGTTACAGATATAAGGAATGAGATCTTCCAGGTGAAGATCTTTAAAGAGGTAGTGGCATCAGGTTCAAAGGGAGGCAAAATTTGCTTTTCTTGTGCATAATTTAGATCCCATGGTGGAATGGGGATCATTCTGGTTGGTCTTAAGTTAATCACCCCTTTTAGAAAAAAAACATGGCTGTGTGAGAAGATGGGTGGAGCACAGTGCAAGCAAGCTGATAGATGCATGTACCCTTAATGCTGGAATAGGAAAGTTGTAATGTAAAGAGGCCTGAAAGGTACTGCAATATTCAGCTGATGTCTGCTTGAGAAGGGTTAGTGTTGTTGCTCTGACACTAAGCAGAAAATCTTTTCCATTTTGCTAGATATGATTTCCTGGTATTGGGCTTTCTTGCTTCCCTTAGAATGGAAAGCACCTCCTTGGGATAGGAGTACTAGATGTCAAAACCCAATCCACCAGGCAGTTAACGTGAGGGTGGCTAGGTGGGCAGCATGGAAGACAGACTCCTTGACTTGACTGAGATCTATCTCCTGCAGTAGAGTGCAGAATCTCTCATCTCAGTCATGATGAGGGAAAACCAGTGTTGTCTTGGCCAAAAGGGGGCCAACTAGGATCATGCTGGGTCTGTCCGCCCTTTTTGTTACCACCCTGGGGATTAGGGGTAAGGGTGGGAATGGTTACAGGAAGCAGTTTGTCCAAGTGAAGGGGAATGTACCCATCTTTAAATGCTCCTATCTGTTGCATACTGGAGCAGAACCTCTGTATTTGCTTGTTGTGAAAAGACGCAAGCATGTCTATTGAGAAGACACCTCCCACTGTATAATCAGAACCAATACCACCTGTTTTTCAACATCCATTCACTGGGGTCCAGAAGGTCCTGCTTAGATAATCTGCTAGGGTAGGATACTGCTCTGGCCTGGAATATAAGAGGCTGCCAGGGTAAGATAAAGTTCCCACTTATTTATGTACCACATAACTGTGGTGCTCTCTGTCCAGATCTGCAGTGTTCCTGAGCTTAAGTTTTGTTGAAAGATTTTTATGACCAGGTAGACTGCTAGTAACTCATTTTGATTTATATGCAACTTCCTCTGCTGTGGGGACCAAATGCCCTGTAACTTCAAGTGACCTAAGTTGGCTCTCCAAGCTATGGGGGGAGGGGGCAGAAGTGAGTGTGTATCTGGCTTTGAGTCTGGGTAAGTCTGAGGTTATAAATGGCCAGAGTAAGAACATTTCTCCTCATCCTCTGAGCTAGAAGAAACTTCTTCTTGAAAAGCTATTTCCCTGCTCCTTTTAGATGGAGAGGCCTCAGAAGTGAAAGAATGAGAAGGCCTCTCTAGATTTCATGAAGATCATAAACTCTTGTGTTATTTTAAGGAGGTCCTGGGTTTTGGTCTGAGGAGAGGTAGTCAGAGGCAGTGGTAAGCAAAGTGATTTGTTTTGTTTTGGCTGTCTGTTTTAAATGTGTAACAGGAGGATGCAGTTTTTGGACTGCAACTTCAGTTGTGGCTTTGGTAGTCAGGGAAGACAGGGAGTCTCCCTCAAAAGCCACTGTGTGAACATCGAAAGCTGAGGCATGCAGAGTAATCTCAGATCTGAACGATGTGTTGTGGTGCTATTCATAAGCAGGCAGAAAAAGTACAGTTGTGTACACTTACCATAAATGTAGATGTTGAGTGTATTCACTGTTGCAGTCATTACATTTGGGTAATCTGCTGGCAGGTTGCCCTCAGTTGGCCTGATCAACAAAGTCTTGGGTCCTGCGTCGGTTGCTGTCCCTTCTTCCATGACGTCAGGTCGTCAGGGGTATAAAACATGCAGCAGACGCCATTTTCATCAGTTTTTCTTGCCCCAGATGTCAGGTGATTATATATATATATATATATACATACATACATATCTCCAAATAAAAGCAAATACAACAAAAAGGCTTTTGAGCATAGTAACAGAAAGAAGAAGTATAAAAAGAGAAAAGTAGGGGGCTGGCGGGTGGATAACCAGGACCGCAACAGTGAATACACTCGATCATCTACATTTATGGTAAGTGTACACAACTGTACTATGTTCTTCGTGTTTCACTGTTGCAGTCATTACATTTGGGTAGAATCCCACAGCTATGGTTGGGAGGATGGAATTATACAGCATTAGGAGCAGCTAAAACGCCCTGCAGGACAGCAGTGGCAAAGCCTCCTCTGGATTTAGAGAAGGTAAATGGTAATGCTTGGCGAACGTATGAACTGAGCTCCAGGTAGCAGCTTCAAGAATGTCTCTGATAGGAGCCCCTCTGAGAAAGGCTGCAGAAGTAGATGCGGCCCTGGTGGAATGGGATCTGATCCCCTTGGGGATAGGTTTACCATGATGCATGTAGCAGAAACGAATACAATGGCTTATCCATTTTGAAATAGTCTGCTTTGAAATAGCCTTTCCCTCTGCCCCTGCAGCAAATGCTACCAGTAGTTGCTCAGATTTTCTTAGAGATTTTGTCCTGTTCAAGTAGAACCTTAGTTGTCTGTGTACATCAAGTGAATGCAGAATCCGCTCCCCCTTGTTCTGTGGATTTGGGAATAAAGTTGGCAGATGAATGGTCTGATTAAGAGCCACACTATATACCACTTTAGGCATAAAGGATAGATTGTTCCTGAGCGCTACCCTGTCCGGGTAGAAAATAAAAGGCTCCACTGCCATGAGAGCCTGTAGTTCTGAAATCCTTCTAGCTGAAGTGACTGCTAAAAGAACAGCGGTCTTCCAATAGAGAAATGTTATGTCCGCAATAGCAGCTGGCTCAAAAGGAGGTAAGGTGAGCTTTTCCAACACAAAATTGAGGTCCCACGCAGTAGTTGGTGCTCTCCTGGGAGAATATTTGGCCCCTCTGGGATACTGCTTTAGCAGGGGAAGAGAAAAGAGGGGAGGCTCTGTGTTGTAATGAGCTGAAATGGCAGAGGCATGGATTTTTATGGAAGAGAAAGATAGGCCCTTGTGAAGTATCTCAGTTAAATATTGCAGAATCTGAGGAATATTGGGCATTGCTGTGCTTATTCCATGTGCCCGATTCCAGGCACAGAATATTTTCCATTTATCTTGTACTAGGCCTTCTAGCCTCCAAAATGACATCCATCACAGGTTTGCTGAGAGATGTAACTGGTGAAATTAGTTGAATAGCCATGCTGCAAGATTCGGAGTTTGGAGCTGAGTGTGTAGAATTTGATAGTTCTGCTGAGACAGTAGATAAGGTGTATGAGGCAGGTACTACAGAGGAAGGTGTGACATACTGCGTAGGAGCGGGTACCAGTGTTGACGAGGCCAGTCTGGAGCAATCAGAATCATTTTTGTTTTTTCCTGTCTGACTTTTAGTAATACCTTGGAGAGCAAAGGCAGAGGGGGAAAGGCATAGACGGATAGGTTTTTCCAGCTGAAGGGCAGAGCATCCACTTTTCAAGCTTTTTTGTGATGGATTCTTGCTCAGAATTTGTCCAAATGATAGTTTTGGGGTGAGGCAAAAAGATCTACGTCTTGCTCCCCCATTTGCGTGTCAACATGCTGAAGATTTGCGGATCCAGTTTCCATTCATAAGATTTCTGCTTAGTTTGTCTGCCAGAGTATTTTGCTTTCCTGGCAGGAATTGAGCTTGTAAATGTATCTGGTAAGTCAAGGCAATGTTCCACAAAGCCATGGCTAGTCTGCAAAGGGTGTAGGAATGGGTACCCCCCACTTGTTTATGTACCACATGACCGTGGTGTTGTCCGTCTTTATCAGTAGTTTTCCTGAATGAAGAAAGTCCTTGAAAGCTGTCAAAGCATTCTGTACAGCTAGCATCTCTTTCTGGTTCATATGCAGGTGCATTTGATTTGGGCTCCATTCGCCCTGAATTAATCTCCCTGCCAGATTCATCCCCCAAGCATAGTCTGATGCGTCTGTAGTCAGGGTTTGGGTGGCAGGGGGTGGAATGAATGACAGTGCCTTGTTTTGGTGACAGGCCTCTGCCCACCATAGGAACTCTTGCTGCATGCAAGGAATGATAGGAATCATTGTTTCCAGGATGTGACAATGTTGACTCCATAAGTTTTTTAGGTACCACTGAAGTTTCCTCATATGCAGTCTTACATATGGAATTAGAAGAATGCAGGAAGCCATGAACCCCAAAGCCTGCAGAATTTGTCTTGCAGATAACTGGGGTTTTGTGGCCACTTGTTTGAAGTAAGTCATCAATTGGATTTGTTTTCTGGTGTGAGGTAAGTCATCTGGGCAGTTGTATTCAAGCTTGCATCCAGGAATGTAATTTTTTGAGAAGGTACCAGTTGTGATATCTTTTCGTTTATGGTGTACCCTAGGCAAGTTAGAAGCCTTTTTATAAACGCCAGATGCTGCAGAAGAGTGTCCTTGTTTTCTGCCTGAATTAGACAATTGTCCAGATAAGGATACATATGAATGTTTCTTTGTCTGCAAAATGCAATTACTGGTGCCAGGCACTTTGTGAAGACCCTGGGCGCAGCAGATAAGCCAAAGGGCAGTGCAGAGAACTGGTAATGCAAATAGCCTGCTTTGAAGCGGAGGTATCTTCTGCAAGATTCCCTGATTGGGATATGCAGGTAAGCCTCTTTTAAGTCTAGAGTTACCAACCAGGCTTCCTTGCCTAGCATAGGCAGTAACTGTTGTAGTCAGCATCTTGAATTCTGGAAGGTCCAGGAATGTATTTAGAATGGATAAGTCCAGAACTGGACTCCATGACTTGTCTTTTCTGGGTACCAGGAAAAGTCTTGAATAAAAACCTTGTCCCTTTTCCTTTTCTGGTACTGGTTGAATAGCCCCCGTATTCATGAGGGACATAACTTGTTTCTGGGCCTCTGCCCACTGATTTGGAGGCGGATCTGGCCATCTGTTTGGAACTGGCAAAGTGTGGAAATGAAATCTGTATCCCTGGGATACTATATTTAAAACCCACTTGTCCTGGGTAATTAGATGCCAATTTTGTGCATGAAGAGCTAGTTTTCCTCCCAAAGGGGCTGCCAAAAGGTAAGTGCTTGGAAATGGTAGAGGAAAGTCATTGAGACTGTTTACCGTAGGGAGGTGCCTTGCTACTTTCAGATTTGAAGGTGGAGGCACCCCATTGTTTTGGTAGTTCCTTGAGACTGAAACCTGGAGCCTTTGGAATGTCTGGGTTTGACCTGAGCGGCTCTGGTGGGTACTGGAAAGGACCAATTCTTAGTAGACCAGTGCCAAGTGAACCTGGGTGGCCGCACTTGTAGGAAATCTTTTACAGTTTGCATAGATTTAGCTTTGTCTTCCATCTTTTTCAAAACTTCTTCTGCCTTATTACCAGATAAGACTGTCCTGTTGTAAAGGAGCATCCAACAATTTTGCTTTAACATGATCAGGCAGACTTTGCTCCTTGAGCCAAGCATGCCTTCTTATTAAGATTCAGTTACAGCGGCCCTGCAAGAGGCCTCTCCAAGGAATCAAAACCACATTGCAAAGTATGCTTTCCAACTTGTTCAGCTGAATGCAATAAATCCTTTAACTCTATTTTCCACACAGTCAGAAATCAACATAATTTTCTGTTTAAGTAAGCCCATGACATGCTGCTAACATTTAAGCATATTAAATTGAGAGTTTAAAGCCCTATTTGCCAGGGTTGCAGACATGTAAACCTTCTTACTCCATCTATCCAGCGCCCTGGAGTCTCTATCAGAAGGGGTAGGATTTTTAGCAGTAGAAGCCTTAACACCCTTGGGACCCTGTGAAATTGTTTCAGGGTCAGCAGTAGGGTTTTTAAAAAGGAATTTGTGGGAGTCAAGAACCCTGTAACATCTGTCTGGCTTACTAGGAGCAGGAGGCAGGGAATCAGGAGCCATGCTGGATTCTGAGAAAACATCAACAATGTCTAGAACAGGAGGTATAGCCAAAGGCCTATGCTGAGAAAGAAGGAAATCCCTAAGCCTCTTTTTGGATTCTGAAAAATCCTGACTCTCCCAATGAAAATATTCCCTTAAGGTATGCAAAGTTTCTCCAAAAGAAAAATTCTCAGGAGGAGAAGCAGAAGGGATTGATTCTTCTGCATCAGAGTCCTCATAAGGTGGAATAGATAATTCCTGATCAGAAGAGGAATCAGAAGAAATGGAAACCTGATCTGAAGAATCATAATCAGTGCCTTGCCTAGGCCTCTTAGCTGTAGGGGGTTGGGAACCCCTGATCAAGGTAATTAAATCCTCAGCCTTTTGATCATTTGTTTTTTAGGCAGAGGGGCCTGTGTACATGGCCCAAGCGTCATTTTTTTAGACATAGAAGTTGGTTTTGGCCTTGGTTTTGAAGATGGCGTCTGTTTAATATACAAATCTTTAGGCCTGAAAACACTCAGAAGCCGGTGCCTGCTCAGCGGCTCCGGACCCATCTAAGGCTAGAGACATCCGCGGGTTCAATACTTAAAAGTGTCACGTGGCATACTAGACTCCAAATGGGTCTCAGTAGAGGCCTGCAAAACAAAAGTAGCAGGTATCAGGGGCTGCAAAAGCGTCTCACTGAGTACTGGCGACTGGCTTAGGAGAAGCTTCGTCGTCGGTTTTGGACCTCGATGGTCTCTCTGTCTTTGCATTTTTTGTGAATTCCGGTAGTCGGATTGCTAACAGACATTTCAGGATAGTTAAATCTTGAGCCAAAATATTTAGATGCAAAAATATACCGACGCTTAATAGTGCGTTGGTTAAATTTAGCACAAAACCGACAGCAAGGCACATTGGGGTCAGGGCCTAGGCAAGGAATACAGTACAAATGAAAATCCTTGTGAGGTATTTGCTTTCCACAAGTAATACAATTATTAACTTTTACTGACATCGGTAAGGAGCAAGAAAAAGTTTCCCCAACGGGGTACTTAGCTTTAGGTTGAAGACTTCAGTTCTAAAACTCGAAAACGAAAATTTCAGGAGTCGGATGACCAGCACCTGTGAACTGCTTCTGCTTCGGGCACTGCGCAGCAAGAAAGACTGATGAAAAAGGCGTCGGCTGCATGTTTTATACCCCTGACGACCTGACGTCATAGAAGAAGGGGCAGCAACCGACGCAGGACCCCAGACTTTGTTAATCAGGCCGAATGAGGGCAACCTGCCATCAGACTACCCAAATGTAATGACTGCAACAGTGAAACATGAAGAACATCCATGGCAGCCTCCTGAGGGGTCGCACCAGAAAGTTCGGGCCTAGGAGTCACTGGATCAGGGAGCTGCAAAGCTGCTTCACCAAGTTCATCGGCTGGCTTAAGAACTACAGTTGATGCTTTTTCAGAAATGTCAGGGTCCTCTGCCTTTTTACCTTTTTTTTTTTTTTTTAAATTTTATTTTTGGGGGGAATGACTAGCAGGTGCCAGTGTCTGCAGAGGCTCTGGAGTAGCAATGGGTTGTGATGCTACCAAGGAAGCCAAAGTAGAAGACTGCATAGGGGCGACAAGTACCTCGGCCCTACAGAGTTTTTGCACAAAAATTTGTACAGTCGGGAGAGCTAGAGACATCGCATGTTGAGGCTTCAAAAGCAGGACGGACAAAATGAGTGACAATCTTTATGCGGGATTTGGATCCCACATTTCAAGCAACCACCAATGCAATACTTATCTGACTGGAAAAAGAAGGGTCCCTGAAAACACAAGCCAACCGACAGACTGCAAGCATACTGAACACATGAAGTGCATCAGACTGCTCAACTAGAAAGTGAAGACTGTGGCAACGGTTACCTTTCTTATACCCAGATATCAAGACACTGGTCTCTAGATGTCCATTCGTTGGGGATGATGCAAGGATGCTAAAGCCACTGGAACTTCACAACCCACTGCGACATGCACATCCTCAACTGTGCAAAAGGTCCAGCAGATGAAGCAAGGGCCAAGAATGGACCATCTGTTGCATCCATACCTATGCCATGAAATACCCAAAGCTCTTGGTCCCTCTCTGTTGGTAAAATGACTTACAACGGAGGGTGTCTAGCTCTATGTCAGTGAAGGCAGACTCATGGAGTTCTTTTTTTTGCATTTCACGAAGAATGACAGGGACTACAACTACGGAAGTGGCAACTTCAAGGACACTATCAGTGACTCGCTGTCACTGGGGACAGTAGCACCCAATTAACCAGGTAGGAGAACTAATCTCTTTAAAGGGCATCATCATGACAGTCAACACCTTGAAACACACACCTGGTGGAGAAAGGACTAAATGAAAGTGGTTTCTACTTAAAGTGTTACCCCCCAGCATCCACTAAGTCCAGTGATTCTGTCCAGGTTCCCAGCAGCACAACTCTTTGGAGGGTGTCTACTAGGATCTGATATCTCATTGAAGCTGCTTTAACCCAGAATTAGATGGAAGCCTTCTGTTCCCGCAAAAACCACGAGAAAATGGAAGTAGAACTCAACATCCCTGTTTCAAAGAAGAAAGAGCATCTTTGACCCCAGTAAAGAGTACAGTCTGCTCTGACCCAATAGTGCCAAATAAATGGCTTGGGCTCTGATTTTTACAGCTGTAAGATACAGCCATCTATGACCATATTAAGAAACCACTGGTCTTTTACGATGGGCCCTCAACTCAAACTTGCAGAACTAACCAAAAAGGATTGCTCTAGATAGCTATGACATCAGCTATTTGGCCAACACAGCTAGATGGCAAGACTTAATGTTTGTAAGCCCTCATCTTCCTGTCAGGATGCTTCTTACTTATGGACTGTCTTGACCAAAAAGATTATGGAGAATACGAGGAAGTGTGAGGGTGTCACAGAAGACCTTAATTGTTATGAGCCCGGCTTTTGAAGGATACTGACCAGATCCTGGTAAAGCTAACAAAACAGGATCTCTCCCTGGAAGTGGGATTTCCATAACAATATGCCATAGCTCTTCCTTGACAATAGAAAGACTTCCAATTCCTTACAGGCACAAGTCCAACCTTACAGTCTTAGTTCAGTGCAATCAAAAATGTAGTGGAGTGGAGAGAAAGCCATCCAGGACAGCATCTTGATCAACTCCTCATTGAGCCCAGCCTCAGTGAAAGATGAAAGCTTTTCCAGCATTTAATACACTACTGAAGACAAGAAACTGGACAACAGAGACATACAGTTGAGCAAACTAGATTCATCATTTATTAGCCAGGTAAACACATTAGGCTTAAATCTATCTTTTCAGGGGTGACCAGGGGATACTACCTGGTAAAATGACTTGCTCATTCACACAGCAGAGAAATGGAGACTAAAGGAAATGCATTCAGGACTACAATATGAAGCTCACTTAGCAACTCATGGTCTTAAACCTTCAAACTAAACTGCAACACTCTAGCCCCACAGTGGCATTGAAAAAAAAACCCTCCTGCACTCTGTCTAAAGCTTCAGGCACATTAGCTGGCAAGACAACAAAATGCTGTGCTCTTTGGGCATTAGGGTTGACTAAAGAGATCACATAGGATTTCTCTCTACAATACCTGGCTAGGATCTCACTCCTTTATATTGGGGAGGGGTGCTGTTGAGTTCTTTTTTTTTTGAAGGAATAGAAGCAGCAGTATATGGGTGCTTCCAGTTTGAATAAGTGACATCCTTAATCACATGTCACTTAGGGTATTTTCCTCCACAAAGACTCATTCGGATAATTCTAGGTTAAATAATAGGGCCATCACACCAATCCCTGAGTGGACTTTACAAGTACGAGAACCTTAACAGTGGAAGGGGTCTCCCCTAGTAGGGGAGGTCTCATTTTAGGATGAGGTCTTTAGGTTGTTTAAGACCTTTCAGCAAACAAAAGGAAAGGAGAAAGCTCCTTCTCCCTCATTCTCAGCTTGGGCTTACTCAAGCACAGATGACGTACATAGATCCCGAGCATACAGTGGGTACGTTCTTGGTGGCAGGTGCTGAGGCACAAATGCATATGCAAGCGGGGATAAGAAAGACTTGCTCTGGAATGGCACTGGCACAAATTCATGTTTTTTCAAAGGGGTGCTCCTGCACCCAAGAGACATGTCCCATAAGAAGGTTAAAATACCTGACATCACAGGTTTGACTCAAGTCATGAAGCAATAGAATACTTCTCACATGGGACCAGCAAGTCATAAGTGATCCAGTGGGACATCAGGCGGTTGTTCTTGGGCTGAAAGTGACGAAGTCCAGGAAACAGACATGATACAGGTGTGCTGGCCATTTGACTGAGGCATGAGCTATATTTACATTCTAAGATGCAACTCCAGGGGGCTGCAAGGAATGCACACTTTACGAACTTCTCAAAATCCATCAAATAAGGACGATGACAATGAACCTAAGCACTCGCCAACTGTAACATAAAACATACAGACACTGGGAAGCCATCTTAACAGACTTGCTCTAAAAAGATGCGGAAATGTCACCTTCCTTTCAATTCACTTTCTGATGGGGCTCATGGATAGGCCTGGAGCAGCAAAGAGGATCATTCTCACCTTTCTCCACAATGGGCATTCTCAGCTAAAACCATTTTCCACGAATAAAAGCAGACCATGAGCTTCTCTCCCCCCTATTTCTGTGTTGAAATGCTAGAACTTTTTAGTATTTCACACTATGCTCCTCTCTCAAGCAATAAAGACTATGTCACTGCATGGTGTGGCTTGTTATATGGTGGCCACAAAACATACTGTGATGGAGTGCAATTCAAAATACTCTGACGAACGCTACAATGAAGATTAGAACTGAGTGATGGGAAGAAAAGAAGCAAGAGGAACTGACATGCTCCGAAGATATATCATGGTTTACACACGACTTCTGAGTGTGAGTCAGCAAAAAGTGTGCATACCCTCAACTGTATAAATTATGGAAAAACTGTTAATGTGAACAAAGAAGGACATTCCAGTCTTACACCCACCATGTAGAGTCCCGTAAATCAGACTGTCAAATGTCAGCAATCAAGACTAAAGTACTGTGTGTCCACCACTTACTGCTGCACTACTTAGTAGCTATCTGTCATGGAAGGTGTGCATTTTTGGAGCTTTAGTAAAATGAGCTGGTATGATCCCACTAAAATCTTTATACAAGAGAGATTATTTAAGCTTCTTGTCTACTCCCAAAACAAAATTATGTTTTGTTTGCCACTTTCTATTCACAACTGCAGAAGCAAAATAATGACTTGGGGCATCCTTCCATATGACCATATAGAAAATATACTGATGCCAGATTCCAACTGAAAGTGTGGAAATAAAACAAACAGCAGACAAAGCTGTAAATCTATTTATTAAAATCTATTTACAGATGCTGATTTGAAAAATACCCAAGGGTGTTATGAGCACTGTAGAATTTTCACTGTCTGGGAGGGGAGCCAGTGGCAAGTAAAGCTTAACTAAAAATAGAATTAAACTCTTTCTAATACAAAACTCCAAAGGAGTTGCTAACCTACAGTTGCTAAAGCAGGATCCACACATGAGCTGGTTAAAATTCCTAGTATTCTATAACTTGTTCTGTCAGGTGAATAATAAAATGAGGTTTCAGGTAGGTGTGTTGTTGTACAACTGCTTCTGCTGGTCCTCTCCTCATGATCCTAATGGAAGAAAAAAAAGACAGAAGACAAATCTCAGAAGCCAGATCTTTTTCTTCTTGGTCTTTTATTGGTCATCAAAGCAGATAAGCACTGTCTGAGTTACATCTGGCCAAGAACCACCTATTTATAACGTTTCAGGAGGGGGCATGTTTCTGCTCTGTCTGTCCTTGGGGCATGCTGGGGAGCAAAAAAAACCCCACATTGTTTGGAGTTAATAAATGCATTTCTTACCAGTAGTGATTAAGTCATATCTATTAAGTGAAGTAGTCAAAGATTCCTGAGGTTGTGAGTTTTCTTCTAAGGTGCTTTCGCATGAGCTTCATCAGATCTGCCTTGGGGATACCCTTCCATTAGGATGTTTAGATTTGGGTCCCTGAACTTAAGAACTGCTGAGGAGTTTAGCTTTTGCAAAAGCCATCAGCGTGACGTACTGTTAGGATGTTATGTGCTACATACATCATCAGATGTGTGGAAAAAATACCAGAGAATCTCAGTGTAGCTAAGTGTTCATTAGAATTCCAGGTATATGGCTTCCACTGTCACCTTGGCAGTGCAAATTTTGTAGCATGGTTGCAGTGCTCCATACATTGCAGACTGTGCACTCCAAGAGGTGCCAATTTGAGGGGAGAAAATGTATTTAACTGTGCTTGTCAAACAAGCCAAATAAGTAACTCAACCTACATCTCAGGTTATTGTATGGGTTGGGAGGTTGCAGTACATACAGTGCTGGCCACCATTTAAAACTCTTTTTTTATTTCCTCATGTAAAATTAAATTAACTTGAACAAAAATGTACTATCCCTCTGTGGTTAGGGGAATCGGTATGCTGGGGGTAGGAAAAGACAAGATTCTGCTGTAGGTTCAATGTGGGATTTGTGGCCAGGTGGAAGACTAGGGCAATGGGAATTCAAACTGGACAGTCTATTTTCCTTACTGGAATCTGGCTAAATAGTTATACGGCTATGGTATTAGCTGATCAGAGGAACCTTTAAGTATTAGTGATTACTGTATTCCACATATCTTAAGGACCGCCTTTCTGAGTAGGTGTACAGTAGTCTCTCAATTATCTGAAACGTTAATTATCCGAACCAGCCTTCCAAAGATTGCGGGTAGGAAAAAAATCTAAATCTGAATATTTAAAAATAGTATGTATTCGCATGAGCATTTTTTTTAGCTTGTAGCCAAGCTCGTGTGTGAAGAATATTTATTGTCCACTGAAATCTCTGAATACTTGAAAAGTGTATGCAGGAAAAAAAAAAAAAAAAAGTTATGTACTCACCATAACGTTCCATGTTTGTAGTCCATCTCGCTTCTTCATTCTTACAAGCTCAAAGTCTTCTAGTTGGCTCGTGGCTACGTAGGTATCCCATGGTTCACCAGTACAATCCCCAGATCTTGTTTGCTGCTAACTAAAGAGAAATAACAAAAAACCCTGCAGAAAAAACTCAATAATAAAAAGGTCTCCACTTAACAATTTTTCTTTCTCCAGATCCTTCCAGGATGGGGGTAGGAGGGTGGATTCATAAGAATGAAGAGCGAGATGGACTAAAAACATGGAACGTTATGGTAAGTACATAACTTCTTTATGTTTTGTAGTCCTATCTCGGCTTCATTCTTACACATAGGACAGCATCCCTAACACCTTATTCTTAGGTGGCTCAAGGAAAAATACTCCTGAGTACCGTGGAACCAAAGGATGCTCTACTCCTGGAGGTCAAATCCTATTTGTAATGAGTAATAAATGTGTGAAGGGTAGCCCAAGTTGCTGCTGCACAGATATTATCCAATGGAACCTTGGCTTGAAAAGCTGCAGACGTACACTGAGATCTTGTAGAATGAGCCTTAATTTTGAAAGGTAAAGGCTTACCATCAGAAGAGTAAATGTAAGCTATACAGCTAGAGATCCAATTAGACAGAGTCACTTTAGAAACGGGGAGTCCTAATCTGGAGTCGGAGAAGGAAATAAATAATTGGTCTGACTTCCTCAATTCCTTGGTCCTGTGCAAATAAAAATGTTAACTGTCTATGAACATCCAACTGATGAAATCTGTATTCTGCTGCATTGGAATGATTGGGAAAGAACACCGGAAGCTCTATGGATTGGTTCCAAGTGTTATGGGAACAGACCTTGGGGACAAAGGATGGATTAGTACGAAGAGATACTCTGTATTTGTGAAATATCAAATATGGGGTTTGGACGGATAGTGTTTGTAACTCCGAAACCCTTCTAGCAGATGTGATGGCCACGAGAAACCAGGTATTCCAAGACAGAAATTTCAAGGGAGACAAATGGGCTGGTTCAAAGGATGGAGACGTTAATTTGGATAGAACAAACTTCAAGTCCCATGAAGCAACCGGTTCCTGAAGGGGATGTCTTAAAATGACACCTTTAAGGAAGGTCTTGCACAACCTATGTGACATCAGTTTAGAATCTTGTTGACCCAAATGAAAATTAGAAATCTCTGCCAACTGAACCCTGATTGCGGCAGCCGTAGATCCTTGGTAGAAGAGTTCAGACAAGAATTCCAATACTACTGGGATAGATGCAGTATAAGGGTCAACATTCCTTTCCTCAGCCCAGACAGAGAATCTCCTCCATTTACTGGTGTATAATTTCCTAGTGGAAGGTTTATGAGAAGATGTAAGGATACGAGTCACAGAGGGTGAGAAATCGTGAAGCCTGACTAGGGACAGAAATGGAGCAGCTAAGCTGTCAAATTGAGGGTGTGTAGGCTGGGGTGAAGAGAACCTGACATGTGCGTCAAGAGATTTGACACTGGGTCCAGAGTCCATGGATCGCCTAATCGGTGAGGCCTGAGGAAGGGGAACCAAAATTGTCAATGCCAGTAAGGAGTAATGAGGATCAGTTTGCTTCCCAGCAGTTGAATCACCTTGGATATGAGAGGAAAGTGTGGGAAAGCATAAAGGAGGCCCAGGGGCCAATCGTGAACAAGTGCGTCTCTCGGTGACCCCGCTGGAGGTGGGATGAGGGAGAAGTACTTGCTGCATTTGGCATTGATCGGGCTTGGCAGAGAGATCACAGCAAGGCTGACCCCATCTGCGGAAAATCTGCTCCGCTATTTCCTACTTCAGAGACCACTCGTGAGGCATCACAATTGCTCGGATGAGTTTGTCGGCTAACACGTTGGTTGTCCCCGGGATGTGCGTCGCTACCAGAAAGCGCTGGGAAGATATCACCCACTTCCAAACCCAAATGGCCTCCCGACAGAGTGGGTATGATCTGGTCCTGCCTTGTTTGTTGAGATACCATACTACAGACATGTTGTCTTGATTGTATTGCAATCGTCCCAAGAGGAAGAAGGTCATGAAGTGCTTGCAACGCCAGGAGCACCGCCCTCATCTCTAGAACATTGATATGCAGATGAGCCTCATGATCTTGCCATGTGCCTTGGACAGTCCTGCCTATATAATACCCCCCCCCACCCTATCTGTTAGACATCCGTGGTCACAGTGTTAACTGGTTGGCGAGGGAGGCATGGAGTGCCTTAGTTAACTGATTTGGTTGAATCCACCAACTGAGGTCCTTCTTGTAAGAATCAGTTAACAGAATGTGGTGAGTTAAGGGCAGTTGTTGGAAGGACCACCGGCACGACAGAATCCACTGAAGAATCCGCATGTGTAGTCTCTGGCTAACGGCACTTGTAGTATGGTAGAAGCCATGGTCCCTATAAGCTTAAGAACAGTCTTGGCCTTGACTTTTCGGAGAGGGAGAAGACGGTGAATTTGTAGTACACTATTTTGTGCCCTTTCTACTGGAAGGCGAGCCAACATGGCTACTGTGTCTATTTCTGCGCCTATAAAAGTCACAAATTGAGAGGACAATAAGGCAGATTTTTCCCAATTTATAGTAATCCCCAACTGGGCACAAGTTTGAATAGTAGCGTCCCTGGTCTGAAGTAGTAAATGCTTGGTGAGGGCGGTCAGGAGCCAGTCGTCCAGATATGGAAACACCTGGAATCCTAGACGTCTCAGGTGAGCTGTCACTACTGTCATACACTTGGTAAACACCGTGGGGGCTGTGGTGAGACCAAAGGGCAGAGCACGAAAAGTACAGTTGTTTTCCTACCATAAATGCATATGTTCGAGTGTATTCACTGTTGCAGTCATTACACTTGGGTTATCCTGCTGGCAGGCTACCCGCAGTCGGCCAGAGTTCCAAAGTCGAGGTCCGGCATCGGTTGCTGTCGCCTCTTTCCTGACGTCAGTGCACCAAGGGTATAAAAGATGCAACCGACGCCATTTTCTTCAGTCTTTCTTACCGCATGGTGCCCGAAGCAAAAGCAGTTCGCAAGTGCCGATCGGCCGACTCCTGAGATTTTCGAAATCAAGTTTCAGAACCGAAGTCTTCAATAAAGCTAAGTACCCCGTTGGGGAAACTTTTTCTTGCTCCAAACCGATGTCAGTAAAAGTTAATAAATGTATTTCTTGTGGGAAGCAAATACCTCATAAGGACTTTCATTCTTACTGTATTCCTTGCCTAGGCCCTGACCACGACGTTACTAGTTGTCGGTTTTGTGCTAGATTCAACAAACACACTATTACAGGTCGGTTTGATTTTGCTTTACATTACTTTGGCCGAAAGTTTAACTACATAATGCTATCGGAACAACAGATGACCGGAATTCATAAACTGGTAGTGAATGGCTCCCAGCCGGAAGCGTAGATGACCCCTCGACGCCCTGTCTATTTTTATGTGGTAGCAAGCGTCTTGGAGGTCTACTGAGCACATCCAGGTGTCTTTCCCTAGTAATGGGAGTATAGACTGCAGTGTCACCATCCAGAACTTGTCCTTTACAGGTTCGTTTAATTTGCTGAGGTCCAAGATGGGCCTCCAGTCCCCTGTACGTTTTGGCACTAAAAAGAATCTGGAGTAAGTTCCGAATCCTATTTGGTCTGCGGGGACGGTTTGGATGACTCTTTTTGCAACTTGTTGACTTCCACTGTCGCTTGATCCCTGTGATTGGGTGGAACATTCGGGATCCTCTTGGGAACATGAGGTGGCAGAGAAAAGGGTATGGAGTAACCTCTGATAAGTCTTTGTACCCATCTGCCTCGAGTGACACTTAGCCAGGCTTCCGGATACAAAGAAATGCTACCCCCAACCGGCTCCAGAGAAGCACAGTCAGGCCCCACATAAGGAGCGCTGGTAGGGCCGGCCCCGAAAAGAATCACTGCCTCCCTGGTTTTGAGGTCTGCCCCTGCCTCTAGGGTGACATCTACTGTTTCCTCCTCCTCCTCCGCCTATGAAGGAGGACTCACCTTGTGCATCCTGGAAAAACCTCTGGGACTTCTTGAACCACATTTTACCACCCCCCCCCAGCCCTTGGGATACGGTCTAGAGGGGATGGTAAAATGTACTCCCACGGCAGTGTGTGTTTTTCCTTCTTGCTCGCACCAGGTGAGTGCGTCCTTTACCTTAGGTCCAAACAATGAAGAACCGTCAAAGGGGGCGTTGGTAAAGGTAGAGTTGAACGGCTCCGCAAAATTACACAAGCGCATCCAGGAGCGCCTCCTTAGGGAAACTCCTGAACCAGCTGCTCTGCTCGCTCCATTGGCTGCATAAGAGATCAGCCTCATGGACGAGTTGACAATAGAATTCAAGGTGGACAACTGAGCAGACACCATCTCAGGGACTCCCTTCAGTGGATGTACCTTGTAGAGACTCTCCTAACTCCTTAAGGAGATCTCTCTGAAGCCTCGTAAAATGCATTAGGTAAGTTCAGCGATCTAAGAGTAAATGCCGCTGACGAAAAGATACTCTTTCTGTATCTGTCCATCGTTCGAGACTCTTTAATCGGAGGATGGACAGAAGTAGTCTCTGCTAGTTCCTTAGTGGCCGCCGCCGCCACCACCACCATGGCATCTACGGGAACACCCTCTGACAACAATTCCTTCTTCTTAGGAGCTGACAGAAATTTATTTGGTCTCCTGGGGACTGGCTCCATGGAATCAGGAGTATCCCACACTTTCCGACTAACAAGCTTGGACAGTTCGAAGGCCTTCAGGTACACTGACTGCTCATCAGAAGGGGTAACAGTGGGCCAGCCGCACCTCTGCTTAAGGATCTCTAAGATGTCCACAAAGGAGACATCAGAGGATGACTAGGGGGACCATTCTGAATCCTCGAGGTTGATGTCAGAAGTAAAAGACTCATCCAGAGAGTCTACATGCTTCCTCTTGCATGTCCTCTTCTGTGGAGGCTCCGCAGAAGGATATTCCGGGGAGGTTTCGGAAGAAAGGGGATCACCAGCTGGGGCTCCTGAGGCTGCGGGTCCCTGCTGTCCAGAGAGGGAGTAGGTGCAGAGACTGAAGTAGGTGCCCGAGGGGGAAAGAGTGTTGGTGCCCCTGATTGGAGCTGACGATTGGGACAGCACACTCATCTCGAATGCCAACCTCTCCGACTCCGAAGAGATAGAGGACGCTATCGGCTCAGAGACAGATGTAGGGTCCAAGCTCAGCCTAGCAGACGCACCGAGAGGAAGGCTCGGAACTGAAGAGGTCCAAATCCAGACGTCCCTGTCAGAGCCGACCGGTGAGCTTCAGCTCCTAGACACCACGGATGGCTCCGAAGGTGTCTGAGTGTAACTCGGCTCTATGGCTCTGACAGTCTTGGAGGTGGAATCACAGAAGGGATAATGTACTCAAGTGGCCCCGGAACCAACTGGATTGGAGACAAAAACATTTTAGGCAAGGCAGAAGACTTCAGGAGTCTCAGCACTACTCTCTCCACATCTTCTTCTGTTAAGCTCCTGGAAGACAGTGTGGGAGATAGAGATCTCTGTAATATGGGGGACCTTAATGTAGGGGAGACTGGTAAAGGGTCTGTAGACCAGCTCCGATGCCTGCTATCCCTGGTCGGCTCCGAACTCCCTGGTGCCGACACTGTAGCCACAGTAGTAGTACCCTCGAACGGCTCCGAACTCAGTAGACCGAGGAGGCAGCAGATTTGTCAGTTTTAGAAATTTTGAGAGGTGGCTCCGATGCACCAGCCGGTGCCAGGGAGTGCCACTTAGATGGTTTAGATTTTTCCTTTTTAGATCCATGTGACTTAGAAGAAGAGGAAGAGCTAGCCAGATCTTCCTCAAAGGAGGGCTTAAGGAGACCGTTTAATAGAAGTTTATTCTTTCTCTCCTGCAATACCCTGGCACTAAATGAGTAGACATGTTTCCTGTAAATGGATGGCCTGAAGGCAGTAAACACAGTTACTGTGGCCATCTGTTATAGACATCTTCTGTGAACATTTCACATCCTTTTTAAAGTCAGAGGGGTTATGATCCTTGACCTCCTTAGACATCTCACAGATTAGCCAATTAGACACACAAACAGGAAAAAAGGAGAGTGGGAGGACTAGATCCTCTAACTTAAACGGGCCTAGCCCGGATTAGAAAACAAAGGAGAAAAACCTAGGGCCTCTAACTAAAATGGACCTGGAAAAGACAACTTTAAAAGTCACACACACACACACACACACACACACACACACACACACACACACACACACACACACACACACACACACACACACACTCCAGAAAATAGAAATCTCTAAAAGGTCAGAGATAGAGAACGAAGGTCATAAACCCTGTTCTAATGCGGAGAACTCCGTAAGCAAAAGCTAGTTCCTTTTTTTTTAAACTAGAAACACATAGAGCTTATCTAAATTTTACAAAGCACTGCACATACATTCTAAACTATGTGCAAAAGCACCTACAACCTCTAATAATCAACAGTATCTAACTACTAGGAATATAAATATATGGCAAAGCCCAGAGATAAACTGGCACACAGGATACCAATGAGAACGATAAGGCCAACGGCCAACTGTTCTCAGAAAACTTAACACACAGGGAAATCCCCAATAAATGCGCAACTATCTAAATACAACAACGACAATAGCAAAAGCTATTTAAATATGAAAAACAGTACAAATTAGCCAAAAAAATCTGCAAAATGTGTTAGCCTTAGCCATGGCCAAGAAGAAGCACATCCAAACTCGTTGATGTGGCAAATGAGATCTGGGGATTGTACTGGTGCACCATGGGATACCTACTTAGCAACGAGCCAACTAGAAAACTTTGAGCTTGTAAAAAGGCCGAGTCAGAGCTGAGGATCGACTCTAAACCCATGTGTAAGAATGAAGGTGAGATAGGACTACAGAACATCAAGATTTTAGAAGTTTTTCATCCAGTTCAATGATATGTTTGATTATCCAAACTACCCTAGGTCCCAGTTACTTTCGATGATCAACTCTCTACTTGTCTACTGTATAACAAATTTTTTCCTAGTCTTATTTTAATATGGATACCTGTGCTAGTCGGAAGGATGTGACATTCACTGCAGGTGTCCTCTTGATTCTCTTCTGCCTAGGTTTGCCATTCTGTTGAAATCCCTATCTTGTCGCAATGTTCCAGGTACTGGAGTGCTGGGGGCTGCCCAGAAGGAATTTGATGATGGTGGATCTTTGTGGGGGGGGGGGGGGGACTATTCCAGCTGGTGCATTCAAATCTTAGGAATAAGCAAAATAGCCACAAGGGAGGCCAGAGAGGGAGAGATCATTCCAGCTGGCACTTCCGTAACATAGGAATGACAGTGGTGGCTACCAGATTTAAGAGGTGCCATGATGAGCTCTCTTTACTGAACCTGGATATAGCTGGAGCTTAGTCAGAATACATACTCTAAGGGTGGCATGCCAAGAAGCAGGGATGAGTGATCTATTTCGCATTTGTTTCTTACTTAAATGGGCTGCTCAGAAGGTTTCAGCGATGTCTGAACCCATCTTCTTTATGTTTTACAATTTAAACCCACTGGCATAGCATGGAATTTCATTGCTCCATTCGCCATTAAACAGCAGACTCGTGGATGTGGGAGGGCGTCCAGAGTAGCCATAAAACTAAGATGGGACATAGCCAGTGGAAAAACTATCCATAATTTCACTCAAATTCAGATTAAATAGACAAATAGGAGTAGCCAATGAGTTTGTGGAGCTTCCTGGTGGATGTTAGTTGTGTGGGTTGCTCTACATGGGGGGGGGGGGGGTTCCTAAAAATATTTAGCATACGTTTACTCCCTAGCTGATAAATCTGACTTACAGGCCCTGTTCCAACTTGTGTAGCTTGACTTAAATTGAACTTAAATTTAGAATTAAAATTAGAAAACATCAGCATAACCACTTTCATAGTAAATGGTTTGATCAGAACATTGAATTGGTCGAAAATAGTTCCATATCAGACATACAGCATCATAAAATCCCTCCACCCCCCCCCACCAGCACATAGATTCCCCTACCCATAGAGGAACTGTATGATTTTATTCCAGCTAATTTAATTTACCATAAGGGAATAAAATAAAGTAAGCTTTTAAATGGTGGCCAGCATTGTATGTGCCACACTCTCCCAACCCATGTAATAACCAGAGATGTACGTCGAATTACTTGTTTGGCTTGCTTGACCAACACTGCTTAAATACACTTTTCTCCTACCCAATTTGGCACCTCAAAGAGTGCGCAGTCTACAATGTATGGCGCACTACAACCATGCAATAAAACTGCACTACCCAGGATGACAATGGAAGCCCTACATCTGGACTTCTAATGAGCACTTAGCTACACTGAGATTCTCAGGTACTTTTTCCACACATCTCATGCGGTATCGAGCACATAACATACTAACGAAAAGTCACCTCTATGACTTTTAAGAAAGCCAGACTCCTCAGCAACCCTTAAGTTCAGGGACCTAAATCTAAACATTCTAATGGAAGGGCACCCCAAAGCAGATCTGATGAAATGTAGGCAAAATTGTGTAAGAAGATAACTCTCAATCTCTGGAATCTTTCAATTACTTCACTTAAGAGATGTGGCTTAATCACTGCTGGTATGAAAAGCATTCGTTAACACCAAACAGTCTTTTTTGGTGCCAAAAACTGGCTTTGTTAAAGATATTCAGAAGGCGCAGCTTTGGTTTCACTCCTCTACTCCCCCTGGGCATTCCCCCAGAGAATGACATGCCACAGAGATGGCCACAGGAGATAAGTACAGTTGTGTACACTCACCATAAATGTAGATGTTAGAGTGTCTTCACTGTTGCAGTCATCACTGTAGGGTTCTTCCTGCCGGCAGGCAGCCCTTGGTCGGCCAGAATCCCAAAGTCTGGGTCCGGCGTCGGCTGTTCAGTCATGCCTCCTGACGTCAGAGCGCCAGGAGTACAAAGCTGCCAGCCGACGCCATGTTCTCCAGTTTTTCTTGCCCCAGATGTCAGGTGCCCAAAAGTGTAGGCTAATAGTAAAACAAAAATGTAACATACAACAAACCCCATACCCTGTAGCAAATACACCTCAGAGGAAGGGTGAAGTAGGAAACCACACTAATGAAAGTATAAGAGGGTACAGGAGGGAGGGTAACCCAGACTGCAACAGTAAAGACACTCTAACATCTACATTTATGGTAAGTGTACACAACTGTACTATGTTCATCGTGTTTCACTGTTGCAGTCATCACTGTAGGGTTGAATCCCAAAGCTGAGATAAAGGGTGGTGGTTATAGAGTAGAAGGGGCGGCAAGAAGGCCCTGTAAGACTGCAGAAGCAAAGCCTGCCCTAGACTTAGAGTAAAGAGGGATATTATAGTGCTTAGAGAAAGTATGCACTGAACTCCAAGTTGCAGCTTCCAAAATATCTTTGGTAGGTACTCCCCTGAGAAAGGCAGCTGAAGTAGCAGCAGCTCTGGTAGAATGAGTCCTAATTTTTCTTGGGATTTGCTTTCCATGATGAGAGTAACAAAATCTGATTCCATGAGCAATCCATTTAGAAATAGTATGTTTTGAAATAGCTTTGCCTTGGGAATTTGTTGCATAAGAAACAAACAGTTGCTCTGTTTTCCTGATATCCTTGGTTCTGTCCAGGTAAAAACAAAGTTGCCTGTGTACATCCAAGGAATGCAAGATCCTTTCCCCCTTATTTTGTGGATTAGTGAAAAAAAACTTGGCAGGTGAATAGTTTGATTTAAAGCCACTTTGGAAACCACTTTAGGCATGAAAGTAGGATTAGTCCTTAAAGACACCCTATCTTGGTGAAAAATAATATAAGGTTCCACAGCCATGAGTGCTTGTAACTCCGAGACTCTCCTGGTTGAAGTCAAAGCCAATAGGATAGCTGTCTTCCATGATAAATACTTAATATCAGATGTGGCAGCAGGCTCAAAAGGAGGCAGAGTGAGTTTTTCCAGAACATAGCTGAGGTCCCATGCAGGTATGGGTGGTGTCCTAGGGTGGGCCTTAAATTCTTTGCTCCTCTGGGATATTGTTTCAGAAGCGGATGCGAAAAGATTGGAGGATCTGTATTGTAATGTGCAGAGATAGCTGAGGCATGTATTTTTATGGAGAAGGATAAACCCTTATGTAGCATGTCTGTCAGGTAATGTAAAATCAATGGGATGTTAGGAATGAGAGGATCCGAATCCTGAGCATGCATCCAGGTGCAAAATCTCTTCCATTTACCTGCATACGATTTTCTAGTGCTAGGCAGTCTGACTTCTAAGATGACATCCATGACCTGTTTGGGAAGGGTAGGATTAATCATAGACCCTGAGTTCGCCAGGCTGAGAGTTTTGATATGAGAGTGCAGAACCTGGCCCTGGTGTTGGGACAAAAGATTTGGAATCTGAGGTAAAATCCAAGGAGGCTCCTGGGATAGATTCATCAGTGTTGAGTACCAA
Organism: Protopterus annectens; assembly: GCF_019279795.1. Lineage (NCBI taxonomy): Eukaryota > Metazoa > Chordata > Ceratodontiformes > Protopteridae > Protopterus > Protopterus annectens. Next base: position 914,354,239 of record NC_056727.1, on the reverse strand, counting down.
AACTGACGAGGCCAATTTGGGGCCAGTAAAATCATCTTGGGTTTGTCCTGCTTGATCTTTAACAACACCCGTGGAAGAAGAGGTAGTGGAGGAAAGGCATACCCCCGAGAGGTTTCTCCAACTGAATGAGAGAGCATCTACTTTCCATGCTAGTTTGTAAAATGTCCTTGTGCAAAAAATCTGTAACTGGTGGTTGAGGGGGGATGCAAATAGATCTATGTCCGGGCAGCCCCAGGCTTCTGTAATCATCTTGAATATTTGGGAGTCTAGCATCCACTCGTGTGGGTCTGACAGGTTCCTGCTCAGGCTGTCTGCCAGAATATTTTGTTTCCCTGGCAGGAACTGAGCTTGCAGATCCACTTTGCAAGCTAGAGCTGTGTTCTATAGAGTCATGGCTAGTCTGCAAAGGGGGTAGGAGTGTGAACCCCCATTGCTTGTTTATGTACCACATAACTGTGGTGTTGTCTGTCCGTATCAGTAGTTGTCCTGGCTGTAGAAGATCCCTGAAAGCCAAGAGGGCATTCTGTACAGCTAACATCTCTTTTAAATTGATATGTAGGTGCTTCTGATCCTCTGTCCAAAACCTTGCAGGCCTTTCCCCTGCAAGTGGGCTCCCCATGCGTAATCCAAGGCGTCCGTGGTTAACACTTGGCAGGCTGGAGGCAGACTGAAGGCTTTCCCTTTGTTGTGAAGACATGCCATGGTCCACCAATGGAATTCCTTTTGTAGGCAAGGCAAGACAGCAATCTGTGTGTCTAGACTGTGGCAATGCTGGGACCATACACTTTTTAGGTACCATTGTATTTTTCTCATATGTAGTCTTGTATTTGGTATGAGAAGGATGCAGGAGGCCATGTAACTCAAAGCCTGCAGGAATTTCCTTGCAGTTAGCCGAGACATTAACGCCAAGGTTTTGAAAGTTGAAGCGAGCTGTAGTTGTTTTTCGGATGTCAGGAATGCCATCTGGGTTGTTGTGTTTAGAAGAGCACCCAGAAAAGTTATCTGTTGTGTGGGTGACAAATTTGACTTTATGTTCACAGTGAATCCCAGGTACTTGAGTAGATTTTGAACAAATTCCAGGTGCTGGAGTAAGACATCCTTGCTGTCTGCTTGAATAAAGCAGTCGTTCAGATAAGGGTAAATTTGAATTCCCTCGAGTCTGCAATAAGCTACTACTGGTGCCAGGCACTTGGTGAAGACCCTGGGCTCAGTAGAAAGGACAGTGCAGAGAATTGGTAATGTTTCGAGCCGGTCTTGAACCTGAGGTATTTTTTGCACTCCTATCTGATAGGGATGTGTAGGTAAGCCTCCTTTAAATCCAATGTCACCATCCATGTATTTTTGCTCAACATTGGCAGGAGCTGCTGCAAAGTAAGCATCTTGAACTTTGGTATCTCCAGGAAAGTATTTAAGACTGACAGATCCAGGATGGGTCTCCATGAATTTTGTTTTCTGGGAACTAGAAAGAGCCTTGAGTAAAAACCTTGGCCCGTCTCCGATTGTGGAACCAGTTCTATGGCCCTCATAGCAATGAGGGATCACACCTGGTTTAATGTCTCTGCCCACTGGTGTTTTGGTAGGTCTGGCCATCCATTTGGTCTTGGCAAGGTATGAAAGAGGAATTTGTAACCTCTTGAAACTACATCCAGAACCCACTTGTCGTGGGTTATGTACGTCCAATTTTGTTGAAAAAGAGAGTTTTCCTCCTAGAGGGGCTTCCAGGAGAGAAGTTCCTGGAGCCATGCAGGGGAGTCATTGAGCCTGTTTTCTATAAGATTGAGGTCTGTCCTCTCCACCCCTGGGGATGGAAGCACTCCATTGTCTAGGTCTGTAAGAGGTCTGTGCTTGGGCCCTCCCTCTGGAGCACCTATATCTACCCCTCTGAGGCCTGTCCGAGCTGGGAAAGGACCAATTTTTAGTTGGCCAATTTCTGCTAAATCTTGGGGGCTGAACTTGTAAGAAATCCATAACCGTTTACATGGATTTTGCCTTATCCACCATTTTCTTTATCACCTCTTCAGCCTTAGACCCAAACAAAACATTACGCTGAACAGGAGCATCCAGTAACTTTGCTTTCACTTGATCAGGTAAGTTTTGTTCCTTTAACCAAGCATGCCTTCTAATGACTGTGCCAGTGGCAGCCGCCCTGCATGAAGCCTCCAAAGCATCAAAACCACAGTGTAAGCCATGCTTCCCCACTTGCTCAGTAGCATGCATCAAATTATGTAATTCCTTATTATCTGTACATGCAGAAATGTTACCTAACTTTTGTTTCATAACAGACAGCAGGAATTGCTGATATTTTAGCATATGAAATTGACAATTTAAAGCCCTAATAGATAAAGTAGCAGAAGTGTACACTGTTTTGCCCCATCTCTCCAAAGCTCTAGAATCATTACCTGTCGGAATATGGTTTTTAGCAGAGGCGGCCTTAACACCCTTAGGACCCTGAGAAATGGTTTCTGGATCAGCAGCAGGATTTTTGTAAAAGAACTGGTGGGAGTCAGGGACCCTGTAATATCTGTCAGGCTTAGCAGGGGCTGGAGGAAAGGAGTCAGGAGTTAAATTAGCCTCAGAAAAAGCATCATCCACAATATCCAAAATAGGAGGAATAGCCAGGGGTTTATGTTGGGGAAGAAGAAGGAAATCCCTAAGCCTTCTCTTAGATTCAGAGTACTCCTGTCCTTCCCAGTGGAAATGTTCCCTCATGTCATGTAAAGTTTCCACAAAAGAAAAATCCTCAGGGGGAGAAGCTGATGGAATGCATTCCTCAGCATCAGAATCCTCATAAGGAGGGAAAGTATATTCCTGTTCATAGGAAGACACTGAAGAAATAGATGCCTGATCAGAGGATTCATGATCCAATTCTTGCCTTGGCCTTTTGTCTGGAGGGGGATGTGAACCCCTAATCATGGTTAGTAAGTCCTCCGCCATTTTAAGCAGGTGTTTCTGAGATTTGGGTCCCGGATCAGAAGAGGCCTGGGCTGGTGTCTGATTTAGATGGAGTCTTCGCCTTTGTCTTTGCCTTTATCAGAAGCTGTGTAGGCCAGAAACCCCCCTCGGAAGCCGGTACCCGCACAGCGGCTCCGGACCCATCCGAAGGAGCATTGTCCGAAGGTCCTGCAGCTGGAGTACTCAAAGGCCTCATTGGCTCCTCGTGGGAGTCCGTTTCGGGAATCGGTTCTGAAATGGCCGACGACAGGGGCTGCGAAAGCACCTCACTGACGACGGCCGAACCTGTAGCTGGCTCTGCTTGTAAACCGTCGTCTGATTTGGACCTCGGAGGCCTGTCCTTATCCTTGCGTCGTTTGTGAACTCCGGTAGTCGGAAGCGTGTCCGACGACATTTTATAATTAAATCGCCTGCCAAAGTAGTGAAAAGCAAAATCGTACCTCCGCTTAATAGTACGTTGGTTAAATCTAGCACAAAACCAACAACTAGCTACGTCGTGGTCAGGGCCTAAACAAGGAATACAGTAAGAGTGGAAATCCTTATGAGGTATTTGCTTCCCACAAGAAATACAATTATTAACTTTTTCTGACATCGGACTGGAGCAAGAAAAAAGTTTCCCCCAACGGGGTACTTAGCTTTGAGAAGAAGTAGTAAGTCTTTGGGCTGAAGCACGAAAAAATATCAGGAGTCAGCCGACCGGCAATTGCGAACTGCTTCCACCGCACGGCAAGAAAGACTGCAGAACATGGCGTCGGCTGGCAGCTTTGTACTCCTGGCACTCTGATGTCAGGGAGCATGACTGAACAGCCGACGCCGGACCCAGACTTTGGGATTCTGGCCGACCAAGGGCTGCCTGCCGGCAGGAAGAATCCTACAGTGATGACTGCAACAGTGAAACACGATGAACATCACACTCCCTTCAGAAACATATAAAAAAGTGGTTCTTAGCCGGATGTAACTCAGAGTTTATCTGTTTTGATGACCAATAAAGACTAAGAAGAAAGATTTGGCTCCTGACATTTGTCTTCTAGCTTTTACTAGCTTTTTTTTTACTTCCATTAGGATCATGAGGAGGAGGAGCAGCAGAAGCAGCTCTCTAACACTCCTAGATGAAAAGTACAGTTGTGTACACTTAGCATAAATGTAGATGTTCGAGTGTATTCACTGTTGCAGTCATTACATTTGGGTAATCCTGCTGGCAGGTTGCCCTCAGTTGGCCTGAATTCCAAAGTCTCGGGTCCTGCGTCGGCTGCTGTCGCCCCTTCCCCTGACGTCAGGTCGTCAGGGGATTAAAAGCAGCCGCCGACGCCATTTTCTTCAGTTTTTCTTGCCACAGATGTCAGGTGCCCCCTAAAAGGGTAGCCAAAATGTACATATATATATATATATATATATATATATATATAAAATTACATGCACCAATATAAACTTTACCTTCATCTACAAGCAAATACACCACATAGGTTGTATAAATCAGAGAAGGAAAGATACGTTCCAGCAGAAAAAAGGGGGATGACGTGTGGGTAACCTGGACTGCAACAGTGAATGCACTCGAACATCTACATTTATGGTAAGTGTACACAGCTGTACTATGTTCTTTGTGTTTCACTGTTGCAGTCATTACATTTGGGTAGAGTCCCAAAGCTATGGTTGGGAGGCTGGAGCTAAACAGAATTAGGAGCGGCTATGAGGCCCTGCAGAACTGCAGTGGCAAAGCCTACCCTGGATTTAGAGTAGAGTGGCAGATGATAGTGCTTTGTAAAGGTGTGCACTGAACTCCAAGAAGCAGCCTCTAAAATGTCCTTGGTTGGTACTCCCCAGAGAAAGGCTGCTGAAGTGGCTGCAGCTCTGGTTGAATGTGGCCTAATGCCCTTAGGCACTGGCTTGCCATGTTGAAAATGGCAGAAACAAATGCAGTGGCCTATCCACTTTGAAATAGTCTGCTTTGAGATAGCCTTTCCTTGTGATCCTGCAGCGTATGCCACTAGTAATTGCTCTGTCTTCCTGAAAGCTTTGGTTCTGTCCAAGTAGAATCTAAGCTGTGTACATCCAAGGAATGCAGAATTCTCTCCCCCTTGTTCTGTGGATTTGGATAAAAAGTTGGCAGATGAATGGTTTGGTTAAGAGCCACACTGGACACCACTTTAGGCATAAATGTCGGGTTTGTCCACAGAGAAACCATGTCTGGATAAAACATGATAAAAGGTTCCACAGCGATGAGTGGCTGTAGCTCTGAAACTAGTCTTGCAGAAGATATTGCTAGGAGCAGAGCTGTTTTCCAAGATAAAAACTTGATATCAGCAGTAGCAGCTGGCTCAAAAGGAGGCAGAGTGAGTTTTTCCAAGACATAGTTGAGGTCCCCATGCAAGTATTGGTGATATCCATGGAGGCCTTAAATTGTTGGCTCCTCTGAGGTACTGCTTTAATAAAGGATGAGAAAGATTGGTGGTGCTGTAGTGTAATGAGCCGAAATGGCAGAGGCATGAATTTTAATTGAAGAAAAAGATAAGCCTTTGTCCAGCATCTCAGTTAAATATTGCAAAATCTGAGGAATATTTGGTACAGCTGTATCAGTTCCTTGTGCCTGGTTCCAAGCACAGAATCTCTTCCATTTTCCAGCATAAGATTTTCTAGTACTAGGCCTTCCGGCTTCCAAAATGACATCCGTTACAGCTTTACTGAGAGGTGTGTTTTGTACGATTACATTATCTGCCATGCTGCCAGGTTTAAAAGCCCTGGGTTGGCTGTGCAGGATCTGATTGTTTTGCTGGGACAGTAGATGGGGTATTTGAAGTAAGGTCCAAGCTGGGCATTGAGACAAATTCCTTAGGAGTGGATACCAGTACTGGCGGGGCCAGTTTGGGACAAACAGCATCATCTTTGGCATCTCCTGCCTGACCTTTAGGAGTACCTTGGGGAGGAGTGGCAGTGGGGGAAAGACACATACTGATAGGTTTTTCCAGCTGAAAGATAGGGCGTCCATTTTCCATGCTCGTCTGTGATAAGTCCTTGTGCAGAATCTTTTTAGTTGGTAGTTGAGTGGAGGCAAATAGATCTATGTCCGGGCATCCCCATTTCCTTGTTATCATGCTGAAGACTTGCGGATCCAGTTGCCACTCATGGGGATCCATGAGGTTTCTGCTTTGTTAGTCTGCCAGAGTATTTTCCTTTCCTGGCAGGAATTGTGCCTGCAGATGTACTTGGTAAGTCAATGCTGTGTCCCACAAAGTCATGACTAGTCTGCAAAAGGGGTAAGAATGTGCCCCCCTGCTTGTTTATATACCACATGACCGTGGTGTTGTCTGTCTTTATCAATAGTTGTCCCGGATGAAGTAGGTCCCTGAAGGCTGTCAGGGCATTTTGAACAGCTAGCATCTCTTTTTGATTGATATGTAGATGCATTTGGTTTGAGGACCATGTGGCCTGAATGCATCTTCCTGCCATGTGGGCCCCCCAGGCATAATCTGATGCATCCGTTGTTAGTGTCTGCCTGACTGGGGGTAATGTGAATGGCTGTCCCTTGTTCTGGTGACAGGCCTTCGCCCACCATTAAAACTCCTGTTGCAGGCAGGGAATGAGAGTAATCATTGCCTCCAGGCTGTGGCAATGTTGAGTCCAAACACTTTTTAGGTACCACTGAAGTTTCCTCATATGCAGTCTTGCATATGGAATTAGTAGAATGCAGGATGCCAGGAAGCCCAAAGCCTGCAGAATTTTTCTTGCAGATAACTCGGCCTTTGTTGCCAGCATCTTGAAATAAGTAGTCAGTTGCCTTTGTTTGTCTAGCGTGAGATAAGCCATCTGGGCAGTTGTATTTAAGCTTGCACCCAGGAATAATATCTCGAGAGGGTACTAGTTTTGATTTCTTTTCGTTGACTGTACACCCTAGGCATGTTAGAAGTCTTTTCACAAACTCCAGATGTTGTAGAAGAATGTCCTTGTTCTCTGCCTGAATTAGACAGTCGTCCAAGTAAGGATATACTTATATTCCTCTTTGTCTGAAGAATGCAATTACTGGTGCCAGGCACTTTGTAAAGACCCTGGGCGCAGTAGATAAGCCAAAAAGCAGTGCAGATAAATGGTAATGCACTGAGCCAGCCTTGAATCTGAGGTATCTTCTGCATGATTGCCTGATTGGGACATGCAGGTATGCCTCATTCTTGCCCAGCATGGGCAGAAGCTGCTGCAAAGTTATATCCAGGAATGTGTTCAGAATAGATAGGTCCAGTATTGGTCTCCAGGCCTTGTCCTTTCTGGGTACCAAGAACAGTCTTGAGTAAAATCCTTGTCCCTGCTCTTGCTCTGGTACTTGTTGAATGGCCCCCATGTCCATGAGGGATGAGACTTGTTTTTGTGAGTCTGCCCATTGATTTTTTTGGCAGATCTGGCCAGCCATTTGCCTTTGGCAGGGTATGGAAATGGAACTTGCAGCCTTGTGACACTATGTTTATAACCCACTTTTCCTGGGTTATAATGTGCCAATTTTGAGAAAAAAGTGCTAATTTCCCCCCTAACGGTCCTGCCAGGAGATAAGTGCTTGGTGCAGGCAGGGGGAAGTCATTGGGACTGTTTCCTGTAAGGTTGTGATTTATCTTCTCCAACATTGGAGGTAGAAGCACCCCATTGCTTTGACCTGTATGAACCTTACGCCTAGGATCTACACCTAGGGTGTCTGAATCTGCCCTTTTGAGGTCTGTCTGACACAGGAAAGGACCAATTCTTTGTAGGCCAGTGTCTACTAAATCTAGGTGGCTGTACTTGTAAAAAAACATTGACAGCTTGCATAGATTTAGCTTTGTCCTCCATTTTATTTAACACCTCTTCTGCCTTAACACCAAACAAAGTATCATGCTGTAAAGGTGCATCTAATAATTTAACTTTCGCATGATCAGGCAGATTTTGTTCCTTTAACCAAGCATGCCTCCTAATTACAGAACCAGTAACTGCGGCCCTGCAGGAAACCTCCAAAGAATCAAACCCACATTGCAAAGTATGCTTTCCAACTTGTTCAGCTGCATGCAATAAATCCTGCATTTCCTTGTTTTCTGCACATTCAGAGTTTAAAAACATTTTCTGTTTAAGCAATGCCATGACAGGTTGTTGATATTTGAGCATATGAAACTGACAGTTTAAGGCCCTTATAGTCAAGGTAGCAGATGTGTAAACCTTTTTTCCCCATCTATCCAGTGCCCCAGAATCTCTGTCAGAGAAGGTAGGGGTTTTTTTGCAGCGGAAGCCTTAACTCCTTTGGGACCCTGTGAAATAGTCTGGGTCTGCAGCAGGGTTTTTTAAAAAGGAATTTATGAGAGTCAGGAACCCTGTAATATCTATCTGGCTTAACAGGAGCTGGAGGTAAGGAGTCAGGGGTAAGACTAGACTCCGAAAACACATCTACAATGTCCAACACAGGTGGAATGGCTAGAGGCCTGAGGCCTGTGTTGTGGAAGTAAAAGGAAATCTCTGAGCCTCTTTTTAGATTCTGAAAAATCTTGGCTCTCCCAGGGGAAATGCTCCCTCATGGTATGCAAAATTTCTCCAAATCAACAGTCCTCTGGAGGAGAAGCTGAAGGTATAGATTCTTCAGCATCAGAATCCTCATGGGGGGAAGAGAATATTCCTGATCAGAAGAGGAATCAGAAGAAATAGAAACATGATCTGAGGATTCATAGTCAGTCTCTTGCCTAGGCCTCTTATCAGGACGGGGATGGGAACCCCTGATCAAGGTAATCAAGTCTTCGGCCATTTTGAGCATCTGCTTTTTGGGCATAGAGGCCTGTCCATGTGGCTCTTGAGTTTGTTTCTTTGCTTTAGAAGGTGCTTTAGTCTTTGCCTTTGAAGCTGAAGTCGGTTTAATCTAAAGATGTTTAGGTCTGAATACACCCACAGAAGCCGGTGCCTGCTCAGCGGCTCCGGACCCATGTGAGGGAATAGTATCCGAGGCTCCAATACCTTGAGTTTCCAGTGACATGGCAGACTCCACGTGAGAGTCCAAAGCACCTCACTGACAACCGGCGACTGGCTTAGGAGAAGCTTTGTCGGTTTTGGGCCTCGGTTGTTTATCTCTCGCCTTTTCTTTGCGTTTTTTGTGAACTCCAGTAGTCTGATGGCTATCCGAAGACATTTCTGGATAATTAAACGGGCGTCCAAAATAGTTTAAAGCAAAATCATACCGACGCTTAATAGTGCGTTGGTTAAATCTAGCCCAAAACAGACAACCAGAAACGTTATGATCAGGGCCTAGGCAAGGAATACAGTAAGAATGAAAGTCCTTATGAGGTATTTGCTTTCCCACAAGAAATACAATTATTTACTTTTTCTGACATCGGTCTGGAGCAAGAAAAAAAGTTTCCCCAACGGGGTACTTAGCTTTATTGAAGACTTCAGATCTGAAATTCGAACACGAAAATCTCAGGAGTCGGCTGACCGGCACTTGCGAACTGCTTCTTCTTCGGGCACCGTGCGGCAAGAAAGATTGAAGAAAATGGCATCGGCTCCTTCTTTTATACCCCTGACGACCTGACGTCAGGGAAGGGGTGACAGCAGCCGACGCAAGACCCAAGACTTCAGAATTCAGGCCGACTGAGGGCAGCCTGCCAGCAGGATTACCCAAATGTAATGACTGCAACAGTGAAACACGAAGAGCATCCTTATTTTATTATTCACCTGACGAAGCAAGGTACAGAATCCTGGGGTTTTTAACCAGCTCATCATATGTGGATCCTGCTTTAGCAATTGTGGGTTAGCAACTCCTTTGGAGTTGAATTGCTTAATTCTGTTTTTACTAGTTATTAAACTATGGAGAAATTACTGAGGAAACTGCTCCCTGGCACTAATGGAGGATTTTCTCACATCTCAAAGCAGAAGCCAGGACTGACAATGCGCTGGAAGCCAATGTCCTTGGGAAGCAATATCTTGGTGGGAGAATGCTCAAATGAACTGAAATCCTGATGGCCACAAGTGCCTTAAAGACGACGACTGACTTTTATTTCTATCCTTTCTGTCAACTCTCTTCTTTCTCCATAAAATAAAACATAATTGAATATGTCTGATATATTTAAAGATGCAGTAATCTAACTTGTAATGCTTTGCTTAACTCCATATTGCCACTTGCGTTAAACATATGAAAAGTTATTTGCTGTTTCATCAAGTCCATCTTTAGCAAACAAACATTTTGTAAAAATCAGCAAACTTTTTCTACAGCTGACGTCTCAGAAGTTGCTACATAAAGAAAGGGGGTTGCACACAGGTAGGAGGCGGGTCCAGGGCCACACATTTGATTTTTCTGTGAGGTCAAATTTTGGCAAAAAGGTTAGTCTCTGGAAATGGACTCTAGTACTACTACTACTATAACCAAAAAAGAAGTAATGTACTCACCATAACATTCCACCTGTTTTGTCCATTTTTATTCTTCAACTCTTGGGTTTGGTGCCACTTCTACTATCATTGAAAGCTCTCTAACTCCTCCCTTTCCCATAATGCCCTAGTCCCTAACATACCTCAGATAGTACAGTTGTGTACACTTACCATAAATGTAGATGCTGAGTGTATTCACTGGTGCAGTCATCACACTTGGATTATCTGCCTGCAGGTAGCCCTCAGTCGGCCCTCGATCTTGGGATTTCTGCATCGGATGCTGTCACCTCTTCCATGACGTCAGGTCGTCAGGGTTATAAAACAAGCAGCAGACGCCATTACATCAGTTTTTCTAACCCTAGATGTCAGAAGCCCCCCAAATAGGAAGCTATTACATGGTGTGGAACACCTCCAGTAAAAAGTAAATACCCCTGTCATAAAAGATGGCCATAAAGAGGATAGGAAAAAAGAACAGAGAAAGCCAAGCAGGTGGAGGGAAGGAAACTAGGACTACAACAGTAAATACACTCGAACATCTATATTTATGGTAAGTGTACACAAATGTACTATGTTCTTCGTGTTTCACTGGTGCAGTCATCACACTTGGGTTGATTCCCACAGCTGAGGAAGGGTGGAGGCAGTCTAGAAGTGTTGGGGCTGGCTAGCTGGCCTTTTAAGACTGCTGTAGCAAATCCAGCTCTGGATTTAGAAAAAATAGGTAAGTGGTAATACTTGGTGAAGGTGTGTACAGAACTTCAGGTTGCAGCTTCCAGGATGTCCCTGGTAGGGACCCCCCCTGAGAAATGCTGTAGAGGTTGAAATAGCTCGAGTGGAATGAGTTCTGATCCCCAGAGGGGTAGGTTTTACATGGTGCTTGTAGAAGAAATGGATGCAGTGTGTTATCCATTTGGAAATGGTTTGCTTCAAAATGGCCTTGCCCTCTGCCCCTCTAGCAAAGTTGACTAGTAGCTGGTCAGATTTTCTGAAAGGCTTAGTCCTGTCAAGGTAGAACCTGAGCTGTCTGTGCACATCCAAGGAGTGCAGGATCCTTTTCCCTCTATTTTGAGGATAAGGGAAAAAGGTTGGCAAATGGATGGATTGGTTTAAAGCCACACTGGATATGACCTTGGGCATAAAGGAAGGGTTAGTCCTGAGAGGAAACCCTGTCAGCATGGGAAATAATGAAGGGCTCCACCGCCATTAGTGCCTGTAACTCAGACACTCTTCTTGCTGAAGTAAAAGCTAGAAGTAAGGCTGTTTTCCAAGAGAGGGATTTTAACTCTGCTGAAGCAGCAGGTTCAAAAGGGGGAAGTGTGAGTTTTTTTCCAGTGCAAAGTTAAGGCCCCAGGCCAGGGTGGGAGCTCTCCTAGGGGGCCTTAAATTGTTAGCTCCTCTCAGTAACTGCCTGATGAGAGGGTGAGAAAAAAGAGAGGAGGCTCAGTATTATAATGAGCTGAGATGGCAGAGGCATGAATCTTAATGGATGAGAATGATAAGCCTCAGTGGAGCAGCTCTGCTAGGTAAACAGCTGTGTCCTTTCCTTGAGACTGACTCCAAGAAAAATATCTTTTCCACTTTTCAGCATAGGATGTCCTAGTACTAGGCCTTCTGGCTTCAAGGATGACCTCCAGCACCTATTTGCTGAGGGATGCTGGTAGTGTTTTCATGGGATAAACCAGGCTGCAATGTTTAGGGTTTGCAGCTGTGGATACAAAATCTGTCCCTCCTGCTGAGAGGGCAGGGAAGGTGTCTGATGTAGACGCCAGGGTGGCACTGCTGTCAGAGTGCGTAGGAGTGGGAACCAGTGCTGGCGTGGCCAGTCTGGTGCAATAAGGATTGCCCTTGGTCTGTCCTGTTTGATCTTGAGTAGTACTTCTGAGAGGAGGGGCAGAGGAGGAAAGGTATAAATTGAAGGGTTTCCCATGTAAAGGATAGGGCGTCCATCTTCCAGGCTCTGCTGTGAGGGTTCCTGGTGCAAACTTTGTTAAATTGGTGGTTTTGGAGGGAGGCAAAAAGGTCCACCTCTGGGTTAGAAGTTTGAATAAGTTTGGTTCCAGTTTCCACTCGTGAGGGTTCATTAGATTTCTGCTTAAGTCGCCTGCCAGTGAATCTTGCTTGCCTGACAGGAAATGAGCTTGTAGGTGCACTTGGATGCTCAAGGCTGTGTTCCACAGAGCCATGGCTAACCTGCAGAGTGGGTAAGAATGACTCCCGCCCTGCTTGTTTATGTACCACATAATGGTGGTGGTGTCTGTCTTTATCAGGAGCTGTCCTGAAAGGATAAGGTATTTGAAGACTGTCAGGGCATTCTGCACAGCTAGCATCTCTTTTTGATTGATATGCAGGGGAATTTGTTCTGGGCTCCATTTGCTTTGAATGCATTTGCCTGCCATGTGAGTCCCACATGCATAGTCTGATAATCACAAGGCTTTCTTTAGTTATGTTAGGAACCTGGGTGGGAATTCCCAGATATGCCCAGAATTAGTCCAAAATGACAAAAAATACACCAAACCCACAGACATTGCCAACATCCTAGCTGACAGGTTCAGCGCAAACCCCCCCCCCCTCCCCACCAAAAGGGCGAATATCTATCCCAGCACAGTACTGCCCCCCCTGACATCTCAGATGCTCAGGTAAGAGCCGCCCTCTCCAAAGCAAAAAACACAGCATCAATGGGACCAGAAGGTGTCCAGGGTTGTGTCCTACATGAACTCCAAGAAGAGCTAAACCTAAACATAAAACTACTGTTCAATCTCAGCCTTACTACAGGATATATACCCAAAGAGTGGCGTACAGCAATAGTGGTCCCTCTCCACAAAGGTTGTGCCTCAACGGATCCTGGAAACTATCGCCCCATAAGCCTGACTAGCTTGGTCTGCAAAGCTATGGAAAGGATCATCATGGACCTCAAATAAAGATATTGGGGACCTACAGACACTGGATCCTACCCAGTTCGGCTTTGTTAAGGGCAGATCCTGTCTCTTAAACCTGGTCGATTTCTTTGAAACAGTCACCAAGGTCATTGACGAGGGAAAGGTGGTCCACACAGCCTACCTGGACCTCGCAAAAGCCTTCGATACAATACCCCACTCGGGCATTATAGATAAGCTCACCAGCTTAAATATAAACCCCTATGTCACTAGATGGGTTGCAAACTGGCTCAAGGACAGAACCCACATGGTTAGAATTGCTGGAGCCATGTCAGACTCCAAACCAGTTACAAGTGGCGTCCCACAAGGCTCAGTCCTGGGACCTCTCTTGTTCGGTATATATTTCTCGGAGGTACAGGCAAACACGGAAGGACTGTGGCTGACCAAGTTCGCAGATGACTGCAAACTGGGCGCCATAATCAACTCTCCAGCCGACACAAGCATCCTCCAAAAGGGCTTCATAGAAACAGACAACTGATGCCAGAGCCATCGCCTCAGGCTAAACGCCAAAAAGTGTATAGTCATCCCCTATGGCAAAAACAAAGTGCCCACAATTTACCACATAGGTGGTAATCCATTAAGTACAGAAGAAATAATTAGGGACCTGGGGACCCAAGTTGACAGCAATCTCTCATTTGACAACCACGTTGCCAAAGTGGTTAGAAAAACATTTCATATAGCCCACCTAATCATGAAGGGATTCACATTTAGATCAGGGGAGGGCATCGTGCCTCTTTACTCATCAGGCCCATAATTGAGTACAATGCCCCTTTTGGGATGTACCTTACCAGACACCTGCAGCAACTGGAAAGACCCCAAAAGTACCTCACTAAGAGGATCAAAGGGCTCAAACAGATGCCATATGCTGCCCGGTTAAAGAAACGCCAGCTTTACTCAGTGGCATACCGCCTGCTCAGAGGTGATCTGTGCCTGACGTATAAAGCCATGTCCAACCCGGAATTAATGGACATGCTGCACCTCAGAAAATCCAAATCACATCGAGCTACGCGCTCGAGAGACTTGAACCTCAGCACTGAAATAAATAGGATATGCTGGAGGGACAGATTCATAACCCAGAGGCTCCCTTCACTCTGGAATAAAATCCCAGTCCAGGTTAGGCAGAGTCCCTCATTGACTCTCTTCAAGAGGAATCTTGATGAGTGGATGGGAGATCGTAGGTTTACCCCGGGTATCACTTCTGTGTCACTGTTAGACAGAGGCACAGTATACTAACCTCGAAAAAGGGCATAGCAAAATTAATTTAAAATGGGTGGCGAAAGCCAAACACACTCAGGCTAGGCTTATAAATGCCCTAGGGCAGATAGCCTCGTATGAACCTATGGTTTAAGGCACTCGGGCTTCAGGCCAGTTATTTTACATTAAGAAGGTTTGTGATCTGCACTGTTGTGGGAGGAGAGGTTAGATTCTGCCCTTCTGAGCTGGGAATTTCTGATTAAAAGATTATTGTGGCTGCTTATTTGAACTGGTTTCTTTCTGAAATTGGTGCACTTTGTTTGCTGTAGCATAGACTACATTCAGGATCCAGGCCATCTTTTTGGAGAAGGTTCCCCCTGCACTCTAGTGGCAGGAGCTTGCAGTTAGAACTTGTCTGATCGAAGACTGCTGGAACGGGGTTCAGTTTTAATTTGTTTAAATCAGTTTGCTCGTTTGCTACCATTATATAAAAAAAAAAATACACTATGCATCGCCGCTTAGCTAGGGTTAAACTATTCCTGGCGCCATAAAGTATGCTCTTCACATTTTCCCTTAGAACTAACCCGTTTTTTAGTTTTAGCACTAAAATCTGTTTCTTTGAGCTCAGCACTTGTTCAGAACTCGTAAGCACTAAATAAGCTACAAATTACTACAGCACTCAACTTTCCTCACTTGTCTAGAGGAAAACAGTTTTTATTACTTAATAAATAAGCACCTATCCAGGCATGTCTAAGGGTCAGCTCCCGGTGTTTTCCCCTGTCTACTTGATGAATCTGAGCATCTTGCGGCAATGCAGCGATTGCCTCATGTACACAGGCAACCCTCTCCTCCTACCACCCAACACTACAACCTGTGAGAGATGCACTTATATAGCCAAACTGGAAGCAAAGTTCTATCACCCAAGTCTGGACTAGACAGTCAAGAGGAGAAGGTAAACACTTGCACCACACCACACTCATCACATAGTCCCTCAAAGCCTACACCATCAAAACACACACAGAAACACAAAATACACACCTACATTCACAGAGGCTCTCAAAAATCTGCAAAAGCAACAGAGACCTCCAAAGCAGAAATGCATGCAACCTCCACCCCCCAACACAACCCAAATGATAGCTCACAAACTCAATGTGCCACTCAACCACAGCCCATAAGGCATAACAATGTACCCTAGTCATAGGTGACTCTATAGTCAGGCACACTGATGTTCCACTCATCAGGCTAAACAAGGAGAAAGTTACTGTCAGCTGCCTTTTGGGTGCCAGGATCCACCACATACCGCACGCACTCAGGTCACTTCACAAGTACAAATAGGACTCTGTCATTGTTCATGTTGGTGTGAATGACCTGAAACGTACCTCCCTGGACTACATGAAAAAGAGACATGGAGGAGCTCTGTGATCTTGTAGCCCAGACAGGTATGATCCTAGCCCAGAGTAACATCCTGCCATCACCCAGAATGATACCACAGTACAAGGACAAAATGATTGACTTCAACAATTGGCTAAGCTTCTGGTGTCATTCTAAGGGGATCCAGTATCTGTCTGCCTGGAATGACATGATCGACAGATCAGGATGCTTTGCCAGAGATGGCCTACACCTGTCACCCTTGGGACACCGGATACTGGCTAAGGCTCTTGCACCCCTATAGTGCCTTTTTTAGGCAAGGTTCAAATGACAAATTCACCACCGTAACAGGTTCAAGCAAGCAAAATCTGAGGGTAATGCTAGTGTATGCTAAAAGTCTAAACCTCAAAATGCATTCACTCGAGGCACTCCTTCAAATGGAGAACATCGACATCTGTGCAGTGACAGAGACCTGGTTCAAGGCTCCAAAGAGCACACCTGCATTACCAGATTATAATTCATATCACATCTTTCGGCCACCTAACCTGGACCGAAACACTAAAGGTGGAGGCGTGTCCATATTCATCAAGGATATCCACACCTCCAGGCTAATTGCTCAGCATAATGCATCCGAGATTATTCAAGTGCAGCTAATTCTGGGAAAGACCGCAATCCGAATTGTAACTTGCTACAGATCCCCCACCATGTCCCAGGATTCCCACTTCTCATTTCTTGATACACTGGAAAATATTAGGGTACAACCCAACATCCTAATAATGGGTGATTTCAACTACGCCACCATTAACTGGGAAAACTACTCATGTACCAACTCTTTTGCTCAACGTTTTCTGGAATTCATAAATTCCAATGCCTTGGATCAACTTATCCACACCCCCACCTGGGGCAGCAACATCCTAGACCTGGTCATTACCAACATGGGCGACCTGAGGTCAATTTCTCATTGGTCAGATCCGACCACAAGCTAATCAGCTTAGATATCCACATCTCGCCCACCATTATGGAAACCACTGTAAAAAATTTCTCCAAAGCCAACTTCACGATTCTTAAGACATAAGTGGCAAACTTCACAACACCCATGTAGATGGACAATAGAGGTACGACTGCTGAATCCTACACAAATGCACTTTATAAGCACTTACACGAGTGCATGGATCGTGCTATCCCTAACAGAACCAAAATGCTATCTTCCAAAAAAAGAAAGGAAATCTGGTGGTCCCCTGCCATACACAAAACTCTACAACAGAATAAAGAAACTGTTGCAAAAAAGAGTAAAATCCCATGACTGGAAAAACTCCCTGGTCAGCCTCAGTAAGAAGCTGAGATGCCTTATAAAATCCTCCAAAGCTAGTTATGAAAACAAAATCGACACTGATTCTAAAGACGACCACAAAGCATTCTATAGCTATGTTAAGGATCTCAATGGCAACACTCAGATCTGCTCTGAGTTACAGCACAATGGCACTAAATATACCGAACCAACTGATATTGCCAACATCCTGGCAGATAGGTTCAGTGCTAACTTTACCCCCCCGCACCCCTTAAAGGGCCCATCTCTATACCAGAAGAATGCAAAGTTCCTGTAATCACGGCTGCGCAGGTAAAAAACACACTCTCCAAAGCAAAAAACACAGCATCCATGGGACCTGACAACATCCCAGGCTGCATTCTACATGAACTACAGAATGAACTGGAACCCCACCTAAGCACCACGTTCAATCATAGCCTCACCTCAGGCTTTATGCTCACTGAATGACGCACACTGACGGTTATACCACTCCACAAAGAAGGAGCCACCATGGACCCAGGGAACTACTGCCACATTAGCCTAATGAGCCTGGTCTGCAAGGCCATGGAACTTATAAACAAAGACATTGGTAATCTCCAAACTCAGAACCGCACCCAGTTCAGGTTTGTAAAAGGCAGATCATGTCTCCTAAACCTGACTCACTTCTTTGAAACAGTCACCAAAGCCGTAGAAGAGGGTAAGGTGGTTCACACAGCCTATCTAGATGTCGCCAAGGCTTTTGACACCATCCCTCACTCTGGAATTAAAAGATAAACTCACTAAACTAGGTATAAATCTCTATGTCACAAGATGGGTTGCCAACTGGCTCACTGACAGAACTCGCACTGTGAAAGTAGCAGACTAAATCCAACTTCAGACCAGTAACAAGTGTAGTACCACAGGGTTCAGTCCTGGGTCCTCTCCTGTTTGGTATTTACTTTTCTGAAGTACAGGCTAACACAGAAGGTCTTTGGCTAACAAAGTTCACAGATGACTGCAAACTAGGAGCCTCACTGAGACAAGATGCCTGGTGTCAAAGCCATGGCCTCAAGCTCAATGCCAAAAAGTGCATTGTCATCCCCTTTGGTAAAAACTCTGTACCCATGAGCTACCACACAGATGGTTGTCTCAACACCAAAAGTGTTATGAGACCTTGGGACACAGGTGGACAGTAGTCTCTCCTTTGATAATCACATCGCCACAGTAGTCAGGAAATCCTTCTACATGGCGCACCTCATCACAAAAGGTTTCTCATCCAGGAAAAAAAGAGGTAATTGTTCCCCTCTACTCATCACTCATTAGACCCATTATAGAGTACAGCAGCCCTTTTGGTATGTACCCCACCAGACATCTACAACTGGAAAGGCCGCAGAAATACCTCACAAAGAGGATTACTGGCCTCAAACAGATAACCTACGCAGACCATCTCAAAAAAAGTACAGTTGTGTACACTTACCATAAATGTAGATGTTCAAATGTATTCACTGTTACAGTCATTACATTTGGAATATCTGCATGCAGGTAGCCCTCAGTCAGCCTGATTAACAAAGTCTTGGGTCCTGGTTCGGTTGCTGTCTCATCTTCCATGACGTCAGGTAGTCAGGGGTATAAAGCATGCAGCCGACGCCAGTTTTTCTTGCCCCAGATGTCAGGTGCCCCCATAATGGGAAGCAATTATATACAAGGTTACACCTCCAACAAAAAGCAAATACACCAGAAAGCTTAAGTATAGTAAACAAGAAGAGAGGTATAGCCAACAGAAGTCAGGGGGCTGGAGGGAGGGTAACCAGGACTGCAACAGTGAATACACTCTAACATCCACATTTATGATATGTGTTTACAACTGTACTATGTTCTTCGTGTTTCACTGTTGCAGCCATTACATTTGGGTAGCTTCCCAAAGTTAAGTAAGGGAGGAGGCAATTATTGAGCATTAGGACCACGTATTAGGCTCTGCAAGACTGCAGTGGCAAAATCAGCTCTGGATTTAGAAAAAATTGGCAAGTGGTAATGCTTGGTGAAGGTATGTACAGAACTCCAGGTAGCAGCTTCTAGGATGTCCCTAGTAGGGACACCTCTGAGAAAGGCTGTAGAAGTAGATGCAGCCCTGGTGGAATGGGGTCTTATCCCCTGTGGGGTAGGTCTTCCATGGTGCTTACAGCAGAAATGAATGCAATGGCCTATCCACTTAGAAATGGTTTGCTTTGAAATGGCCTTCCCTTTGCCCCTGCAGCAAAGACATCTAGCAGCTGTTCAGATTTCCTGAGATGCTTGGTCCTGTCCAAGTAAAATCTAAGTTGTCTGTGCACGTCCAAGGAGTGCAGTATTCGTTCCCCTTTGTTCTGTGGATTAGAAAAGAAGGTTGGCAAATGAATGGACTGATTAAGGGCCACACTAGATATCACCTTGGGCATAAAGGAAGGATTGGTTCTTGAGGGACACCCTGTCCGCATGAAAGATGATGAAATGCTCCACTGCCATGAGGGCCTGTAATTCAGACACCCTTCTAACTGAAGTGATGGCTAGAAGGAAGGCTGTTTTCCAAGAAAGAAATTTCAGCTCTGCAGTTGCAGCTGGCTCAAAAGGAGGTAGAGTGAGCTTTTCCAATACAAATTTAAGGTCCCAGGCAGGAGTAGGAGCTCTCCTGGGTGGTCTTAAATTTTTGACTCCTCTGAGGAATTGTTTCAGTAGGGGGTGAGAGAAGAGGGGTGGGCTCAGTATTATCTTGTGCTGAAATGGCTGAGGCATGACTTTTAATGGAAGAGAAGGAAAGGCCCTTGCGAAGCATCTCTTAAGTATTGAAGATTATGCGGTAAACTGGGCATTGTTGCGCCCATCCCCCGAGTCTGGCTCCAGGAACAGAATCCTTTCCACTTTTCAGCATAGGATTTTCTAGTACTAGGCCTCCTTGCCTCCAGGATGACATCCAACACTTGCTTGCTGAGGGATGGTATAGGAGAACTCAGGTAATTAGCCAGGCTGCCAGGTTCAGGGTTTGAAGCTGGGGGTGCAAAATCTGGCCCTCCTGCTGGGACAGTAGGGAAGGAGGTCAGAGGCAGGTGCCATGGTTCCAGAAGTGACACAATGCGCAAGAGGGGGTTACCAGTGTTGGCGTGGCCAGTCTGGTGCAATGAGTACTGTCCTTGGTTTGTCCTGTTTGATCTTTAGTAGAACTTTCGAGAGGAGAGGCAGAGGGAGAAAGGCATAAACTGAGAGGCTTTCCCAGGTAAAGGACAGGGAATCCACTTTCCAAGCTTGCCTGTGGGGTGTCCTTGTACAGAATTTGTCCAATTGGTAGTTCTGAGGGGAGGAAAACAGATCTATCTCTGGGCTCCTCCATTTGTTTCTCCGAATGTTGAATATCTTTGGCTGCAGTTTCCATTCGTGTGGGTCCATGGGATTTCTGCTTAGGTCTTCTGCCAGTGTATTTAGCTTGCCTGGCAGGAATTGAGCTTGTAGGTGCACTTGGTAGCTTAAGGCTGTACGCCACAGAGCCATGGCTAGTCTGCAGAGGGGGTATGAGTGGGCTCCACCCTGCTTGTTTCTGTACCACATAACAGTGGTGCTGTCTGTCTTTACCAATAATTGTCCTGGAAGAATGTGGTCCTTGAAGGCTGTCAGAGAATTCTGTACAGCTAACATTTCTTTTTGATTGATATTCAGGTGCATTTGACTCTGGTTCCATTTGCCCTGAATGCACTGCCCTGCCAAGTGAGCCCCCCATGCATAGTCTGATGCGTCTGTTAGGGTTTGGGCGGCAGGGGGTAGAGTGAATGGCAGTCTCTTGTTTTGGTGGCAGGCCTCTGCACAACAAAGGAACTCTGTTCTTTATACAAGGAATGATAGGAATCATTGATTCGAGGTCCTGCGAATGTTGACACCATAGGCTTTTTAGATACCATTGTAGTTTCCTCAAATGCAGTCTTGCATATGGAATTAGTAGAGTGCAACAGACCATGAACCCCAGGGCTTGCAATATTTTCCTTGCAGATAGCTGGGTCTTTGTGGCCAGTAGTTTGAAGTAGGGTGTCAAATAAACTTGTTTCTCTGGCGTGAGGTAGGCCATATAGGAAGCTGTAATCAAGCTTGCTCCCAGGAATACAATTTGTTGGCAGGGTACTAAATGTGATTTCTTTTCGTTTATGGTGTACCCCAGTGAGGTTAGCAGTTTCTTTACAAATGCCAGATGATTTAATACTAAGTCTTCGCTTTCTGCCTGAATTAGACAATCATCCAGGTATGGGTATATTTGAATGTTTCTTTGCCTGCAGAATGCAATGACTGGAGCTAGGCACTTTGTGAATACCCTGGGCGCAGTAGATAAGCCAAAGGGCAGTGCACAAAAATGATAGTGCATGTAGCCTGCTCTGAAGCATAGGTATTTTCTGCAAGATTCCCTTATTGGGATGTACAGGTAAGCTTCCTTTAAATCCAATGTTGCCAACCAGACATTTCTGCCTAGCATTGGAAGCAGTTGAGGAGTTAGCATTTTGAATTTTGGGATTACCAAGAAGGTGTTTAGGATAGACAGGTCCAGGATAGGATGCCAGGAACCGTCTTTTTTGGGTACCAGGAAAAGGCTTGAGTAAAAACCTTGTCCCCATTCCTCTTTTGGGACAGGTTGAATAGCCCTGATACTTAGGAGAGAGAGAACCTGCTGTTGAGTCTCTGACCACTGATTTGGGGGTAGGTCTGGTGAACCGTTTGGGCTAGCCATCGGTCAGTCCGAATACCAGAGTCAAGCTTTTCCCCTGCTCCGGCAACTGTTGCCTGTGGACTGACGTCAGGTTGTCAGTGGTATAAAGGAGAGCAGCAGGCGCCATTACATCAGTTTTTCTTGCCCTAACCTGCCGGAGCCCCTTGAAGGAAATCTTTTAAAGAGCCTCTGGTGGCCCAAGGCCACAAAAATGACAGCTAATCTCCAAAAAAGGATAAGATTAAGGGGGAGGTGGGATGGAAAATAGGACTGCAACTGTGAATACACTAGAACATCTACATTTATGGTAAGTGTACACAACTGTACTATGTTCTTTGTGTTTCACTGTTGCAGTCATCACTTGTGGGAGGATTCCCAAAGCTGAGGAAGGGGAGGATGGAAGTATGAAATTCCTAGAATTGAGCTAGCATGCTTTGCAGGACTGCAGAGGCAAAGCCTGCCCGAGTTCTGGAGAACACAGGCAGGTGGTAGTGTTTGGGGAAGGTGTGGACCGAGGTCCAAGTGGCAGCTTCCAGGATGTTCCTGGTGGGTACTCCTCTGAGGAAGGCAGTGGAAAAAGAGGCTGCCCTAGTGGAATGTGTTCTGATAGATTTAGGAGGAGCCTTTCCATGAAAAGAGTAGCAGAATTGCATACAGTGAGACATCCATTTTGAAATGGTCTGTTTGGAGATAGGCTTCCCCTCCTTTCCTGGGGCAAAGCCAACCAACAGTTGTCTTCCTAATGGATTTTGTCCTGCCCTGGTAGTATCTTAACTGTCTGTGCACATCCAGTGTGTGCAGAATTCTCTCCCCTTTATTCTGAGGGTTCGGAAAAAAGGTGGGGAGATGTATAGCCTGGTTTAGGGTCACATCTGATACTACCTTTGGCATGCATGAGGGATTAGTCCTAAGAGACACCCTGTCTGCATGGAAGGGTTCAGTGGCCATGAGTGTCTGAAGTTCTGACACCCTCCTAGCTGAAGTAATAGCCAAGAGGAAGGCAGTCTTCCAGGAAAGGTGTTTTAGGTCTGCTAATGCAGCTGGTTCGGAGGGAGGCATGTCAGTTTTTCTAAGACATACTTCAGGTCCCAGACTGGACTGGGTGCCCTTCTAGGGAGCCTACTGTTAGATACACCTCTGAGGAATTGCTTAATCAAAGGGTGAGAGAAGACAGGCTGTTCAGCATGAAAGTGTGCTGAAATGGCTGAGGCTTAGACTTTAATGGTGGAAAAGGAGAGGCCCTTAAGTAACTCCGCTTTGTAGTCCAGAATAAATGGGAGGGATAGCTAGGAGCTGCTGTGACCTTTTGAAAGGCACCAGGAGTTGAATCTTTTCCATTTCTCTGAGTAAGATTTCCTGGTGCTGGGCTTTCTGGCTTCCTTAATAATGTCTAGGACCTGCTTGCTCAACTGTGGGTCATATCCAGTCCCTGGGGGATAAGCCATGCAGAAAGTTTGTGTGTGTGCAGACGTGGATGCAGAATCTACCCTCTGGCTTGAGTCCGGAGGTCTGCAGTTAACACCAGAAGCCTGTAAGGCCTCCTTGGTCAGGCTGAGCAGCAAGGGGTACCAATGTTGCCTGGGCCAATCTGGTGCTATAAGGATGGCATTTGGTCTTTCCTGCCTTATTTTGACCAGTACCCTTGGGAGTAAGGGCAAGGGGGGACACAAATGAAGAAATTGGTCCTCTAGAATGAGAGAGCATTCACTTTCCAAGCTAGGGGGTGGAACTTCCTGGTGCATAATTTGTGCAGCTGATTGTTGTGTTGTGAGGTGAAGAGGTCCAGCTCTTGTGTCCCCCAGGCCTGGGTGATTTGGAAGAATGCCCCCTTTTGGAGTTTCCACTCATGGGGGTCTAAGCAGTTTTGGCTTAGCTGGTCTGCTAGGGTGTTCTTTACTAATGGGATGTAATGGACTATCAGGTGTAGGCCCATGGAAGAGGCTGGGAAGAGGCTGTCTGCCAAAGGCTCATGGCTAGCCAGCAGACAGGGTAAGAGTGTGCCCCCCCCCCGCCTGTTGATGTACCATGTAACTGTGGTATTGTCTGTTTTCATGAGGAGGACACCCAGTTTTAGGTGGTCTTGGAAGGATGTGATAGCTTTGTGAACTGCCATTTCCTTTAGGTTGATGTGCCAATGAAGGTGCCTGATGTCCCAAGAGCCTTGGGTGCACTGGGTATCTAAATGAACGCCCCAAGCTAGGTCTGAGGCGTTTGTGGTGATAGCCTGGCCTTGTGGTAGGCAGGTGAAGGGAAGGCCCTTATTCTGAGTGTAGGCCTCTGCCCACCATAAAAACTTGTTCCTTATGCATGGAATGAGGGGGAGAGTGGTCTCCATAGACAGAGTGTTGGCAACAAAGTTCTTTAGGTACCACTGGAGTTTCCTCATGTGCAGCTTGGCCAGAGGAATCATCAGAATGCAGGATGACATGTAACCCAGTGCTTGCAGAATTTTCCTTGCTGTGAGTTTTTTTTCTGACAGCTCACTGGAAGTAGTAATTTGGCAGAAAGCATGTTTTTTTCTGGTGAGAGGAAGGCTGTTTGGGAGGCTGTGTCCAGGAGTGCGCCAAAGGTGGTGATCTGCCTGGAGGGGTTTAGGTTTGACTTTTTCCTGCTGACAGTGAGCCCTAGAGAGTTTAAGGGTTGTTTGTACAAAGAGCAGGTCCTGTAGTAACTTCTCTTTATCTGCTTGGATTAGGCAGTTGTCCAGATAAGGGTAAATCTGAATGTTTTGCTGTCTGCAGAAGGCAACCACTGGGGCCAGGCATTTTGTGAAGACCCTGGGAGCCATAGATAACCCAAAGGGTAGCACAGAGAACTGAAAGTGTTATGAACCTGCTCTGAAGTGTAGGTATTTTCTGCAGGACTCCCTTATGGATATATGAAGGTAGGCATCCTTTAGATCTAGAGTGGCTAGCCATGCATTATTGCCCAGCATTGGTAAAAGTTTTTGAAGGGTTAGCACTTTGAATTTTGAGACCTCTAGGAAGGTGTTTAGAGTGGACAGGACAAGGATGGGTCACCAAGTGCCTCCTTTTTTTGGCACTAGGAACAGTCTGGAGTAAAAATCTTTTCCTG
Source organism: Protopterus annectens (assembly GCF_019279795.1). NCBI lineage: Eukaryota > Metazoa > Chordata > Ceratodontiformes > Protopteridae > Protopterus > Protopterus annectens. The sequence goes on along the minus strand of NC_056727.1, from coordinate 914,329,365 downwards.
CTTGCTCCTGTGGCACAGGCTCCATTGCCCCTTGAGCATGGAGTATGTGCACTTGTTTTAATGCTTCTGCCCACTGATTTGGAGGTAAGTTTGGGTAACCTGTTAAGGTTGGGACTTGTTGGAAGGTAAATTTGGAGCCCTGAAAAATTATTTTTAATACCCACTGGTCCTTTGTTACAGACAGCCAATTTTGTTTGTAAAGGGATAGCCTTCCTCCTAACCTCTGATGGGAGGAGGACTGGAAGTCATTGCATGTTCTTAGAGTAGTGAGTGGACTTGTAACTCCCTGCTGTGGGAGTGGTGGAGGGCCACTGCTTAGTTCTTCGCTGGTCTTGGTTTTGTGGTCTAACTGGTTTGTCCCTGCGAGGCCTCCCTTGAACCTGTCTATTGGGGGCTGGGAAAGACCAGTGCTTAAAGGGAAAGTTTCTCCTGAATCTGGGAGGTTGAACTTGGAGGAAGTCTTTTACTGTTTGCATAGATTTAGCTTTATCCTACATCTTTTTGATGACCTCCTCTGCATTTGATCCAAACAAGAGGTCTTTATCCAGGGGGGCATCAAGTAATTTTGATTTTACATGATCAGGCAAGTGGCTGTTCTTTTAGCCATGCATGCCTCCTAATGACTGAACCTGCCACAGCGGCCTTACTTGAGGCTTCTGGGGCACTGAATCCGCAGTACTTGAGAAGTAGAGTGCAGAAGGTCTGCTAACTCTTTGGAAATATTAGTGTCAGATAAAGATGACATTTTTTGTTTCATAAGTTCCAAGGTATGCTGTTGATATTTTAGCATATGGAACTGGCAGTTAAGAGCTCTAATAGCTAAGGTTGTGGAGGTGTACACTTCCTTACCCCATCTGTCCAGAGCTCTTGAGTCCTTGTCAGAGGAAATTGGGTTTTTAGATGAGCTAGCATTGGCCCCTTTGGGCCCCTATGTGATGACCTCTGGGTCTGCTGCAGGGTTTTTAAACAAGTATTTATGTCAAAAAGGAACCCTGTAGTACTGGTCAGGTTTTCTAGGAGCAGGGGGTAGGGCGTCAGGGGGTCTGAAATAATCATCCACCACGTCCAGAATAGGAGGGATGGCCAAGGGTTTGTTGCTGAGGAAGATCTAGAAACTCTCTTAAGTCTTTACTTTGACTGAGGATAATCTTGGGCTTCCCAGTGGAAATGCAATGAGTGTGCAGGGTTTCCCCAAAAGAAAGATCTTCAGGGGGGAGGCAGTAGGAATCGACTACCCGGCATCAGAATCCACAAAGGAGGTGAGAGGTTGTTGTTCCTCATCTGAATTAAGGTAGTCTGAAATTTCAGAATCTGGTTCTGTGTGAACTTCAGGGGAAGTATCCATTTTTCTTTTAGGAGGAGTGGTATGGCTACCCCTGATGAAAGTGATGAGGTCCTTCGCCACTTTCAGTAACTGTGTCTGAAGCAGTGGAGGAGTAAGGTGTTGACTAGAGACTGTTTTCCTTGGGGTGGTCTTTTTTTAGACCTTAGTAAATCCATTTGTCGTTGGGATGCGGTAGTCTGAGGCGAAGACGTCGGTTTTTGCCTTGAATCTGTTATGCAAAGAACCTCCTCGGAAGCCGGTGCCTGTGTAACGGCTCTGGACCCAACCGAGGGATCGGATGATGAAGCATTTCCCAGCGGCATTCCAGACTCCGAAAGGGTCTCGGTAGAGGCCTACAAAGGAAAAAAGTTGGGTATCAGGGGCTGTGAATGTGCCTCACTGAATTCCTGAGAAGAGATGACTTGTTTCTGGGATGTCTGAAGGTTTAAGTTTGTGTGGTCTGTCCCTTTCTTTATCTTTTCGTTTTTTGGGAAGATTCACAGACTGCTGACCGACGGATGCCATTTTGTAATGCGAGGAACTACTTCGGAAATGCTTGGCTACAAGTTCAGCTCTACAGCGAACAGTCATTGAATTGAAAAGTGCACGGAATTGACAAAGGGGGACATCGTGCTCTGGGCCTAGACAACTAACGCACAAGGTATGGAAGTCTTGGTGTTTTTGTTTTCCAGAGCAGACAATTATTGACTTTTTCGGACATCGGTTAGTGCAAGAAAAAAGTCCCCAATGGGGTGCTTAGCTCCAGTCGTTTTCAGATTCAACTTCCACTGTGGCAATGAGTGACCGGCACACACGCAAACTGCTGTTGCTTCGGGCTCCAAGGCAAGAAAGACTGATGCAATGGTGCCAGCTGCTCTCCTTTATACCACTGATGACCTCATGTCAGTCCAGAGGTGACAGCAGCTGGCACAGGGGAAAAGCGTGACTATGGTATTCAGGCTGATCGAGGGCTACCCAGTAGGGATAACCCCACAAGTGATGACTGCAACAGTAAAACACGAAGATCATCATATACTCTTCCTTTGTTTGAAAAATCTGGAAAGAAGACCGGCGGATTGATATTGTAATATTAGCTTCTGATACCACTTTTTGAAGAAAGGAAGGATTAGTTCTAAAGGGTACTCTTTTTGAAAAATCAAATAAGGGAATTTAGAAGACAAGGCCTGTAATTCTGAAACTCTTCTGGCAGGGGTAATAGCTACTAAAAAGACAGTTTCCCAGGTTAGAAATTTTAGCCCGTTTTAGCTTAAGGTTTAAATGGTGACTGGGTTAGAGCTTGCAAGACTACATTTAAATACCAAGGAGGAGTAGGATCTTCAACTGGAGGTCTAAGGGAAATGAGTTGCTTATAAAAGCTCTGCACAGTCTGGAAGGCTTTAGAGATAAAAAAGAAGTTAGGTCTTACCATAACGTTCCATCTGTGTTGTTCATCTTTATTCATGCATTACTGATGGGTGTTGATTCCGTCCTCGGAACAGAGTCAGCCTTATACAAAGCTCGCGACAGCCAAAAACTCTCAAACTAAGCTTTACACATAGTGCCCTTCTCCCAGTTACCTCAGATTGAGATTGACTGTGACAAGAAAAGCAGAGGCTATATCTGAGCAAGTTCCCTAGAGTGACACTGGACCCAAACAATCCCCTAGGAGCCTCTAGGAGGGGAAAGGAGGGTGGGACGTAATGAATGAATGATGAAGAACAACACAGATGGAACTTTATGGTAAGACATAACTTTTTTATCTGAAATTGTTAATCTTCATTCATTCCTTACTGATGGGACAGAGTCCCTAGCTACCTTATATGTCTTGGGTGGCCCCTATGGAAGAATATTCCTGAGCACCATCAAAGCAAAGAAAGCTCTTCCCCTGGAGACCAGATCCAATTTGCAGTGAGAGATAAAGGTATGGGGAGTAGCCATGTTGCAGCTGCACAGATAAAGTCCATGGATGCCCCAATGAAGTCTAAGCTCTGAGTAGGGGTCAGGTTGCTTTTCTCCCAATTTACAGAGATTCCCAGGATTTTTGTCAATGTCAGGGTGTAGTCCAGGAGATGCTTGGTGGGGGTGAGTGAGCAGTTAATCGTCTAAAGGACACACTTGGAATCCTTGTAGTCTCAAGTGAGCTGCAACCACTGCCATACATTTTGTGAACACTGTGGGGGCTGTAGAGTCTCCAAAGGGCAGAAGCTGGAATTGGTAATGACTAGCTCCTAGCCAGAAGCAAAGGAACTTTCTGGAGCGCTTGTCCATTTTTATGTGGTAATACGCATCCTGAAGGTCCATAGAGTACATCTAATAGTCCTTTTCCAAGAATGGACTGAACTGTGACCATCCGGAATTTTGTTTGGGTGATAAACTTGTTCTGAATACTGAGATCCAAAATTGGCTTCCAGTCCCCAGTCTTTTTTAGCACTAAAGAATCTTGAGTAGAATCCGGATCCTATTTGGTCTGGTGGGACTGTTTGGACGACTCGTTTTTGACACAGCCTTTTTTTTATCTCTACGGGTGCTGATTCCCTTTGACTGGGTGTAATGTCAAGAATATGTTTTTGAGGATTTGGGAGGGAGTTCAATGGGATTTTGCAGCCTCTGATGATTATCCTCTGTATCCAAGAATCTGTGGGTTATGCAATGCCAGGCTGTTTGGTGCAGGGAAAAATGTCCCCCGACTGCTTCCTGAGGAAAGCAATCGGGCCGCTCTTCAGAAGTGCTGATTTGGCTGTCCTAAGAAAGAACCTCTGGACCCCTGATTACGTGGCCTCCCTGTCTCTGTAGGGGTGTCTTCCACTAGAGTTACCCCCCTTGCCTCTGGGGCATAACTCACCACGTGTCACGAAAAGGACCCCAAGACTTTTTGTGTCACATTTTTACACTCCGCTGGTTCCTTGAATAAGGATGCCGGGGAGTGGAGAAACGTACACCTACGTCAGACAGGCTTTTTCTGTCCTTCTCACCTGGCTAACGTGTCCTTCACTTTAGGGCAGAATAGGATTGATGCTTCCACAGGAGCATTAAGGAAGGAAGACTTAAAGGGGTCCACAAAAGCACACAGGCACATCCAGGCATGGCCTCTTATGACTTTGCCTGAACCCACAGCTCTAGCCGCCCCTTCGGTTGCATGGGATATTAACCGCATGGATGAGTTCGATATGGATTCCAGGGTCACTAGCTGCGAGGCAACTTTGTCGCGTACCTCGTCAGACACTTGCCCTGCTAAGGTTCTAGAGAGCTCTGAAACTAGATCTCTTTGGAGCCTAGTAAAATGTGCCAGATAGTTCAAGGACCTAATAGCGAAGGTTGAGGACACAAACACTCGCTTCCCTAGTTGGTCCACCGCCCAGGACTCCCTGTTAGGTGGGTGGACCATCTGGCTCTCCTCTGCAAGCTAATTTTTCATGGCAGCCGCCACCACCATAATGTCCACTTGGAAGACCCTTAGACCAGTGTGGGTTCTCTTCCGGGGGTGATAAAATTTTATCTGGTCTCTTTGGAATAGGCTCGACGGTGTCAGAATTCTTCCAAGCCCTTTGCACTACGAGCTGTATCAGCTCGTCTGCAGGTGGGGGTCACCCAAGAGGTAGAGGGTCGAGCACGGAAAGCCTGCAGAAAGACGGACTTCTTGGAGGAAGGGTTGGAGGGCTTCCAATCACCCCACTATTTTAAAGATTGCAAGGATATCTCCAAAGGAGACATCGTAAGGGGGTGACCGTGGGGACCCTTTCCCTTAATCGTAGTCCGTATACTAAGTGAGAGACTCCTCGAGGGAATCAATGTGCTTCCTCTTGCACAATTTCTTTCTAGGTCCTTATATGGGGGGGTTCTGTAGAGAACTCAGAAGAAGGGGTACCCTGCAATAGGGTCTCCTGAGAGTCTTGTGCTCGATGTCCCATAACTGTGGCTTGTGTCAGTTGCGGCTGAGAGGGAAGAGTCACTGGGTAGTCCAACGTCGACAGTTTGCCAGCAGTGGCAAGTGTCCTCTCCATCACCTGGCCCACCTGAAGAGGGATGGGAGCCTGGAACAGAGAATGACAACCTCAGAACCGGGGTCACATCCTGCTTCAGCAAACCAGTCCCCAGGAATGGAGTCTCAAGAGAAGCTGGAATTGCGAGAGCCCCCGGAACAGAGGACGGCGCCATAAAAAAAACAAATCGGAGCTGCTCCCGGAACCAAAGTCGCAGCCCAACTGTGATCCTGAGAAAGCCTTGATGCTGACTGAACAGAAGGCCAAAAAGATGCCTCAGAAACCACGGTGAGATCCACCAGTGGTACCGTAGTCAAGGGTACCAGAATGGATGCCGGCTCCAGGTTCTTCGATGTCTGCTCAGAGGTCAAAGGAGGAGAGTAAGCTGGAGTCCTTGGAGAAGTACCCCCAACTTCTAATGGGAGGGGGGTTTGGATGGAGTAGTAATCTCCCTGGCAGTAAGCATCTGATCAACAAGATGCACCAAGTCAAGTTCCGAAATGCTCCTGGTTGATCTAGTGGATATTCCAGAGGGGGAGTCGGGCCGCTCTAGGAATGGACTAAACTGTTGCCCCAGAAAAGGATTCACCTTCGGAGAATATCGGGTATGAGGCTCCAATGGCACCGAAGTCTCAGTGGAGGCTTGAGTAAGTGGAGTCAGTTTTTCTGGGCTAGAAAAGGCTGAAGACAGTGCCATGGTAGGTGCTGAAGTTAAATCAATGGATGGCACCAAGGGAGACAAAATTTGGAGATGCACTGTCCGTGCCGAAATGGTGATCGGTGCTGATGGCACAACTTTAGTAGGTGGCACCGTAGAAGGTATGGTAATAATTTTCAGTGCAGTAGTTGCTTTTAAATGTTTAGACTTTGGCTCCTCTGATTTTTCACTGGGTGAGGATGGAACCGAATGTGATCTCTTTTTATGGGATTTATTTAGAGGGGAGTGAATCCTCTGGTGCAGAGATAGTCTCTGACAATGGCATTATAAAAAGGCCTTTCAGAATAGGTTTGTTTCGTCTCTCATTAAGAGTTCTAGAACTGAACCCACCTAAATATCACAGGGAGGCTGGACAGATAAATGAGGTACATTCAGACAATACACACAAGATGCGTGCAAATCAGAATTCAGCATCTTGCGGCCGCACTGGTCGCATTGTTTGAAACCAAATGCTCCCTTTTTTTCTGACATAACTACAAAAAAGTAGGAGAGAGATATATATATATATTTTTTTTTAATAAAGGGACAAAAAGAGGAAGGATGGGTATACCAACAATAGTATTAGAGAAATTTACTACAAGAGTAAGGGAAAGGGGATATCAACAATGGCATAAGAAGAAATACCTCAAAAAGGTAATAAAGAGCAGTAAAGGGAGTAAAAAGGGCTTTCTAAGAAAGAGTGTAAACTAGTGACCAACAAGAAGGTTGAAAAGGATTTTCAGAAAAGGTTAGGAAAAAATGTATTTACCTTGGCTTAGTCGAGAGCTGGCTTGACGCAGCTTTTCGGCAATGCGGCAAACGAGATCCAAGGTAACTTGGAGAAGGGCACTATGGGTAAAGCTTTGCTTGAGAGTTTTTGGCTGGCGCGAGCTTGGTATAAGGCCAACTCAGTTCTGAGGACGGAACAGACACCCATCAGTACGGAATGAATGAAGATTAACATCAGATTTATTTATTTCTATATGAAAGTTAGGGATGACAGCTACATGTACTTTAACATTAGAAGAGCTAACTCCTTCACTGAAACTGAGGCTAAAAATTCCAGAACTTTAGATATAGGAGTAGATAAAGGATCTAATTTGTTTTTGTTGTACCGAAATTACGAATCTTTTTCATTTGCTTTTGTACAGTTCCCTAGTGGAAGCTTTGTGGGATGATAAAAGAATGTGACGGACCAGGGAGGAGAGCCTAGGCTGTCTAGCAATCAATGGAACCGGAGAAACCATGCAATCACAACTTTAAGCCTGGAATGTTTGGGTGAATCAAGTCCATCGAGTGAGATGAGGCCAAAGGAAGGGAAACCAGATTTGTTGAGGACAATAAGGAGCAACGAGGATTAGTGTGCTCTTCAACTGTGATGCTTTTTGTAGAAATTTGGGAATTAGGTGTAACTGGGTGGCAGGCATAAAGGAGACTGGCTGACCAGTCGAGAAGTACAGCACATCTCGGTGACTCTCCTGGTGGGGGGAATGAGGGCAAAGAACCTGGTGCACTTGCTGTTGAGAGGGGATGCAAAAGGTTGCAGCATGGTTGACCCCACAGATGGAAAATTTTCTCCACCTTCATGTTGAGAGACCACTCATAAGGCTTTTGAACAGACCTGCTCAACTTGTCTGGAATCAAACTGGACTTCCCCAGAATGTGTACTCTATCGATTGGATGAGATCGCTCATTGACATACTCTCAAAGCTTCTCCACACGGGGACGAAGATTTGTTTTCCCCTTGTTTGTAGATGTACCACAACGTGTTGTCTGCCTGAATCACAATAACCCCAATGAGGAGTGCGTCTTGGAAGGCCTTCAATGCTAGGAGGACAGCTCTCATTTCTAGGGCATTGATATACATGATTGGCCTCTTTGGGGGACTATGTGCCTTGAACTGAATTCCCCAGGACCCCCCCCAACCCAATCTGAAGGGCATCCATGGTCACTATCGCCTTGGGTTGGGGAAGAACAAAGGGGCATCCTTCGTGCCCTTGACTGAGATGTATCCACCACAGGAGATATTTTTTTGCAAGCCTGAGTTATTTTTATCTGAGTGGACAAGGAATGGTGAAGAATGGACCATTGAGTTGTCAATGTCCACTGAAGAATTCTCATATGGTACTTTGACAACGGCACTAGGATGACTGCTGTTGACACAGACCCTAAAGCTCGAAGGATTAAACAAATTGAAAGAGAAGAGTTTTGGATGATCTTTCTGACCTGGAACTGAACAGTTTGAACTCTTCACAAGGGGAGAAATGCTGTTTATGTGATTGTATTGAAAGGCACCAATGAATTCCAATGTCTGTGTTGGCTCCAGATGAAATTTTTTTGTAACTGATTGAAATGTCCAGATGGGAGCATAACTGGAGTACTTAATCCCAAACTTGGATCAGCTGATGTCTGGCTGGAGCAGTGATGAGCCAGTCATCTACATATGGAAACTCCAGGAATCCCTGTAGTCTCAAGTGAGCTGCCACTACTACCACACACCTGGTAAACACCCTGGGGGCTGTGGTGAGACCAAAGGGCAGACATCTGAATTGGTAATAACTGGTTCCCAGCCAGAAGCATAGGTATCTCATGGATCGCCTGTTTATCTTTATATAATAGAACGTGTCCTGAAGATCTATTGAGCACATCCAATCATCCTTGTGCAGAAAAGGCAGAATGGACTGAACAGTGACAATCCGGAAATTTGTGTATTGAACTGACTGACAATTTGTTGAGATCCAAAATTGGTCTCCAGTCCCCTGTTTTCTTTGGCACTAAACAGAACCTTGAATAAGTTCCGGACTCTTTCTGGTCTGGGGAGACCTCTTGGATGACTTTCTAGAGCTTGTTTATTTCTAGCGTGCTGTTTCCCTCTGACTGGGTGAAACATTAGTGACTTTCTTTGAAACCAACGGGGGTGGTTGGGAAAATGGTACAATACAATCTCTGGGAAAGATTTAGAAGTAAAGATAATTTTTAAGAATACAAAAGATTACATGGAAATACAAAAATACCAACAAAGACTCCAGGAGTACAAGAAATGCTATTAACTCAAGAGCAGAAGCAGTGACCATGTCTGTACTTTAAGGTGGCAAACGAGATCTGGGGTATGTTAGGGACTAGGGCATTATGGGAAAGAAAGGAGCTCAAGAGCTTTCAGTAACTCATGAGCTAGTAGAAGCGGCCAAGTTGGATCCAAGGAGTAGATCCGAACCCAAGACTTGAGGGACGAATGAAAACTGACATCAGATCTGATGATCCATTCACATTAAAAATGTCTAAAAAATGAGAAACAAAACTCATCACACAGCTGCAGAGCTAACAGCTATTTTAAAACAACCTCACAAGTAGAGAAGGAAGCATGTAATGTATCACACACAGCAAGTTTCTTAGTCTGATGCACGTGCTACCACTGTATCACTTGAGAAAGAATACTTACATATTTCCAAGAGCAACTTCTCCCAGTAAAATTAAACCATGTGGGTCTGCTTGAGATGTGTGACAGTAGTTTGCGCTCTTGGATACCATGTCTGCAAAGTATACACCTTTCCCAAACATGTAACCGGTCTGAAACATTGAAAAAAATTAAGTGATATTATTCCTAATTGGTCCACCTGTAAACTTACAATCAAAACCAGATTTGTTAAATTTCAGTAATGAAACTTCTGTAAGTTTGTCTAATAGACACTAACTTTGCAGTGAAACAGTTAACATTTTTAATGAAATTTCAACAAAATTCAGAAAACATGACCATGAGCAAAACTACAGGAACTACTTTTCTACTGTATTGCTTTATATGTTAACAATCTGGCAATAATGATTCAAAAGTGGTACAGGCAGACTGGTACCTTAGGATGATGTATTCCTCTCCCAAGACAGGCAACTGCTTATTCCAAGCCTGCTGACCAACAACTCCATCCACCAAAATCAAAGGCCGCTCCTAGGGAGGAGTCGGAACAGAGCTATTGAGCACCGAAGCTCTGAGAGGAAGCGACGACTTGGAAAACCTAGGAGTCGAAGTCAACCCTTTCAACCTAATGCTAACACTTTGGCTCAGAGATTCGTTGTGTTCCAACAGCATCAGATCTCATTCAATTATGTGCCTTGCACTGAGCGGTATTCTACCTTCACCAAGGATGAGCAAAAGATGACAGACTTCAACAATTGGCTCAGTTTCTGGTGTCTTTCTAGGAGGGATTCAATATTGTTTTCAGAATTCGAGGAAATGGTTAAACCATGTTGCATTGCAAAGGACGCCCTGCACCTGTCTCCCACAGGCTTCCAAATATTGGTTAAAATTTTAGCCACCCCCTTAGAGCCATTTTTAGGCAATATCAAATTGACAAACCTACCAATGTAGCAAATAAAACCCAAAGAAACCTAAAGGTGTTACTGCTCAGTGCTAGGAACCTATTCAAACTTCACATCCAAGAAACTCTCACTCTGGTGGTTATAGACATCTATGTTACCAAGACATGGTTTAAATACACAAAGTACTTTGTCAGAACAAAGCTAGAGTGCCTTCCACACATTTAGACTATTAGCTGCACAGACAGGGATAAAAGGTGGAGGAGTCTCAATCTATATTAGCAACAAGCATAACTCTATACTGGTTAAACAGGATGATGCCCTGGAATTTATCCATGTGCAAATCAACACAGATAAAGTCCCACACCATATCCTAGCAAGCTACAGGTCACATTCTATATCCCTAGAATCCCATAGCTTGTACCTAGACCTACTGCAGACACTCACCATTAAACCAAATACCCTGTTCACAGGAGACTAATTATCCTTGTATAAAGTGGGAAATGTACACTGCCCCATACTCTCAGGCACAATTATTCCTGGACTTTATTAACAAAAATACCCTTGACCGGATAATCCACACATCCACAAGAGGTTCAAATATACTGGAACTGGTATTCACCAATATGGCAGAGCGTTGCACCCCAAGTGTCATGTCCTCACTGGTGAGGTTGGACCTTAATGTTGTCTACTTTGAAATAAAAATCAGCTCAGTAACCCCAGCAAAACCCTCTAATGGTTAAGAAACTATCCTGAAGCAAATACATCCTATTAAGGGATACTCTGTCAAAATTCACTGCCCCTCCAAGCCCTGAGTTCCCAGCAACCTATGTGGAATTGTTCATGGAGACCCTGGACAGTCATGTAAATTGCTGTACAGAGGCTGCTTTATCTTCTAGAAGTAAGCCTACAACAAAACTCTAAAAACACTCCACACTGGTGGAATCCCAACGTTAATAGGATATATAACAAAAGGATAAAAAAGTAATTACTAAAAATCAGGAGGAACAACTCCCACAATGACTAGAACTCTCTAATTAAACTAAACAGGAAACTAAGAGTAATAATCAAGTTCAACAAGGTCAGTTACGACGTCAAGATAGCTCCACAGGCTAAAGACAAAGTACAGTTGTGTACACTTACCATAAATGTAGATGTTCGAGTGTATTCACTTGTTGCAGTCAATACATTTGGGTAATCTGCTGGCAGGTTGCCCTCACTCGGCCTGTTTAACAAAGTCTTGGGTCCTGCGTCAGTTGCTGTCCCTTCTTCCATGACGTCAGGTCGTCAGGGGTATAAAACATGCAGCAGACACCATTACATCAGTTTTTCTTTCTCCAGATGTCAGGTGACCCCAAAATGGGGAGCAAAATATGTATTTATACACACACACACATATATATATATATATATATCTATATATATATCTACGTGTGTGGGTGTGTGTGTGTGTGTGTGTGTGTGTGTGTGTGTGTATAATTTAAAACACAAAACATACACCTCCAAACAAAAGCAAATACACCAAAAAGGCTTTTAATCATAGTAAAAGAAAGGAGATGTATAGTAAGAGAAAAACAGGGGGCTGGAGGGTGGGTAACCAGGACTGCAACAGTGAATCCACTCAAACATCTACATTTATGGTAAGTGTGCACAACTGTACTATGTTCTTAGTGTTTCACTGTTGCAGTCATTACGTTTGGGTAGAATCCCAAAGCAATGGTTGGGAGGATGGATTTATACAGCATTAAGAGCAGCTATAAGGCCCTGCAGGACCGCAGTGGCAAAGCCAGCTCTGGATTTAGAGAAGAGAGGTAAATGGTAATGTTTGGTGAACATATGAACTGAGCTCCAGGTAGCAGCTTCTAGAATGTCTGCAGTAGGAACCCCTCTGAGAAAGGCTGCAGAAGTAGGTGCAGCCCTGGTGGAATGAGATCTGATCCCCTTGGGGATAGGTTTACCATGGTGGATATAGCAGAAATGAATACAATGGCTTATCCATTTGGAAATAGTCTGCTTTGAAATAGCCTTTCCCTCTGCCCCTGCGGCAAATGCCACCAGTAGTTGTTCAGATTTTCTTAGAGATTTTGTCCTGTACAAGTCGAATCTACGTTGTCTGTGTACATCCAATGAATGCAGAATCCGCTCACCCTTGTTCTGTGGATTGGGAAAGAAAGTTGGCAGATGAATGGTTTAAGAGCCACACTGGATACCACTTTAGGCATAAAGGATGGATTGGTCCCGAGAGCCACCCTGTCTGGATGAAAAATAATGAAAGGCTCCACTGCCATAAGAGCCTGTAATTCTGAAATCCTTCTAGCTGAAGTGACTGCTAAAAGGACAGCTGTTTTCCAAGAGAGAAATTTTAGGTCCACAGTAGCAGCTGGATCAAAAGGAGGTAGAGTGAGTTTTTCCAAAACAAAATTGAGGTCCCATGCAGGAGTTGGTGCTCTCCTGGGAGGTCTTAAATTTTTGGCCCATCTGAGATACTTGGAACAAAAGCACCAGTTTCAAACGTGAAACACCTTTCCAACGTCAAAAAAAAAAAAAACACACTTAAATTTGTGAACACGGGTTTATTTAGCGTTTTCGTCAGTTTATAACAGACATCAGAATACTTCATCTCAAAAATCCACTCATTTAAATTATTCCAAGTTTGTGTTTGGTTCCAAGTTCCCTCTGAGATACTGCTTTAGCAGAGGATGAGAGAACAGGGGAGGTTCGGTGTTGTAATGAGCTGAAATGGAAGAGGCATGGATTTTTATGGAAGAAAAAGATATGTCCTTGTGAAGCATCTCGGTTAAGTATTGCAGAATCTGAGGAATATTGGGCATTACTGTGCTTATTCCTTGTGACTGGTTCCAGGCACAGAATCTTTTCCATTTGCCAGCATAAGATTTTCTAGTACTAGGCCTTCTGGCCTCCAAAATGACATCCATCACAGGTTTGCTGAGAGATGTCAAGGGTGAAATTAGTTGATTAGCCACGCTGCAAGATTCAAAGTTTGGAGCTGAGTGTGCAGAATTTGTTAGCTCTGCTGAGACAGTAGGTAAGGTGTCTGTGGCAGGTGCCACGGAGGACGGTGTGACATATTGCGCAGGAGTGGGTACCAGTGTTGGCGAGGCCAGTCTGGAGCAATCAGAATCATTTTTGGTTTGTCCTGTCTGATTTTTAATAGGACTTTGGAGAGCAGAGGCAGAGGGGGAAAAGCATAGACTGATAGGTTTTTCCAGTTGAATGATAGAGCATCCAGTTTCCAAGTTTTTTTTTGTGATGAATTCTTGTGCAGAATTTGTCCAACTGATAGTTCTGGGGTGAGGCAAAAAGATCTATGTCTGGGCTCCCCCATTTGCGTGTCAACCTGTTGAAAACTTGTGGTTCCAGTTTCCACTCATGTGGGTTCATAAGATTTCTGCTTAGTTTGTCTGCCAAAGTATTTAGCTTTCCTGGCAGGAATTGATCTTGTAGATGTATTTGATAAGTTAAGGCCATGTTCCACAATGCCAAGGCTAGTCTGCAAAGGGGATAGGAATGTGTACCCCACTGCTTGTTTATGTACCACATGACTGTGGTGTTGTCTGTCTTTATCAGTAGTTGTCCTGGATGAAGGTAGTCCTTGAAGGCTGTCAGAGCATTCTGTACAGCTATAATCTCTTTCTGATTGATATGTAGGTGCATTTGACTTGGGCTCCATTTGCCCTGAATGCATTTCCCTGCCAGATGAGCCCCCCAAGCAAAGTCTGATGCATCTGTAGTCAGGGTGGCAGGGAATGGAGTGGATGACAGGCCCTTGTTTTGGTGGCAGGCTTCTGCCCACCACAGGAACTCTAGTTGCAGGCAAGGTATAATAGGAATCGTCTCCAGGCTGTGACAATGTTGACTCCATAAACTTTTTAAGTACCACTGAAGTTTCCTCATATGCAGTCTTGTATATGGAATTAGAAGAATGCAGGAGGCCATGAACCCCAAGGCCTGCAGAATTTGCCTTGCAGATAGCCTGGGTTTTGGGGCCACCTGTTTGAAGTAAGTCATCAATTGAATTTGTTTTTCTGGCGCAAGGTAAGTCATCTGGGGAGTTGTATTCAAGCTTGCTCCCAGGAATGTAATCTTTTGAGAGGGTACCAGTTGTGATTTATTTTCGTTTATGGTGTACCCTAGACAAGTTAGGACCCTTTTTACAAAAGCCAGATGATGTAGAAGAATGTCCTTTTTTCTGCCTGAATTAGACAATCATCCAGGTATGGATATATTTGAATATTTCTTTGCCTGCAAAATGCGATTACTGGAGCCAGGCACTTTGTGAAGACCCTGGGCGCAGTAGATAGGCCAAAGGGCAGTGCAGAGAACTGGTAATGCAAAGTAGCCTGCTTTGAAGTGGAGGTATCTTCTGCAGGATTCCCTGATTGGGATATGCAGGTAAGCCTCTCAAGTCTAGAGTGACCAACCAGGCATCTTTGCCTAGCAAAGGTAGTAGCTGCTGAAGAGTCAGCATCTTGAATTTTGGAATGCCAGAAATGTATTTAGAATGGATAAATCTGGAATTGGACACCATGATTTGTCTTTTCTGGCTACCAGGAAAAGTCTTGAATAGAAACCTTGTCCCTTTTCCTCGTCTGGTACTGGCTGAACAGCAACCATATTCATGAGGGACAGAACTTGTTTCTGGGCCTCTGCCCACTGATTTGGATGCAGATCTGGCCATCCGTTTGGGATTAGCAACATGTGGAAATGAAATCTGTATCCCTGGGATACTATATTTAAAACCCATTTGTCCTGAGTAAACAGTTGCCTATTTCGTGTATGAAGTGCCAGTTTTCCCCCCAAAGGGGCGGCCAAACGTTAAGTGCTTGGTGGTTGTAGAGGAAAGTCATTGAGACTGTTTACCATAGGGAGGTGTCTTGTTGCTTCCAGATTTGGTGTTGGAGACACCCCACTGTTTTGTTCTAAAAGTTCCTTGTGACTGAAACCTGGAGCCTTTGGAATGTCTGGATTTGACTTGAGCGGCTCTCGAGGGAACTGGAAAGGACCAGTTCTTAGTAGGCCAGTGCCTACTAAATCTGGGTGGCTGCACTTGTAAGAAATCTTTCATAGTTTGCATAGATTTATAGCTTTATCTTCCATCTTTTTTAAAACTTCTTCAGCCTTATTACCAAAGAGACTGACCTGTTGTAAAGGAGCATCCAACAATTTTGCTTTAACATGGTCAGGCAGATTTTGCTCTGAGACAAGCATGCCTCATCACAGCTCCAGTAACAGCAGCCCTGCAAGAGTCCTCCAAAGAAACAAAACCACACTGCAAAGTATGTTTTCTAACTTGTTCAGCTGAATGTAATAAATCTTGCAACTCTATTTTCCTCACAGTCAGAGATCAACATCATTTTCTGTTTAAGTAGTCCCATGACATGCTGTTGATATTTAAGCATATAAAAATGACAGTTTAAAGCCCTGATTGCCAAGGTTGCAGATGTGTAAACCTTCTTACCCCATATATCCAGTGCCCTGGAATCATCAGGAGGAGTAGGATTTTTAGCAGTGGAGGCCTTAACGCCCTTGGGACCCTGAGAAATGGTTTCAGTATCAGCAGTAGGGTTTTTGAAAAGGAATTTGTGGGAGTCAGGAACCCTGTAGTATCCGTCTGGCTTACTAGGAGCCAGAGGCAGAGAATCAGGAGTCATACTAGATTCTGAAAAAACAAACAATGTCTAGAAAAGGAGGTATAGCCAAAGGCCTATGCTGAGGAAGAAGAAGAAAATCCCTAAAGTCTCATTTTAGATTCAGAGAAATCCTGACTTTCCCAGTGGAATTGTTCCCTTAAGGTATGTAAAGTTTCTCCAAGAGAGAAATCCTCAGGGGGAGAAGCAGGAGGGATGGAATCTTCTGCATCAGAGCCCTCATAAAGAGGCATAGATAAATCCTGCTCAGAGGAAGAATCAGAAGAAATAGAAACCTGATCTGAAAATTCATAATCAGTGCCTTGCCTAGGCCTCTTAGCAGGAGGGGGATGGTTATCCTGATCAAGGCAATTAAATCTTCAGCCATTTTGATAATTTATTTTTTAGGCATTGGGGCCTGCACACGTGACCCAAGCGTGGGTTTTTTAGACACAGAAGTAGATTTTGGCCTTAGTTTTGAAGATGGCATCTGTTTCATATACAAACCTTTAGGCCTGAAAACACCCTCAGAAGCCAGTGCCTGCACAGCGGCTCCGGACCCATCTAAAGTAGAGACATCCGCGGGTTCAATACTTAAAGCATCTCGCGGCATAATGGACTCCGAATGGGTCTCAGTAGAGGCCTGTGAATCAAAAGTAGCAGGTATCAAGGGCTGCGAAAGTGCCTCACTGAGTACCGGCGAACTAGCGACTGGCTTAGGAGAAGCGTCGTTGTCAGTTTTGGACCTCGATGGTTTGTCTCTGTCCTTTTCTTTGCGTTTTTTAGGAATTCCGGTAGTCGGATTGCTAACAGACGTCATTTCTGGATAGTTAAATCGTGAACCAAAATATTTAGAAGCAAAAATATACCGACGTTTAATAGTGCGTTGATTAAATCTAGCACAAAACCGACAGCAAAGTACATTAAGATCAGGGCCTAGGCAAGGAATACAGCACAAATGAAAATCCTTATGAGGTACTTGCTTCCCACAAGTAATGCAATTATTAACTTTTACTGACATTGGTAAGGAGCAAGAAAAAGTTTCCCCAGCGAGGTACTTCGCTTTTAGTTGAAGACTTCGGTTCTGAAACTCTAAAATGAAAATTTCAGAGGTCGGCCGACCGTCACTTGCGAACTGCTTCTGCTTCGGGCACCGCGTGGCAAGAAAGACTTAAGTAATGGCATCTGCTGCATGCTTTATACCCCTGATGACCCGACGTCATGGAAGAAGGGACAGCAACTGACGCAGGACCCAAGACTTTGTTAATCAGGCTGACTGAGGGCAACCTGCCAGCAGATTACCCAAATGTAATGACTGCAACAGTGAAACACAAAGAACATCCAACAAGGCCTTCTACAGTAAGTTCGAAACCTGAAAGGCAACACACATCAATGTGCCAAACTAGTGGCCAGTGGAGCCATCTTCACAGAGCAGAGTGACACAGGGAATCTGCTGGCTGACAAATTCAAGCCAAACTTCACCCCCCTCCCTGCCCACTCCCTATAAAATACCAAATACCTACTAGCTTAACCCCCCCCCCCCCCGAGCTATTAACAGGGAGCATGTCTTGGTGACACTCACTAAGGCCAAAAACACACCCTCAGTGGGCCATGACAATTTCCTAGGATGCTTCCTAAATAGCTTGAAACATGACCTAACAGGACCTCGAGTTACTTTTCAACTGTAGCTTCAAAACAGGCTTTGTACCACGAGAATGGAGGAATGCAAGGTTATCCCAGTTCACAAGGGTGGACCAACAACTAACCCTGGAAACTACAGACCTATTAGTCTGGCTCACCTCATATGCAAAGCCATGGAACGAGTTACTGTAGAAATGATCAACAAAGACATAGGCAGTCTTTATGCACTGGACCCAACCCAGTTTGGCTTTGTCATGGGAAGGTCATGCGTACTAAACTTGAGGGACTTTTGGGAAGGTCACCAAGGTAATAGATGAGGGGAAAATTGTGCATACCGCCTACAAGGACCTTGCTAAGGCAATAGACATAATACTCCACTCGAGTATTGTCAACAAACTCACTGTACTAGGCATTACCCCTACAAAACTCGTTGGATTGCCAGCTGGCTCACAGACAGGACCCTGAAAATCAAAACCGGTGAGACTGCTTACATTACAACTGGACACCAGCACGGTACATCAGGGCTTTGTGCTGGGACTGCTCCTATCTGGCATCTACTTTTCTGAGGTAAAGGCTAAAGTTAAGGGTCTTTGGCTGATCAGGTTCACGGATAGCTGCAAACTGGGAGATGACATACCTTCCCCACACTACACAAACATCTTGAGAGAGGGCCTAACACGAAGAAATGACTGGTGCCAAAGTCACTAACTAAAACTCAATGCCAAGAAAATCACTGTAGTGCCTTTTGGGAAAACTCCCTCCCAAGATAATTACTCCATCATTAAGACAACCTTAAGAGCTGACCTGGTAGTCTGGGATATGGGAACTTACGTAGACAGTAATCTGGCCTTTAGCCAACATGTGGCCAAAGCAGTGAAAAATCAATCTAAGTCACCCAACTTACAAGTAAGGGAATGACATCCAGGTCCAAGAAGTCCCAGTACCACTTTATTTGGTCCTTATTAGCTCTATCATTGAGTGTGATGCCTCACTCGGCACGTACTTGACTATACATATACAACAATTGGAATGCCCACAGAAGTTCATTACCAGAAAAATCCTGGGCATAAACACATTGTCGTATATGGATTGCCTTAGAGCACTCTCTCTATACTCTGTTTCCTACAGGTTACTGAGAGGCAATCTATGCCTGGCATACAAAACATCCTCAGATCCAGCTCTGATGGATCTTTTGCACATCTGCAAAATGAACACCATCAGAGCCACAAGATCCAAGGATTTAAATTTTGCTTGCAAAGTAAATAAGACACGTTAGTGAGACAGATGTGTGGGCGGCCACGGTGATGCAGCAGTTAGCGTTGTCCCCTCACAACAAGAGGTTCTCCGGTTCGATCCTCGGCTGGGGTGCCTTCTGTGTGGAGTCTGCATGTCTTCCCTGTGGTCATGTGGGTTTCCTCCGGGTGTTCCCCTTTCCTCCCACATCCCAAAGACATGCTGTAAGGTGGATTGGACACTCTAAATTGGCCCTAGGCGTGAGTGCGTGCATGTGTGTGCCTTCTGTGGAAGGTTGGGCACTGGGCTGGCAACTCAACACCGTAAAACTCTACTGCCAATCATGAGCGGACAGGTGATCTGCTGTGGCGACCCCTAACCGGGAAAAGCTGGAAGAAGTGAGACAGATGCGTCTCTGAGGATCCCCATGCTCTGGGACAGGATCTCAATCCATGTGAAGAAGAGTCCATCCCTAACCCTATTTAAGCACAACCTTGACCAACGGATGGGAAATAGTATAGTTGTGTATACTTACCATGAATGTAGATGTTAGAGTGCATTCACTGTTGCAGTAATCACTTGTGGGTTATCCCTGCTGGGTAGCCCTCAGTTGGCTTGAATACCAGAGTAACGGATTTCCCTCCTGCGTCAGCTGTTTAGAGACTGTGGCTGATGTCAGGTCGTCAGGGCTTTAAAGGGTTGCAGCCGATGCCATTACATCAGTTTTTATTGCCCCTCAATAGTCAGAAGCCCCTAAGAGGATATAGAAAAACAGGGGAAGGTGGGATGGAAACAGGACTGTAACAGTGAATACACTCTAACATCTATATTTACAGTAAGTGTACACAACTGCACTATGTTCTTTGTGTTTCACTGCTGCAGTTGTCACTTGTGGGAGGATTCCCAAAGCTGAGGAAGTGGGTGGAGGCATGTTAGGTAGGTTATGGGGATGCTAGATTGCCCTGCAATACTGCAGATGCAAATCCTGCCTTGGTTTTGGAGAATGTAGCCAGCTGGTAGTCTTAGTGAAAGTGTGGATAGATGTCTATGTAGCAGCCTCCAGGATATCCCTGGTAGGAACCCCTCTCAGGAAAGCCAGGGAAGCAGAAGTTGATCGAGTGGAGTGAGAACTAATGGATTTAGGAAGACTCTTTCCATGGAAGGCATAGCAGAAATGTATGCAATGGGAGATCCATTTGGAAATGGTCTGCTTAGTAATGGCTTTCCCCTCTGCCCCATGGGTGAGTGAAACCAGGAGCTGGTCAGTTTTTTTGACTGATTTGGTCCTGTCAAGGTAAAATCTCAGTTGTCTGTGTACATCCAGGGTATGCATAATTATTTCTCCTTTATTGGTAGGCTTTGGGAAGAAGGTAGGTAGGTGAATGGTCAGGTTGAGGGTTACCTCCGAGACCACTAAGCATGAAGGCGGGGTTGGTTCTCAGAGACCCTGTCTGCATGGAAAATGATGAAGGGCTCAGTGGCTATTAGGGCCTGGAGCTCAGATATCCTCCTGGCAGAACTGATGGCTAGCAATAGATCAGTTTTCCAAGAGAGGTACTTGAGATCTGCTGGAGGATGCTGGTTCAAAAGGGGGGTAGAGTCAACATTTCCAAAACGAAGTTAAGATCCCAAGCTGGTGCAGGTGGCCTTCTAGGCGGTCTGATGTGAGATACACCTCTGAGGAACTGTTTTAAGAGGTGCTGAGAGAACAAGGGCTGCTCCATCTGGATATAGACTGAGATAGCCGAAGCATGAGTCTTGACAGAGGTGTAG
The DNA here is from genome assembly GCF_019279795.1 of Protopterus annectens. NCBI lineage: Eukaryota > Metazoa > Chordata > Ceratodontiformes > Protopteridae > Protopterus > Protopterus annectens. The sequence continues at coordinate 914,308,761 of NC_056727.1, read as the reverse complement.
GACAACCCCTTTTCTAGAAGCTGTGCCATGTAGTCCAGAACAAGTGCCAAGGTGGCAATGGCGCTGTCTGCACCTCTGCTACTGCACCAGCAGGTGAACCTTTTCCATTTTGTTGAATAAGATTTTCTGGTGCTGGGTATATGGGCCTCCTTAATAATCTCTAACACTTGCTTGTTGAGGACTGCAGTGTTATCTGCCTTTGAGGAATCAACCAAGTGGTTAACTTGAGAGTGGCCAGGCCTGGGTACAGTAGCTTCCCCCTCTCTGTTGTGTGAGAAGATCTGCGGAGGGGGGTAGGAGGATGGGAGGGTACCTGCTCAGATTGAGCGGCATGGGGTACCAGTGCTGCCTTGGCCAGTCTGGGGCAATTAGGATAGCCCTTGACCCTTCCTCTCTGATCTTGAGCAGTACCCTGGGAATCAGAGGCAGTGGGGGGAAAGCGTATACAAACAGGCTGCTCCAATGAAAGGAGAGGCCATCCACCATCAGAGCTTCTGGGTGAAATTTTCTTGAGCCAAATTTTGTTAGCTGGTGGTTCTGGTAGCTTGCAAAAATGTTTGTCTGGTTTCCCCCAGATTTGACCGATCTGAAGGAAGGTCTTCCTGTGCAACTGCCACTCATGCAGATTCAGGAGTTGTCTGCTTAATTGGTCTGCCAGGGTGTTTTGTTTCCCTGGAAGGTATTGTGCTATCAGATGCAGTCCCAGGACTGAGGCTGACTGCCAGATTTTCACAGCCAAGCGACAAAGGAGGTAAGAATGGGTGCCCCTTGCTTGTTGATGTACCACAACAGTTATGTTGTCTGTCTTGATTAAAAGGACTCCTGGTGATAGATGTTCTTGGAAGGTTAGAATTGCCCTGTGCACTGCTAGCATTTCTTTCAGGGTGATATGGAGACCTTGAAGCTCCTGTTACCAAGAGGCGTGAATTTGCAGTATTCCTTTGCGAGTTCCCCACGCAATGTATGAGGTGTCTGAGGTTATGGTTTGGCCATGTGGCTGAAGGACAAAGGGGAGACCCTTGTTCAGGCTGCAATGCTAGGCCCACCATAGATCTCCTTCCCCAGACAAGGAATCAGGGGGAGTTGGTGTTCCAGTGACTGGGAGTGCTGGCACCAGAGATTCCTTAGGTATCATTGTAATTTTCTCATGTGTAGCCTGGCAAGGGGTACCAGCAGGATGCAGGAGGCCATGTATCCCAAGACTTGCAGGATTTTTCAAGCAGTGAGGTGGATTACTGTGTGCCAGATGGGTGAAGTAAGACAAAATACCCAATTAACAGCAGTGAAAAGAAATCCTTTATGGGAGGCAGAGAAGTCTATGACTTATGACTAATTTTCTGTCTCGTTTCCCCAACAGTTACCATGCTGTAACCCATTCTGTAGGGGCACACTGTTTAACAATAATACAATACAGTTGTGTAAAATCTTACCATAACAGTAGATGCCCTCCTCTTTACTGCTGCAATATTCAGAACCTAAGGGGATCTACTGCAAAGGATACCACAATGTCCGGCCAGTATACTAAAGCCTTTAGTACTTATAGGCACCTACATCACATGTATGCTCCCAGTGCAAGGAGTAGGGCATAAAGGTGAAGTATGGACAAACACACAACTGAAAAAGCTCCAGGAGGAACAGAATGTCCCTAGGGAAAAGGGGAAAAACATGTGCAACCATAAGGAGAAAAAGGAAAAGAGCCCCTCAGCCAGGAAGGCAAGAAAGAACAAGGTTAGACCAGAGGATGCATAAGGGAGGGAACAACTACTGCAACAGTGAGGACACTTACTGTTATGGAAAGATTTTACAAAACTGTAACCACATCCTTCCATATCACTGTTGCACTATTCATACCTGACTGCAGAGTACAAAAGCTCAAGAGGAAGCCTGGGAGGACAGCACTGAAGTGCCACCCAGAAACCCATGCAGGACACAGCCCTGGCAAAGGCATTTCTAGCTCTGGAAATAACACCAACTTGTAATGCTTAGTGAAGGTAAGGACAGAAGACCAAGTAGCAGCCACAAGGATGGAAGTGACATTCAGCCCCTTGAAAAAGACACCAGAGGAGGCAACAGCCTTGGTAGAATGAGCCTTCACTGATAAGGAAAACATTTTCATGAAAAGAAAAATTATAAGAAATGGCAGTAGAAATCCAGAAAGAGATACTTTGCTTAGAAACAGCCAAATCCAAAGACCTGGGATGAAAGGAAACAAAAAATGTTGCTCAGATTTGCAAATAAAGTACGGTTGTGTAAAATCTTACCATAACGGTAGATGCCCTTTTCTTCACTACTGCAGTATTCAGTACACTAGGGATCCCCTGCCACTGGCCAGTATACCAAAGTCTTAGGTTGCTTTAAGGTATGCTGTATGTCACTCATATGTTGTGAGTAGCGCAAGTGATATCCAGATGCACCATCCCCAGAACTGAGAGCTCCAGTAGGAATGCCAGTCCAAGAAGGAAAAAGGACCAGGGGGGAGGAAGGAGGGACTGAATACTGCAACAGTGAAGAGAAGGACATCTACGGTTATAAGATTTTTACAGAACTGTACTATGCCCTTACATTTCATTGTTGCAGCATTCATTACCATAGGGAGAGTTCCAAAACTCAGGAAGAGGGAGGAGGAAGGACCAGCAGAGCTGTCTAGGAAGCCATGAAGGCTGCCGAAGTAAAACCAACTCTAGCTCTGGAAATTCCATCCAGCTTGTAGTGCTTGGTAAATGTATGCAAAAAAGTCCAGGAATTTGCCTCAAGAAAACAGTTAGTATCCAAACCCATGAAAAAAAGCACCAGAAGAAACCACAGCTCTAGCAGAATAAACCTTAACAGAATAAGAAGGCTCTTACTATGAAAAGAGCAACAAAACAAATAGTTTTGGAGATCCAATAAGAAATAGTCTGCTTGACCTCTGCTAATCTTAGGGACCCAGGATGAAAGGAAACAAAGCTGATCAGATTTTCTATGCACATCCGTGTGTAGCACCTTCTCATTGAAAGACTGTGGAGAAGGAAACAAAGTGGGCAAATGAATAGACTGATTAAGGGACACATCATTCATCACCCTGGGCATAAAAGAAGCATTAGTATGCAAGGATACCCTCTCTCCTTATGAAACTTGTTATGACTGCCCTTGGCTAAATGCAGGAGGAGGGTGAACCAATGTTGCCTAGACCAAAAGGGATTCACCAACTACATTCTGGGAGCATACTGTTGAATTTTGAACAGGTCTTTTGCAATGAGGGGAAGGGGAGAGAAAGGGCAAAGAAACATCCTCTTCAAAGAAAAAGAGAGGGAGTCCACCTTCCAAACCAGAAGACCTGGGACTCTGGCATAAAATAGAAGTTGTTGACTGGTCAGATGGGAGGCAAGAAAATCTATTTCAAGAGTACCGCACTGCTGGACAAAGTCCAGGAACACATGCCTGTGAAGCATCCGTTAAGGACCTTCCTGCTCTGTCTGCCATAATGGTTTGACAGGAGGGAATGTAAACTGCCTGAGGAGTCCTCCCCCTGCTTACATACCACATCACTGTGGTGTTATCTGTAAACATCTTGAGAGGTCCTGGGGAAAAGACAGGATGAAAAGCCTGAAGAGCCAACAGTAGAACTCTCATCTCTGACACTGATGCGCTCTTCTATTGATGAGTCGACCACTCCCCCTGCACCTTTAGGGAGCCAAAAGCTGCATCCCATCACATGCCTGAAGCATCTGTGAACAACTCCTGATAGGGAACAGGGGGATCAAAAGGAAGTCCTGAATTTAAAGACAACTGCTGAATCCACTGAAGCTCCTTCTTGAGATAAGGTAGAAGAGGAACTACTAATTTCTAGGGGATGCACATGTTGAAGCAAAAGTTATTTATTTATTTAGGATTTGTTTACAGGGAAAGTCCGACTTGGAACAAAGCCAATTTTCAGTGGAGGCCTGGGGAGAAATGATCAAGACACATGTCTTTGTAACGTGGGAGGAAACTGGAGAACCCAGTCACACTGAGACTGATGAAGGCTATCTGATTTACTAAGCCGCAGAAACCGGTTTGTTTCTTTCTCCTGCATTATTACGTGCTTCTAGTATAATACATTAAATATTGTTTTTTATCACAGTCTGCTGGTTCATTTTCTGCTTTGGATTACGTTTGGTTTGGGACCTTGCAGTTGCCGTACATGCAGAGATTTCTTCACACTGGAACCCAGGGGAAACCCACACGGATGCAGGGAAGACATGCAGACTATGCCCAGAAGGCACCCCAACAGAGAATCAAACCGGAGATCCTCTTGCTGTGAGGAGACAACACAACCGCTGCACCACTGCGCCGTCCAAATTGAATGAACTTCATCTGATGAATGGGATCCTCTGTCTCAGGTGACCAGAACGTCCGGCTCATATACAAAAGCTTGGCCTGGCTGCTGTAAGGTGCGTGGAACGTCACATGCAGGGACCATAAACCATGGGTCATAAATGTGACATCCATGCACACAGACCTCAGAACTGAATGCCCAGTCAAACAATAGTCTAAGGTCAGCTGAAACAATGCCATCCAGTTAAGGGGAAAGGTCCTATAGGGGGTAGGAGGGATATGAATACTGCAGCATGGAAGAGGACATCTGTGGTTATGGTAAGATTTTACACAACTATTCTATGTCCTTCTATTCTCATGTTGCAGTATTTTCACATGTGGGAAAGTAACAAAGCTCAACCAGTGATATGGGTGGAGGAAGATGATGCAGTCTCCAAGAATCCATGCAGGATGGCTTTAGCAAATCCTGCCATAGCTCTAGAGTTGCAAACCAATTTGTAGTGTTTACTGAAAGTGTGGACTGAGGACAATGTAGCTGCCCCTAGGATGGTGGCTGCATCGAAGCCTTTAAGGAAACCCCTTGACGAGGCCACAGCTCTGGTAGAGTGGGCTCTCACCGTGTAGGGTGACGGTCTTCCATGGAAGGAGTAGCAGACGGATATACTTCTGGAGATCCATGAAGATACAGTCTGTTTGGATACAGCTTTCCCCAAAGCCCTGGGGTGAAAGGATACAAAGAGCTGGATGGACTTTCTGATGTCCTTGGTCTTATCCAGATAGAACCTAAGTTGCCTGTGAACATCCAGGGAATGGAGCACTCTCTCACTGTTATTCTGTGGTGAGGGAAAAAAGGTGGGTAAATGAACAGGTTAGTTAAGAGAAAGTTCATGAAGGAGGGGTTAGTACGAAGACTGACCTTATCCTTATGAAAAATGAGGTAAGGTGGAATTGCCATGAGTGCTTGCAACTCAGACTCTTCTGGCCGAAGTTAAGGCTACAAGAACTGTTTTCTAGGTACACATCTTTAATGTGGCTGAAGCTGCTGGTTTGAAAGGAGTAGTAGTAAGCTTCTTCAAAATGAAATTCAAGTGGACTTCAGAAACCACTGAAACTTTCTCATGGTGTTTGGCCAGAGGGAGCATAGCGATAGTGGATGCCATGAACCCCAGAACTCTCAAATTCCCTGGCTGTTACAGAGGCAGAGGAAGAAAAGTATGAAAGAAGGAAATGAGTGCCAAGGCCTTGGGAGGAGGCAGAGATGCCAACATAGACAGTCTGGATCCTGTATCCCAGAAAAACATGGTCTTGAGAAGGAGTCATAAAAGACTTTTTGAAGTCAGTTGTGAACCCCAGGCTTTACAGAAAGGAAATGACAAAATGAAGATTTGCAATAAGATCTCTGGAGAGGACACCTGAAACAGGACATCATCCAAGTAAGGAAAGACTTTGATCCCATCAAGCCTGCAAGAAGCAATCACAGGAGCAAGGTATTTGGTGAATATCGTGGGGGCAGTACAAAGGCCAAAGAGCAAAGCAGAGAACTGAAAATACCAGGAAGCAACAGAGAAACATAAAAACTTCCTGAAAATGGGATGAATTGGGATATGGAGATAAGCATCCTTGAGATCCAGAGACACTATATAAGCCTGAGGAAGCAAGAGAGGGAACAAAGTCTGAAGGAACATTTGAAAGGAGGGCACCTTCAAAAAAATGTTTAGATGAGAGATGTCTAGAATTGGTCTCCAAGTACCCTCTTCCCTGTGCACTGCACACATCTTTGAGCAAAACCCCTGCCCCCTTTGGAGTACAGGCACCTTTTGAATAGTATCCAGAGTGAAAAGATCTTGAAGAAGCACCCTTGGAAAGAGGAACACCCATAAAAGGGGAACAGATTTCTAGACCAGGAAATACCTCTGGAGGATAATGGACAGAACCCAGGAATCCTGAGTAATCTTTAGCCAAACAGGGAGAGAGGGGAGGAGAAAGAGGAAGGGAGGTAGAGAGGGAGGGAGGGAGACAGAGAGAGGGAGGGAGACAGAGAGAGGGAGGGAGACACAGAGAGGGAGGGAGACACAGAGAGGGAGGGAGACACAGAGAGGGAGGGAGACACAGAGAGGGAGGGAGACACAGAGAGGGAGGGAGACACAGAGAGGGAGGGAGACAGAGAGAGGGAGGGAGACAGAGAGAGGGAGGGAGACAGAGAGAGGGAGGGAGACAGAGAGAGGGAGGGAGACAGAGAGAGGAGGGAGACAGAGAGAGGGAGAGACAGAGAGGGAGAGAGAGAGGGTGAGAGGGACAGAGAGAGGGTGAGAGGGACAGAGGGGAGAGAGAGGAAGAGAGGGAGAGAGAGGAAGAGAGATAGAGGGGGAGAGAGAGAGAGCGAGGAGGGAGGGAGAGAAAGGGTGAGAGGGACAGAGGAGGAGTGGGACAGAGGGAGAGAGGGAGGGGGAGGAAGAGAGAGAGAGAGGGAGAGAGGGACAAAGAGGGAGAGAGGAAGAGGAGGAGGGAGGGAGAGAGGGAGAAAGAGGAAGAGAAGGAGGGAGGGAGAGAGAGGAAGAGAAGGACGGATGGAGAGAGACGGACAGAGGGGTAAGAGAGGGAGAGGAGAAAGGGGGAGAGGGAGGGGGAAAGGGGAGGGAGAGGGGGAAAGGGGGGAGGAAGAGAGTGGGAAAGGGAGGGATAGAGATGGAGGGAGGAAGAGAGGGAGGGAGAGAGAGAGAGGGAGGAAAGTACAGTTTTGTACCTACCATAAATGTAGATGTTCGAGTGTTCACCCTGCTGCAGTCATCACACTTGACTTATCCTGCCGTCAGGCGGTCCCGCAGTCGGCCAGAGTTCCAAAGTCTTGGTCCGGCATCGGTTGCTGTCGCTTCTTCCCGGACGTCAGTGCGCCAGGGGTATATAAGAGGCATCTGACGCCATTTTCTTCAGTTTTTCTTGCCCCAGATGTCAGGTGACCCCCAGTAGGAGGTCACTACATATTGCCAATAAAACATGTAAGGAACATACAAAGCATACCTTAAGCTATAAGCAAATACACCACAAAGGTTGCATCAGATAGAAAGGCATAGAAAGGTTCAGCTAGGTCAGAGGGGATGGAGGGAGGGTAACCTGGACTGCAGCAGGGTGAACACTCTAACATCTACATTTATGGTAGGCACAAAAAGTACAGTTTTGTACCTACCATAAATGTAGATGTCCGATAGACATGCAACTGCAGTCATAACATGTGGGTTTGTCCTGCCTCAGGCAGCCCTCGGTTGGCCAGATTCCAAAGTCTGGGTCCGACGTCGGCTGATGTCGCATTTCTCTCCGACGTCAGAGCGGCTGGAGTACATAAGCATCAGCCGACGCCATTTTCTTCAGTGTTTCTTGCCCCAGATGCCAGGTGCCCTCCAAGGAAGGCTGTAATCAAACTGGAAGACAAAAACAGAATTCCAAACAAATGAATGAGCAATAACACAAATACACTATAACAGATATCCCCAGCCAAGGGAAACAGGGATAGGAGTGTACCCTAGGCATAGAGGGGTATGGAGGGAGGGAAAATCCGACTGCAGTTGCATGTCTATCGGACATCTACATTTATGGTAGGTACAAAACTGTACTATGTCCTTCAAGAATGCAACTGCAGTCATAACATGTGGGTAGAATACCATAGCTTAGCTGGGGGAGGAGGAATGCTCTAGGAAAAAGATGGAGTGGCAATCAAACCCTGCAGGACTGCCGAAGCAAAGCCTGCTCTGGATCTGGAGTATAGAGGGAGATTGTAGTGTTTGGAGAATGTATGCACGGAGCTCCATGTAGCAGCTTCTAGAATGTCCTTGGTAGGCACCCCTCTTAAGAATGCTGTAGAGGTGGCTGCAGCTCTAGTGGAATGTGGTCTGACATTGGCTGGAACAGCCTTTCCATGAAAGGAATAACAGAATCTGATGCAATGTCCAATCCATTTAGAGATAGCCTGTTTTGAAATTGCTTTTCCTTGAACTGCAGGGGTGTAAGCTACAAAAAGTTGTTCAGACTTCCTACTGGCCTTGGTTCTGTCCAGGTAGTATCGAAGTTGTCTGTGAATGTCCAAGGTATGCAACAGTCTTTCCCCCTTATTCTCAGGATTGGGGAAGAAGGCAGGCAGATGAATGGCTTGATTTAAAGAAACCCTAGACACCACCTTTGGCATAAAAGTAGGGTTGGTCCTTAATGAAACCCTGTCTCTGTGAAAAATAATAAAGGGTGGTACTGCCATTAGGGCCTGTAACTCCGAAACCCTTCTTGCTGAGGTAATTGCCAACAGGAAAGCTGTCTTCCATGAGAGAAATTGCAAGTCAACTGAAGCTGCTGGCTCAAATGGAGGTAGAGTCAATTTTTCTAGGACAAAATTGAGGTCCCAGGCTGGCACTGGGGCCTTCCTTGGTGGTTTAATGTTCTTGGTACCCCTGAGGACTTGCCTTAGTAAAGGGTGCGAAAAAACAGGAGGATCAGTGTTGTAGCTAGCTGAAATAGCAGATGCATGTATCTTTATGGAAGAATATGAGAGGCCGTTCTTTAGCATATCTGCCAAATATTCCAAGATGAGTGGGATGTTCAACAATGATGCATCATGTCCCTTGCTGGTATTCCAATTGCTGAATCTTTTCCACTTTGCTAAGTAAACCTTTCTGGTGGATGGTCTTTGAGCCTCTGTTAGTATCCGCTGAACTTCCTTGGAGAGAGATAAGCTGAATTTATTTATGGGATCTCCCAGGCTGTTAGCTGCAGTGTCTGAAGATTTGGATGCAGTGTTTCGAAATTGTGTTGAGTCAAAAGTAGAGGCCACTGGGGAAGGGCCCACCTCCTGGTGTGACATATGCTCCGCAGTAGTGGGTACCAGTGTTGTCTTGGCCAGTCCGGAGCTATTATGATTCCCTTGGGTTTCTCTGCTTTGATCTTTAGTAATACTGAGGTCATCAGTGGCAGAGGTGGGAATGCATAGATTGCTAGGGAGTTCCAGTTGAATGAGAGGGCATCTATTTTCCAAGCTTTTGGATGGTATGTCCTTGTGCAGAATTTTGGTAGAAGATGGTTGAGGTGAGAGGCAAATAGGTCCACTTCTGGCTTGCCCCATGTCGAAGTGAGTTGTCTGAAGGCCTTCGGATGTAACCTCCACTCGTGTGGATCTGTGAAATTCCTGCTTAGGCTGTCCGCTAACACATTGTCTTTTCCTGGAACAAACTGGGATTGTAACTGGATGTTTAGGCTCAGTGATTTCTCCCACAGCTGCATTGTCAGTCTGCAAAGGGGGTAAGAGTGGGTGCCCCCTTGCTTGTTTATGTACCACATCACAGTGGTGCTGTCTGTGCATATCAGTAAATGGCCTTGCTGGAGTTGGTGTTGAAAGGCCTCGATGGCATGCATCACTGCCAGCATTTCCTTTTGGTTTATATGCAGATGTGTTTCCTTTGGAGACCATTGTCCTTGTATACACCTGCCTTCCATGTGCACCCCCCATCTAAGGTCTGAGGCGTCTGTAGTCATGGTTTGTGTTATCTGTGGTTTTTTGAATGACATACCTGTGTTTGCCTGGCTCACCGAGGCCCACCATAGGAATTCCTTTTGTAGGCATGGAATGAGTGGTATGATCGTCTCCAAGTTGTTGCTGTGTTGAGACCAAATGCTTTTTAGGTACCATTGAAGCTTTCTCATGTGTAGTCTTGCTAATGGAACCAGGAGAATGCAGGATGCCATGTAACCCAGGGCCTGTAGGAATCTCCTTGCAGTCATCTGGGTGAGTTTTGCTAAACCTTTGAAATAATGAGTTAACTTCTCTTGCTTGTCTTCTGTCAGGTAAGCCATCTGAGAGGCTGTGTCTAGTTTGGCTCCTAAGAAGATTATTTGCTGGGATGGCTGCAGTCTTGACTTTTGGAAGTTGACTGTGTATCCCAGAGCTTGAAGTAATCGTATGACATAATCCAGGTTTTTGTCAACATCAATTTGTCGTCCGCTTGTATGAGGCAGTCGTCCAGGTACGGGTAAATTTGTATCCCCTGGAGCCTGCAATGAGCAATTACTGAAGCCAGGCATTTTGTGAATACTCTGGGTGCAGTAGATAAGCCAAATGGCAATGCTGAGAATTGATAATGCTCTGGCCCTGCAAGAAATCTGAGGTATCTTCTGCAGCTGTGTCTGATAGGGACATGCAGGTATGCCTCCTTGAGGTCCAGAGTAATCAGCCATGACCCCTTGCCCAGCATGGGAAGGAGTTGCTGTAGAGTCAGCATTTTGAACTTTGGTACTATGAGAAAGGTGTTTAATGCGGACAAGTCCAGTATTGGTCTCCATTGAGATTCTTTTCTTGGAACAAGGAACAGACTTTAGTAAAACCCCTGGTCTTGTTCTTGTTGTGGAACTCTTTCTATTGCTTTCATCCGAGTCAGCAGAGTGATTTGCTTGATAGCCTCTGCCCTCTGATTTTGTGGTAGGTTTGGCATGCCTTGTTTTCTTGGTAAGGTATGAAAATGAAACCTGTACCCTCGGTCTATAATGTCCGAAATCCATTTGTCCTTTGTCAGTCTGTGCCAGTTTTCTGCAAACAGAGATAATTTCCCACCCAAGGGAGCTTCTAGTTGTTCCCTGGTAGGCGGTAGTAGAGGAAAGTCATTGAGATTGTGGTTGTGGGGCAGGTGAAACCCTCGTCACTTCTTTGGTTTCCTGGCTGCCATTGTCGTCCCCTGTAAGGGCCTCTGTATTGGCCTCTTCCTCGGCCAAGTCTGTTCTTACCCCTTTGAAACTTTTCTGGATTAGGAAAGGACCAGTTTTTTGAAGGCCAATTCCTACTGAATCTGGGGGGTTGGACCTGGAGGAAATCTTTCACTGTCTGAACTGATTTTGCTTTTTCTTCGATGGTCTTTAACACATCCTTAGCATTTGCACCAAAAAGCTTGTTCTTTTCCAAAGGTGCATCCAGAAGTTTTGCTTTTACATGATCTGGTAGAGGTTGATCTTTTAACCAAGCATGTCTACGAATGACTGCCCCTGTCATAGCTGCCCTACATGAAGCTTCCAGTGCATCATATCCACACTACAGGAAGTGATTGCTTACTTGCTGAGTATTATGTACAGCTTCCTGCAAAGTCTTCCTGTCTAAAGGATCAGAAGTAGCTAATGTTTTTTGTAAATCTTCTAACAGATAATCCTGATATTGTAACATATGAAAAAGGCAATTTAAAGCTCTCACAGATAAGGTAGTGGATGTGTAAACCTTTTTGCCCCATCTCTCTAATGACCTAGCTTCCCTGTTGGAGGGCAAAGGATTCTTTGAGGTGGAGCCTGCAACTCCTTTAGGCCCCTGTGAAATAGTTTCCAAATCAGCAGCATGGGCCCTGAATAGATGGGAATGAGTTTCTGGGACCCTGTAATACCTGTCTGGCTTGGCTGGGGCAGGAGGAAGAGAATCAGGGGTAGCACTAGAGTCAGAATACAAATCATCCAGAACATCAAGTACAAGGCGGAATAGCTAAGGGCCTGTGCTGAGGCTTCTTAAGGAAAGTCCTAAGGCGTTTCCTAGAATCAGAATATTCCTGACCTTGCCACTTGAAATGTTCCCTCATGGTGTGCAAAACTTCCCCAAAAGAAATATCCTCAGGAGGGGAGGCCGAGGGGATGGAATCTTCTGCATCCGAGTCCTCACAGGTCTCAAAGAGCTCTTCCTGGCTATCAGAGTGGACAGAGCCCTCAGAATCTTCATCCGAAGGAGTAGGGTCAGAGGGTTCAACCCGGGGCCTTTTATCAGGAGGGGGCTGGGATCCTCTCTCAGGATGGGCCTGTGAACCTCTAATCATGGAAATTAAGTCAGCAGCCATGGACAAAATTTGAGTCTCCGGAGTCGGCTGAGGTAAGGATTTAGAAGTAATATGCTTTGTTTTGCTGGCTGCCTTAGCTCTAGTGTAGGCCTTAATAGACATGGCCATAGGGGGCCTGGCAGCTCCACGTGCAGGAGTGACCTTGTCTACAGCAATGGTCTCGGACATTTCCTAGGTTTCGGTATCTGGAGGAAAATCTATAACTGGTGTCGGAGTAATGTCTGGAATCGGAGTCGTCGGTAATGCGGTGTCTTTGGTTAGGAGCGGTGGAGAGACCGTCTCAGAGGGAACCGGAGCACTCGCGCTAGGTTTTGGCGTGGAGTCGGTAGTAGACGCGGGCCGAGGATGTCGGTCCCGGTCTTTTCGCTTTTTGGGAGTTTGCGATGTCGGGAGATCCGATGGCATGGTGTAAGCAAAATTATCGCCGAAAAAATCTTCAGCGAACTCCGCCCGGCGCCTGAGAGTGCGCTTGTTGAAGCGAGCACAGGCTACACAGGCCGAGATGTCGTGGTCTGGGCCCAGGCAAGGGAGACAGTAAGAGTGGAAATCCTTATGAGGTATTTGTTTACCACAAGAAAGACAATTGTTAACTTTTTCAGTAATTTCTGACATCGGCTGAGGTAAGAAAGGGTCCCCAACGGGGTACTTAGCTTTTTTGATGACTTCGGTATCGTAGAATACAGGAGCTGACCGACCGGCACTTGCGAACTGCTTCTGCTTCGGGCACCGTGCAGCAAGAAAGACTGAAGAAAATGGCGTCGGCTGATGCTTATGTACTCCAGCCGCTCTGACGTCGGAGAGAAATGCGACATCAGCCGACGTCGGACCCAGACTTTGGAATCCGGCCGACCGAGGGCTGCCTGAGGCAGGACAACCCACATGTTATGACTGCAGTTGCATTCTTGAAGGACATCTGTACCATGTTCATCGTGTTACCCTGCTGCAGTCATCACACTTGGGTTGAATCCCAAAGCAAAGGATGGGTGGTGGAGTTAAACAAAGTTTGAAGAAGCTAGCAGACCCTGCAAAACTGCAGTGGCAAAGCCAGCTCTATTCTTAGAGTATAGAGGTAAGTGATGGTGTCGGGTGAAGGTGTGCACTGAACTCCAAGTTGCAGCTTCCAGAATATCCTTGGTTGGTACCCCCCTGAGAAAGGCTGTAGATGTAGCTGTAGCCCTGGTGGAGTGGGACCTAATGATAGCAGGAACCGGTTTTCCATGATGAGTGTAGCAGAAATGTATACAATGTCCTATCCATTTTGAAATGGTCTGTTTTGAGATAGCTTTTCCTTGTGATGCTGTGGCATAGGATACAAAGAGCTGGTCAGATTTTCTGAAAGCCTTAGTTTTATCCAAGTAGTAATGTAGTTGCCTGTGAATGTCCATGGAGTGCAGGAGTCTCTCTCCTTTGTTCTGGGGGTTTGGGAAAAAGGTGGGTAAATGAATGGTTTGGTTTAGGGCCACACTGGATGCCACCTTTGGCATAAAAGGAGGGGTTAGTTCGTAGAGAAACTCTGTCTTGATGAAAAATGAGGAAAGGCTCCACTGCCATTAGTGCCTGCAGTTCTGAGACTTCTGGCTGAAGTTATTGCTAGCAGCAGGACAGTTTTCCACGATAGAAACTTTAAATCGACTGAGAAAGCTGGTTCAAAAGGCGGCAGTGTAAGCTTTTCCAGAACAAAGTTGAGATCCCAAGTTGGTGTTGGCGCTCTCCTGGACGGTCTTATGTTCTTGGCCCCTCTGAGGTACTGTCTTAGGAGTGGATGTGAAAATAAAGGAGGATCCGTGTTGTAGTGAGTTGAAATCGCTGAAGCATGGATCTTAATAGATGAAAAGGAAAGTCCTTTGTGCAACATCTCAGTTAAATATTGTAGAATCTGAGGAATGTCTGGCTCAAGGGGATTTTGGCCTTTAGCCTGATTCCAGGCACAAAAATCTTTTCCGTTTGTCTGAATAGGCTTTCCTGGTGCTGGGCCTCCTGGCCACCAGAATGACATCCATAACAGCTTTAGATAGAGGAGTTGGCTGGTTGTTTAGGTGATTTGTCATGCAGCCAGATTTAAAGTCTTGAGTTGGCTGTGTAGAATCTGACTGTCTTGCTGGGTGAGCAGGTGAGGAATTTGGGGTAAAATCCATGGTGGGTCGTGGGCCATGTTCCTTATTATTAGGTACCAGTGCTAACGTGGCCAGTCTGGAGCAATGAGTATCATTTGTGGCCTCTCTAATCTGACTTTCAGCAGCACCTTTGCTAGAAGAGGCAGTGGAGGGAAGGCATACACTGTCAATGTTTTCCAACTGAATGTGAGGGCGTCCACTTTCCAAGCTTGTGGGTGGAATGTCCTTGTGCAAAATTTTTGAAGTTGGTAGTTTTGGGGGTTGGCAAACAGATCTATGTCTGGGCATCCCCATTTTTGAGTTATCATTGCAAATACTTGTGGATCCAGTTTCCACTCGTGGGGATCCATGATGTTTCTGCTTAGGTCGTCTGCAAATTTGTTTTTCTTTCCTGGCAGGAACTGTGCTTGTAATTGAACTTGCCAAGTCAGTGCTGTATTCCACAAGGTCATTGCTTTCCTGCATAGAGGGTAGGAGTGTGTACCCCTTTGCTTGTTTATGTACCACATTACTGTGGTATTGTCTGTCTTTATTAGTTGTCCTGGGTGTAAGAGGTCCTTGAAAGCTGTTTGCGCATTCTGTACAGCTAGCATTTCTTTTTGATTGATGTGCAGATGCCTTTGATCTGTAGTCCATTTGCCTTGAATGCACTGTCCTGCCATGTGTGCTCCCCAGGCATAGTCCGATGCATCTGTTACAGTTTGCCTGGCTATGGGTAAGGTAAAAGGCTGACCCTTGTTGAGGTAACATGCCTGTGCCCACCACAGAAACTCCTGTTGAAGGCAGGGAATGAGTGGTATCATTGTTTCCAAGCTGTGGCTGTGTTGGGTCCATACGCTTTTCAGGCACCATTGTAATTTCCTCATATGCAGTTTTGCAAATGGTATTATAGTAGTATGCAAGATGCCATGAATCCCAAGGCCTGCAGAATTTTTTTTGCAGGGAGTTGGGTCTTTGTTGCCATTATTTTGAAGTATTGAGTCAGTTGTTGTTGCTTGACTGGCGTGAGATAAGCCATCTGGGCCATTGTATTCAAGATGGCACCCAGGAATATTATATTCTGTGAGGGCACTAGTTTTGACTTCTTTTCGTTTACTGTGTACCCTAGGCAACTTAGAAGGTGTTTGACAAACGCCAGATGTTGTAAAAGAATGTCCTTGCTTTCTGCTTGAATAAGGCAGTCATCCAGGTATGCGTATATCTGAATTCCTCTTTGTCTGCAGTATGCAATTACTGGTGCCAGGCATTTTGTGAAGACCCGGGGCGCAGTAGATAAGCCAAAGGGCAGTGCAGAGAATTGATAATGGGTTGAACCTGCAATGAAACGGAGGTATCTTCTGCAATTTTGTCTGATAGGGACATGCAGGTATGCCTCCTTGAGGTCCAATGTTACTAGCCAAGCCTTCTTGCCAAACATGGGAAGAAGCTGCTGTAGTGTTAGCATCTTGAATTTGGGTACTTGCAAATAGGTGTTTAGAATTAAAAGGTCTAGAATGGGTCGCCATGCTTTGTCCTTTCTGGGGACTAGAAAGAGTCTTGAGTAAAATCCTTGTCCTTGCTCCTGTGTAGTTACCTGTTGATTGGCTCTCATGTCCATGAGAGCTGTAATTTGTTTTTGTGCCTCTGCCCATGGATTTGGTAGAAGGTTTGGCATTCCTTTTATCCTTGGCAAGGTGTGAAAATGGAATCTGTATCCTTGTGAGACAATGTCTAGGACCCATTTGTCTTTTGTGATGATGTGCCAGTTGTCTGCAAAAAGTGCTAATTTTCCTCCAAAGGGAGCTGCCAAGAGAGTTTTGCTTGGCAGTTTGAGGCCTGTCTTCTCCTCCTTTCTGGGTAGCGGCACCCCATTGGCGAGGTTTGTAAGGGCCTTGTGACTGACCTCTGCCCCTTGGGCATCTGTATTTGCCCCTCTGTGGTCTGTCAGAAGCTGGAAAGGACCAATATTTTGTTGGCCAATTTCTGCTGAAACGAGGGGGTTATACCTGTAAAAAAATCCTTGACCGTCTGCATAGACTTTGCCTTATCCTCCATTTTCTTTAAAACCTCTTCTGCTTTGACACCAAATAATACATCCTGCTGTAAAGGTGCATCCAATAATTTTGCTTTAACGTGATCAGGCAGGGTTTGTTCTTTTAACCAAGCATGTCTGCGTATGACAAACCCAGTCACAGCTGCTCTACAGGAAGCTTCCAATGAATCAAATCCACATTGTAAAGTATGCTTGCCCACCTGTTCAGCTGCATGCAACAGATCCTGCATTTCCTTGACTTCAGACTGTTCAGAATGTGTGCTCATCTTTTGTTTTAATTGAGACATTAGGAATTGCTGATATTTGAGCATGTGAAAATGACAATTTAATGCTCTCATAGCTAGAGTAGCTGAGGTGTATACCTTCTTTCCCCACCTATCTAGTGCTCTGGAGTCCCTTTCAGAGGGTACAGGACTTTTAGCCATAGAAGCCTTAGCCCCTTTGGGACCCTGAGAAATTGTTTCTGGGTCAGCAATAGGGCCTTTATAAAGGAATTTGTGAGAGTCAGGTACTCTGTAGTATCCGTCTGGTTTGGCTGGAGCAGGAGGTAGAGAGTCTGGATTGAGACTAGATTCTAAGTAAACATCATCCACAATGTCTAAAACTGGAGGGATAGCAAGTGGTCTGTGCTGGGGAAGTAAAAGGAACTCTCTGAGCCTTTTCTTTGAATCAGAGTAGTCCTGGTCTTCCCAGTGGAAATGTTCCCTCATGGTATGTAAAGTTTCCCCAAAGGAATAGTCTTCAGGGGGAGATGCTGAGTGGATAGAGTCTTCAGCATCAGAGTCTTCATAAGGGGGAAAGGAGTAATCCTGTTCCTCAGAAGAGTCTGAGGAAATTGAAACCTGCTCAGAGGAGGCATAATCCTCCTCTTGTCTTGGCCTTTTGTCTGGAGGGGGTTGGGAACCCCTGATTAGGGTAATCAAATCTTCAGTCATCTTAAACATCTGTTTCTTAGGCATGGGGCCTTGAACTGGAGACTGATGTACAGTCTTTTTAGGTTTTAATGGAGTTTTAAGCTTAGCATAAGGTTTAATGGCGAGTGTAGTTGGTCTGAAGACACCTTCTGCAACCGAAGGTGTTTCTACTGCACCGGGATCTCCTCCTGCTCTGGTATCAGAAGGGCCTAATGAAGATGGCTGCGTCGGCCCAGTATTCTCTGTTTCAGAATCCGAAGCTGTCTGGGGTTCCAATTCTGCGGTCGTCAGGGGCTGCGTAGATGCCTCACTGAAAACCGGAGAACCGGTGACAGGCCCAGCAGAGGCCTCAGAGTCTGGCTTGCTTCTAGGCTGCCTGTCCTTATCTTTGCATTTTTTATGCATGCCGGTCGTCGGTTGTTCCGACGGCATGGTATAATTAAATTTCCTACCAAAGTAGTGTTGAGCAAAATCAAAACGACGCTTGATAGTTCGTTTATTGAACCTAGCATAAAACCGACAACCAGTGACGTCGTGGTTTGGGCTTAGCCAAGGAATACAAGAAGAATGGAAGTCCTTATGAGGTATTTGCTTCCCACAAGAAATGCAATTGTTAACTTTTTCTGACATCGGACTGAGGCAAGAAAAGGTTCCCCAACGGGGTACTTAGCTTTATTGAAGACTTCGGACTGAAATTCGATTTGAAAATCTCAGGTGTCGGCCGACCGGCACTTGCGAACTGCTTCTGCTTCGGGCACCATGCGGCAAGAAAGACTGAAGAAAATGGTGTTGGATGCCTCATATACCCCTGGCGCACTGACGTCAGGGAAGAAGCGGCAGCAACCGACGCCGGACCAAGACTTTGGAACTCTGGCCGACTGTGGGACCGCCTGACGGCAGGATAACCCAAGTGTGATGACTGCAGCAGGGTAACACGATGAACATGAGGGAGGGAGGGAGGGAGAGGAAGAGAGGAATAGGAGGAGGGAAGGAGAGAGGACTAGAAAGGAGGGAGGGAGAGAGGAATAGAAGGAGGGAGGGAGAGAGAGGAAGAGGGAAAGGGGAGGGAGAGGAGGGGGAGAGGGACAAAGGGGGGAAGATGGAGGGAGGGGGACAGAGGGAGAGAGAGATGGAGGGGAGGGAGAGAGAGATGGAAGGGGAGGGAGAGAGAGATGGAGGGGAGAGAGAGATGGAGGGGGAGGGAGAGAGAGAGGAAGGGAGAGAGAGGGAGGGAGGCAGAGAGAGGAAGGAAGGAATAGAGGAAGGGCGGCAGAGAGAGGAAGGGAGGAATCGAAGGAGGGAGGAAGAGAGGAACAGAAAGAGGGAAGGAGAGAGGGGGAAAGGGAGGGAGAGGGGAGGGGAAGGGAGAGAGGGACAAAGGGGGAAAGAGGGTGGGAGAGGGATGGAGGGAGAGGAAGAAAGAGGGAAAGAGGAACAGAAGGAGGGAGTGAGAGAGAGAAAGAGAGAGGGGGAGGGAGAGAGTGGGAGAGAGTGGGAAAGAGGAGGGAAAAGGAGAGAGAGGGGGGAGGGGGGAGAGGGGGAGGGAAGGAGGGGTGAAGAGAAAGAGGAAAGTGGCTGGGAAGAATAGGACAAAGTACAGTTGTGTACACCATAAATGTAGATGTTTGAGTGTATTCACTGTTGCAGTCATCACACTTGGGGTATCTGCCTGCAGGCAGCCCTCAGTCGGCCCGAATAGCAGAGTTTTGGTATTTCTGCGTCGGATGCTGTTGCTTCTTCCATGATGTCAGGTCATCAGGAGTATAAAACAGGCAGTCTACATCATTACACCAGTTTTTCTTGCCCTAAATGTCAGGAGCCCTCAATTAGGGAGCTAGTATATGGTGGAGAACAACACCAGTAAAAAGTAAATATCAATGCCATTAGAAATGGTCAGAGAGAGGAGTGGTAGAAAGACAAAGAAAACCAGGGGGCTGGAGGGAAACCAGGACTGCAACAGTGAATACACTTGCACATCTGCATTTATGGCAAGTGTGCACAACTGTACTATGTTCTTCACGTTTCACTGTTGCAGTCATCGCACTTGGGTTGATTCCCAAATCCGAGGAAGGGTGGAGGCAGTCAAAAAGGGTTAGGCCTGGCTAGTAGGCCTTGCAAGACTGCAGTAGCAAATCCAGACCTGGATTTAGAAAAGACAGGTAGGTGGTAATGCTTGGTGAAGGTGTGTACAGAAAGTACAGTTTTGTACCTACCATAAATGTAGATGTCCGATAGATATGCAACTGCAGTCCTTACATATGGGTTGTCCTGCCTCAGGCAGCCCTCGGTTGGCCGGATTCCAAAGTCTGGGTCCGGCGTCGGCTGATGTCGCCTCCTCCCCGACGTCAGAGCGCCTGGTGTATAAAAGCATCAGCCGACGCCATCTTCCTCAGTGTTTCTTGCCCCAGATGCCAGGTGCCCTCCAAGGAAGGCTAAATTTAGAACTGGATAAAAAATTCCAGATATACACAATAGCAATAAACAGATACACCATAACAGATATCCCCAGCTAAGAATAAAAGGAGGGAAGTGGACCCAATACAGAGGGGTAGGAGGGAGGGAAAACCTGACTGCAGTTGCATATCTATCGGACATCTACATTTATGGTAGGTACAAAACTGTACTATGTCCTTCAAGAATGCAACTGCAGTCCTTACATATGGGTTGAATACCATAGCCAAGCTGGGGGTGGTAGGCTCTAAGATAAGGATGGTGTAGCTAAAATGCCCTGCAGGACTGCCGAAGGAAAGCCTGCTCAGGATCTGGAATATAAAGGCAGGTTGTAGTGTTTGGAAAATGTATGCACGGAGCTCCATGTAGCAGCTTCTAGAATGTCCTTTGTAGCCACCCCTCTTAGGAAAGCTGTGGAGGTGGCTGTAGCTCTGGTGGAGTGTGGCCTGATATTGGCTGGCACACCCTTTCCATGGAAAGAATAGCAGAATCTGATGCAATGTCCAATCCATTTTGAAATTGTTTGGAAATTGCCTTTCCTTGCACTCCAGGAGCGTATGCTACAAATAGTTGGTCAGACTTTCTGTTGGCCTTTGTTCTGTCCAAGTAGTAGCGTAGTTGTCTGTGTATGTCCAAAGTGTGCAGCAGCTTTTCCCCTTTATTTTGAGGATTGGGGAAGAAGGTGGGCAGGTGAATTGCTTGATTTAGAGACACCCTGGAGATCACTTTTGGCATAAAAGAAGGATTGGTTCTTAAAGAAACCCTGTCCTGATAAAAAATGAGAAATGGAGGTACTGCCATGAGGGCCTGTATCTCCGAAACTCTTCTTGCTGAGGTAATTGCCAACAGGAAAACTGTTTTCCAGGAAAGAAATTTCAATTCTGAAGATGCTGCTGGTTCAAAAGGAGGAAGAGTTAATTTTTCCAACACGAAGTTGAGGTCCCATGCAGGCACTGGTGGTTTTCTGGGAGGTTTGATATTCTTTATCCCTCTTAGAAATTGTCTTAGCAATGGATGTGAAAACACAGGTGGATCAGTGTTGTATGCTGCCGAAATTGCTGAAGCGTGTATTTTTATGGAGGAATAGGAAAGTCCATTATGCAGCATTTCTGCCAAGTATTCCAGTATCTGTGGGATGCTCATTACTGATGCATCCTGTCCCTTGTTGGTATTCCAGATGTTGAATCTCTTCCATTTGGCTGAACAAGTCTTTCTGGTGGAAGGTCTGCGTGCTTCCAATAATATCTGTTGAACTTCCTTGGAGAGAGAGAGATATGGGTAGAAATCATGGAACCCTCCAGGCTGTCAGCTGCAGAGTTTGCAGGTTGGGATGAAGCGTCCTGTAATTGTGCTGAGTCAAGAGTAGAGGCCATTGAGGCAGGGACCATGGGTTGGTGCAAGTTATGCTTCTTAGTAATGGATACCAGTGCTGTCTTGGCCAATCTGGAGCTATTAAGATGCCTTTTGGATGCTCTGCTTTGATCTTCAGTAACACCTTGGTCATTAATGGTAGAGGTGGGAATGCATAGATTGTTAGAGAGTTCCAGCTGAATGAGAGAGCATCTATTCTCCAGGCTTGTGGATGGTATGTCTTCGAGCAGAACTTTTTCAGATGATGATTGAGGTGGGAGGCAAAGAGATCTATGCCCGGCCTCCCCCATGCATGAATTATTTGAGCAAAAATGTCTGGATGCAACATCCATTCGTGCGGGTCCAGGATGTTTCTGCTTAGACTGTCTGCCAGAACATTGTCCCTGCCCGGAACAAACTGGGATTGCAGCTGTATGTTAAGTTTCAGAGACTTTTCCCAAAGGGTCATTGTTAGTCTGCAAAGGGGGTAAGAATGAGTACCTCCCTGCTTGTTTATGTACCACATAACAGTGGTGTTGTCTGTCTTTATTAGCAGATGGCCTTGTTGAAGATATTTTCCGAAGGCCTCGATTGCATGAATTACTGCTAACATCTCTTTTTGATTGATGTGTAGATGTACTTCCTGGGGGGTCCATTGCCCTTGAATGCATCTGCCCTCCATGTGCGCCCCCCATCCATGGTCTGAGGCGTCTGTTGTAATGGTTTGGCTTGTTTGAGGTTTGTTGAAAGGCATACCTTTGTTTGACTGGCTTGCTTGGGCCCACCACAGAAATTCCCTTTGTAGGCATGGGATGAGTGGGATAATTGCTTCTAAATTGTGGCTGTGTTGAGACCATAAACTTTTTAGGTACCATTGTAGCTTTCTCATGTGTAGTCTTGCCAGTGGAATCAGTAGAATGCAAGATGCCATGAAACCCAGGGCCTGCAGGATTTTCCTTGCAGTCATCTGGGTGAGCTTTGCTAGGCTTTTGAAGTAATGTGGTAATTGTTGTTGCTTCTCTTCTGTGAGGTAAGCCATTTGTGATTCTGTGTCTAGTTTGGCTCCTAGAAAAATTATTTGTTGGGATGGCAGTAGTCTTGATTTTTGTAAGTTGACTGTGTATCCCAAAGCCTGTAGTAAGTAAATGACATAATTCAAGTTTTTTGCCAAGGCTTGCTTGCTGTCCGCTTGTATAAGGCAGTCATCCAGATAAGGGTATATTTGTATCCCCTGGAGTCTGCAGTGTGCAATTACTGATGCCAGGCATTTCGTGAATACTCTGGGCGCAGTAGATAAGCCAAAAGGCAATGCTGAAAATTGATAATGCTCTGACCCTGCAAGAAAGCCGAGGTATCTTCTGCAACTGTGTCTGATTGGGACATGCAGGTATGCCTCCTTGAGGTCAAGAGTAACCAGCCAAGATCCCTTGCCCAGCATGGGAAGGAGTTGCTGTAGCGTCAGCATTTTGAATTTTGGTACAATGAGAAAAGTGTTTAGAGCGGACAAGTCCAGTATAGGTCTCCATTGCTTTTCTTTTCTTGGAACAAGGAACAGTCGAGTAAAATCCCTGGCCTTGTTCCTGAGGAGGAACCTTTTCTATTGCTTTGATTTTTATCAGCTTTGAAACTTGTTCGAATGCCTCTGCCCTTTGATTTTGTGGCAGGTTTGGCATGCCTTGTCTTGTTGGTAAAGTATGGAAGTGGAACCTGTAGCCTTGGTCTATTATGTCCAGAATCCATTTGTCCTTTGTTAAAATGTGCCAATTTTTTGAAAATAAGGATAATTTTCCGCCTAAAGGTGCTTCTCTTTGAGCCTTGGTCGGCGGTGTCAAAGTCAAGTCATTGTGATTGTCCCTGTGGAGCAGGGGAAGTCCCTGCGCCACCTCTCTGATTAGTCGGTTGCCATTGGCGTCCTCTGTAGGAGCCTCTGTATTGCCCTCTTCCTCGGGCATGCCTGTTTTTTCCCCCCTTTGAAACTTGTCAGTGTCCGGAAAGGACCAATTCTTAGAAGGCCAATTCCTGCTGAACCTTGGTGGCTGAACCTGGAGGAAATCCCTGACTGTTTGCACTGATTTAGCCTTTTCCTCAATTGATTTCAACACATCCTGAGCATTAGCACCAAATAGCTTGTGTTTTTCCAGAGGTCAATCTAGAAGCTTTATTTTAACATGATCTGGCAATGCCTGTTCTTTCAACCATGCATGTCTACGTATGACTGCCCCTGTCATAGCTGCCCTACATGAAGCTTCCAATGCATCATAACCACACTGAAGAAAATGATTGCTAACCTGCTGAGTGTTATGGACCAAATCTTGCAAGGCCTTTCTATCTAAAGGCTCAGGAGAGGCTAACTTTTTCTGCAAATCATCCATCAAGAAATCCTGATACTGAAACATATGAAAAAGGCAATTAAGGGCTCTCATGGCAAGTGTGGTAGAGGTATAAACTTTTTTGCCCCATCTCTCCAGGGACCTAGCTTCCCTGTCTGAGGGCAAAGGATTTTTGGCCGTGGAAGTGGCCACCCCTTTGGGCCCCTGGGAAATTGTTTCTAGATCAACAGAATGGGCCTTAAAGAAATGTTTGTGAGTTTCAGGAACTCTGTAGTATCTGTCCGGCTTGACAGGAGCAGGGGGGGAGAGAATCAGGAGAAGCACTCGAATCTGAGTACACATCATCCAGTACATCTAACACTGGAGAGATAGCTAAAGGCCTGCGTTGGGGAAGCTTGAGGAAGGTAAGCCTTCCTGAGTCGGAGAATTCCTGACCTTGCCACTGAAAATGCTCTCTCATGGAGTGGAGAATTTCCCCAAAATAAATATCCTCAGGAGGAGAGGCAGAAGGAATAGATTCCTCCGCATCAGAATCCTCGTAGGCCTGGAAGGACTCTTCCTGGGTATCTGAGTGATCAGTCACCAGAGGCTTCATCTGAAGAAAGGGTGTCTGTATGCTCAACCCTGGGCCTTTTGCCAGAAGGTGGCTGAGAACCTCTGTCAGGATGGGCCTGGGATCCTCTGATTAAGGAAATTAAATCTGCAGCTAAAGTCATGATTTTTTTTATCAGTAGTGGGCTGAGGCAAAGCTTTAGGAGGGTGAGACTTAGCCTGGCTGGCAGCCTTAGCACGTGTGTAGGCCTTGATAGACATAGAGGGCCTAGCTGCCCCACGTGCTGGAGTCACCTTGTCCACCGGTATGGTTTCAGGCAAATCTTGGGCTTCAGTTTCTGGAGGAAAATCAACAACCGGCACTGGCGCAGGCTCCGGGACCGGAGTGATCGGTAAAGCGGTGGCGTCGGTCCGGAGCGGTGGAACAACGTGTTCTGACGGCATGGTATAAGAGTATTTATCTCCAAAAAAGTCTTCAGCGAACTCTGCCCGGCGCCTGAGTGTGCACTTATTGAAGCAAGCACAGGCCGAGATGTCGTGGTCTGGGCCAATTCAGGGGAGGCAGTAAGAATGGAAGTCCTTATGAGGTATTTGTTTACCACAAGACAAACAGTTATTGACTTTTTCAGTTTTTTCTGGCATCGGCTGAGGCAAGAAAAGGTTCCCCAACGGGGTACTTAGCTTTTTGATGACTTCGGATACATAAAACACAGGAGCTGACCGACCGGCACTTGCGAACTGCTTCTGCTTCGGGCACCACGCGGCAAGAAAGACTGAGGAAGATGGCGTCGGCTGATGCTTTTATACTGCAGCCGCTCTGATGTCGGGGAGGAGGCGACATCAGCCGACGCCGGACCCAGACTTTGGAATCTGGCCGACCGAGGGCTGCCTGAGGCAGGACAACCCATATGTAAGGACTGCAGTTGCATTCTTGAAGGACATCTCCAGGCTGCAGCTTCCAGAATGTCCCTGGTAGGGACTCCCCTGAGAAATGCTGTAGAGGTGGAAGTAGCCCTAGTAGAATGTAGTCTGATCCCCTGTGGGGTAGATTTTCCATGGCGCTTGTAGCAGAAATGGATGCAGTGTGCTATCCATTTAGAAATGGCTTGTTCTGAAATGGCCTTATCCTCCTGCCCCTGTAGCAAAGCTGACTAGCAGCTGGTCAGATTTTCTGAAAGGCTTAGTCCTGGTCAAGGCAGAACCTGAGCTGTCTGTGCATGTCCAAGGAGTGCAGGATCTTTTCCCCTTTATTCTGAGGGTTAGGGAAGAAGGTTGGCAAATGGATGGATTGGTTTAAAGCCACACTGGACACCACCTTAGCCATAAAGAATGGGTTAGTCCTGAGGGAAACCCTGTCAGCATAGGAAATAATGAAGGGTTCCACAACCATTACTGCCTGTAACTCAGACACTCTTCTTGCTGAATTTATGGCTAAAAGCAAGGTAGTCTTCCAAGAGAGGAATTTTAACTCTGCTGAGGCAGCAGGTTCAAAAGGAGGCAGCGTGAGCTTTTCCAGTACAAAGTTATGGTTCCAGGCAGGGGTGGGTGCTCTCCTCGGGGGCCTTAAGTTGTTAGCCCCTCTCAGGAACTGTTTGATGAGAGGGTGGGAAAATAGAGGTGGTTCAGTATTATAATGAGCTGAGATGGCAGAGGCATGAATCTTAATGGAGGAAGAGGATAGGCCTTTGTGGAGTAGCTCTGCTAGGTAATCCAGGATTAGAGGTAAGGAGGGCACTGTTGTGTCCTTCCCTTGAGACCGATTCAAAGAACAATAAATATCTTTTCCACTTTTCAGCACAAGATGTCCTAGTACTAGGCCTTCTGGCTTCAAGAATGACATCCAGCACCTGTTTGCTGAGGGTTGCTGGTGGGGTATTCAAGCCAGGCTGTAAGGTTTAGGGTTTGCAGTTGTGGATGCAAAATCTGTTACTCCTGCTGAGACAGCAGGGTAGGAGTTTGGTGAAGGTGCCAGCGTGGCACTATTCTCAGGCTGCGTAAGAGTGGGTACCCGTGCTGGCGTGGCCAGTCTGGGGCAATAAGAATTGCCCTTGGTCTGTCCTGTTTTATCTTGAGTAGTACTCTTGGAGAAGGGACAGAGGGGAAGTCATAAACTGAGAGGTTTTTCTATTGAAAGGATAGGACATCCACCTTCCAGGCCCTGTTGAGAGGGTTCCTGCTGCAGTATTTGCTCAACTGGAGGTTCTCGGGGGAAGCAAATAGGTCCACCTCCGGTGTCCCCCACCTCTGGATCAGAAGGTTGAAGGTGTTGGGCTCCAATTTCCACTCGTGTGGGTCTAGGAGATTTCTGCTCAAGTCGTCTGCCAGTGAATTTTGTTTGCCTGGCAGGAACTGAGCTTGTATATGCACTTGGTTGCTCAAGGCTGTGATCCACAGAGCCATGGCTAACCTGCATAGTGGGTAAGAATGGGTTCCCCCCTGCTTGTTTATGTACCATAGAACTGTGGTGGTGTCTGTTTTTATAAGCAGTTGTCCTGGAAGGATTAGGTGTTTGAAAGCTGTCAGAGCATTCCATACAGCTAGCATCTTTTTTTGATTGATGTGCAGGAGAATCTGTCCTGGGCTCCAGTGGCCCTGAATACAACTGCCTGCCATGCAAGCCCCACATGCATAGTCTGATGAGTCTGTTGTCAGGGGTTGGGTGGCGAGGGGTTGAGTAAAAAGTTTCCTTGTAGTGGTTGCATGCTTCTGCCCACCAAAGGAACTCTGCCCTTAGACAAGGTATGATAGGAATAATCACTGTTTCCAGGTCCTGAGAATATTGGCACCAAAGACTTTTTAAGTACCACTGAAGTTTCCTCATATGCAGTCTTGCACATGGAACTAGCAGAATACATGAGGTCATGAACCCTAGGGCTTGCAGTATTTTCCTTGCAGATAGCTGGGTGGCCATTTGTTTGAAGTAGTTTGTCAGACAGATCTGTTTTTCTGAAGTGAGAAATGCCATCTGGGAAGTTGTGTCCAAGCTTGCTCCCAGGAATACAATCTTTTGACTGGGCACTAATTGTGATTTATTTTCAGTGATGGTGTACCCCAATGAAGTGAGAAGGCTATTTACAAATGCCAGGTGCTGAAGTAGCAATTCCTGACTGTCCGCCTGAAACAGGCACTCCAAGTATGGAAAAATTTGGATAATTCTCTGCCTGCAGTATGCAATGGCTGGAGCCAGGCACTTTGTGAATACTCTGGGTGCAGTAGATAAGCCAAAGGGAAGTGCAGAGAACTGATAGTGCATAGCACCTGCCCTGAAACGTAGATATTTTCTGCATGACTCCCTTATGGGGATGTGCAGATAAGCTTCTTTTAAGTCTAGTGTGAGTAACTAGGCATCCTTGGCTAGTATAGGGAGAAGCTGTTGCAGGGGAAGCATCTTGAATTTTGGGATCACCAGAAAGGTGTTGAGAATTGATGGATACAGGATTGGGCAACAAGAGCCCTCTTTTCTGGGAACAGGTTGAATAGCTGTGATACTGAGCAGGGAAAGTACTTGCTTTTGAGCCTCTGCCCACTGGTTTGGAGGAAGGTCTGGAAACCTGCTTGGGGATGGCAGTGAATGGAAGTAGAATTTTGTACCCCTAGGACACAATGTTTAGGACCCATCGGTCTTGAGTAATGGACATCCAGTTTTTTTGCACGAAGGACAAGTTTTCCACCTAGAGGCACAATTGGGCAGTGCTAGGAAGAATAACTGATAAGTCACTGTGAACTTTTTCCATAAGGGGGTGGCTTACCACTCCCTGTTTTTGATGTGGGGGCACTCCATTGTTTATATAGCTGCATACTCAGACTGTAGTCTGGGTGGCCTGTTTCCCCTGGGTTTGGCCTGGGAAGGCCTGGAAGGGGCTGGAAAGGACCAATTTTTTGAAGGCCAATGCCTGCTGAATCTAGGTGGTTGTACAGGTAAGAATTCTTTGACAGTTTGCATAGATTTAGCTTTTTCTTCTATCTTTTTAAGAACTTCTTCTGCTTTGGTGCCAAACAAACAATCCTTATTTAAATAAGTATCTAGTAATTTGTATTGGACATGAACTGGCAATGTTTGTTCCTTCAGCCAAGCATGCCTTCTCAGTACAGACCCAGTGACTGCAGCCCTACAAGAAGCTTCTAGGGCATCAAAGCCACACTGCAAAGTATGCTTACTAATTTGGTTTGCAGAATGCATTAGCTCTTGTAAATCTTTATTTTCTGCACAATCTGGAAGTAACACCATTTTTGTTTAATTAGTTCCATAATATTTTGCTGGTACTTCCAGCAACGCCTTGATGGCAAGAGTTGCAGAGGTATATACCTTCTTACCTCATCTGTTTAAAGCTCTGGAATCCCTGTCCGAAGGGGTAGGATTTTTGGCTGCAGTAGCCTTAATATCTTTAGGTCCCTGTGAAATGGTCTCTGGATCTGCAGTAGGATTCTTGGAGAAATTTGTGGGAATCAGGTACTCTGTAGTACCTGCCAGGTTTCCCAGAGGCCGGGGGTAACGCATCTGGAGTAAGACTGGATTCCATAAAAACATCATCTACAACATCCAGGACAGGGGGTATATAGCTAGAGGCCTGTGCTGAGGCAACTCTAAAAATTCTCCGAGTCTCTTTTTGGACTAAGGATAGTCTTGGCATTCCCAGCAGAAATGCTCTCTTATAGTATGCAAGGTTTCACCAAAAGAAAAATCCTCTGGAAGGGAAGCAGACAGAATGGATTCCTCTGCATCCGAATCCTCACAGGCTGATAAGGGCATGTCCTGATAATCAGAAGGGTCAGAGTCATCAGACTCCTGCTCTGTAGAATGAATAGGAAACTTGTATCTTTGTCTTTTAGCAGGGGAAGGCTGGCTTCCCCTAATTAGGGTGATAAGGTCTTCAGCCATTCTAAGCATTTGTTTTTCTGGCATGGAAGCTTGAGCATGCACTTTGGTCATCTGTTTTCTAGGAGTAGTGCGTACTCTGGGCCTATGAAACTCGGCAGTTTTGGCTAAAAACTAAGCAATCGGTTTGATCCAAACATCTCCAGGTTGAAATACACCCTCAGAAGCTGGTGAATGCGGAGCGGCTCCAGACCCATCCAAGGCAGAGACATCCACAGGTTCCATAATCGAAGAAGCATCTTGCGGCATACCGGACTCCAAATGGGTCTCAGCAGAGGCCTGCGAATCCATAGAAGCATGCATCAGGGGCTGCAAAGGTGCCTGAGTACCGGCAGACTGGCAACTAGCTTAACGGAAGCGTCGTTGGCAGTTTTGGACCTATGCGGTCTGTCTCTGTCTTTACCGTTATGTTTTTTCAGAAGATCGGTAGTTGGATGGCTTACCGAATCCATTTCGGAATATGGACAATGAGAGCGAAAGAATTTAGCAACAAAGATAGCCCAACAACGAACGGTTTGGGCATTAAGGCACAAAACCGACAGCGACGGACATCGTGGTCTGGGCCTAAACAGGTGACGCAGTAAGAATGAAAATCTCTGAGAGGCATTTGCTTTCCACGGGCAAGACAATTGTTAACTTTTTCTGACATCGGTTAGAGCAAGAAAAAAAAGGGTCCCCCAGCAGGGTACTTAGCTTTAAAAGATTTCAAAATTACAAACTCAAAAATGAAAATTTCAGGTAGCGGCCGACCGGAACTTGTGAACTGCTTCTATTTCAGGCTCCTTGGCCAGAAAGACTGATGTAATGGTGTCGGCTGCCTGTTTTATACCCCTGACTACCTGGAAGAAATGACAGCATCTGACGCAGAAGTATTTGGGCCAACTGAGGGCTACCTGCATGCAGATAACCCAAGTGTGATGACTGCAACAGTGAAACATGAAGGACATCATCTGGTTTACCAGGAAAAGTAGAATTTTGAGGCACAGAAGTCTGACTAGCCTTCGCAGGAGGAGCCCACTAGCCACCCTTTTTACCCTTAGGAGGGAGGCGATCTTGCCTACGAAGAAAACATGGCTTATTGGGGTAATTTCTCTGAAATTTAAGCACAGGAGAAACAAACATGTTTAAGTTTGTGTAAAGCCTTGCCCTTATTCTGAAGGGACTTAAAGCAGCAGCTTTGCCAAACAAGAGTTTATTATCTAAAGGAGTATCCACCAACTTAGCCTCAATATCATCAGGAAAAGGATGAAGCCGAAGCCAAGAATACCTCATCAATGACCCAAAGCAGCAGCTCTGGAGGAAGCATCTGCTGCATCATAACTACACCTGGGATTAAGTCCCTAACAGGGAAAAGACACAAGTTTTACTCTCAGTGTCTGGAATGTCAGAAATAACCTGAGAGGCCTGGGAAAAGAGAGCCAACAAGTACCTGGGCATATTGGTCTGATGATTAACAGCCCTAGAAGCCAAGGTAGCAGTGGAATAAAATCCCTTTCCATGGTTCTGCTATCTTCATCAGAGGGCAGTAACTTAGCAGAACAATGCAACTGAGATGGCTGTTAGAAGCTACAGACACCACCGTGAGGTCAGCAGAAGGACACTTGTACAAGAATTTACAGTCCTCAGGAACCCTATAGACTTATCAGGTTTCTTGGGGGGCGGATAGGCTGACAGTTATCAGAAAATGCATCCAACAAAGCAGGTCTTGGAGAATCCATCGGCAGTAACTCATAACACCTTTTTTTGTATTTAAGAAACCAGAGCACAATCCCATTTAAAGGACAACATCATCCTAAAGATGAGTCTCCTAAAGATGAGTCTCCAAAAGAAATCTCTTCAAAGGGAGTATCAGGACTGGTAGACTTCACTTCCTCAGATCCATAATCCAAAAGGAGATGGCATTGGTGAGGAGTAAGCAAGGGATTCCTCATCTGAACCCACCTTCTCCTCAGAGGAATCTTGTTCTCCGGGTTTTTAAGGGGGGTACAGGACTACAGGGGAGCTGGAACAGACTCCCTGAGGAGGTTTTAAAGCCATCAAAGCATTAAACAACCCCTGAGTGAAGGACTGATTTTCACTTTGCTGATCGTCAGGAACAGCAGAAATATGTTTAGTCTTCTGTCTTCTTTAATAGGACATTCACCATATAAAATATAGAATGCTCTGACCCTGGCCGGAATTCACTAATGGTAGTAGGTATTTCTCTGAATAAAATTTGAGGAACACCCCAAATGGTAGTAGGTACATCTCTGACTAAAATTTGAGGAACACCCCTAGGCCCCTTGGAGATGAATAATCAACCGTGGTTCCCCCTAAATGTCCGAAGATGTCTGCAATGCCTCCCCTGCTCCTCAGATGTACTCAAAATCAGATCCCTGCCGGCCTCCAAATTGGTCACAGCAGACGAGTCCAACGGGCAAGCCTATGGGCATTCACTTCACCTCTGTATAGACGTCCAGGCAGAGGCTGAACAGCAGAAGATTCTGGACTAGATTTCTTGGCCACTTTCTGCAAAAATGGCTGTCCCTCGAAGCGGGAAGCTCCCTTCATCGTGTCCTTAGCAAGAAGCTCAAGTCGTTGATTTTCAAGATAAAATGTCAAAGAAGAAAGCCTACTACAAATGGTCTTAGGAACAAAAGACTGACAGAACAGGTCATATGGTCATGGGAAGTGCCAAAGCAAAATAGTCACTGTTCATGGCAGTCTTTATGGGGAATGTCTCCCACACTGACATTTACACTTCTTGGATGACATGAAACCCCACAAGCAACAATATAATAAAAGAAAGATAAAACAACAAAACCCCATTGGGGTACTTATCTGGGATGGCTTGGTGAACCAGCAACGAAATGGACGTTCAGACTGATGGTCAAGAAATGGCGGCAAAGAAGTTCTGGGGATGGTACATTCATACATTACCTTTATGCCCTATACTATGTGAGGAACATACATGTGACTTATGGCATACCTTAAAGCAACCACCTTGGACATGCAAGAAGGATAAGTACGAAGAGACACCCTGTCTCTGTGGAAAACTAAGAAAGGAGGAACAGCCATTAGAGCATAAAGTTCAGACACTTTCTTAGCTGAAATTAGGGCCAAAGTTTTCCAAGTACAGTGCTGTAAAGGAAGCTAAAGAAGCAGTTTCAAAAGGAGCCTGCATCAATTTTAAGTATAAAACTGAAGTCCCAGGAAGGTGAAATAGGCTTCCTGGGAGCCCTGATATGAATGATGCCTTTAAGAAATTGCTTGACCTCAAATCTAAAGGCCAGAGCAGAAGTGAAGGGCAGACTAGCAGAAATTGCTGACAGGTACGCTTTAACTGAAAAATATGTCAACTCAGCATGGAGAAAATCACACATACAAGAAAGAACCAGAGGAACCACTATAGACAAAGGATAGTGATGATGGGAGAGGTACCAGACAAAATCTTTTCCATTTGGCCATATATGATTTCCTGGCCTCCTGCAAAACCCTATGTCTGTCCTTAGAAAAGAGGTGCCTGAAAGGGATCAAAACCCTATCACTCACAGCATCAGTTGAAGAGTGGACAAGTGAAGACGGTTAAGAGACCCCTTGCCTTGTGCAAGAAGATCCACCTGGTGAGGTAACTTGTGGTGACTGCCCCTAACCAAGTGAAAAAGAAGGGGGAACCAATGCTGTCCAGGGCTAAGGGCAGTGAAGCAAAACTTTGAGAGAGTCCTGCCTGATCTTGTGCAAGACTCCTGGTAAGAGAGGAAAGGGTGTAAAGGTGTACAGAAACATCCCCTTCCAAGGAAAAGAGGGGCATCCACCTTCCAAGCCAGAGGACTTGGGACTCTGGAACAGAATACAGGAAGTTGTCTGTTCAGAGGGGAGACAAAAAAATCTACCTGAGGAATACCTCACTCAATGGACAATGTCAAAGAACACATCTCTCTGAAGCATTCACTCGTGAGCTTGTATGCTGGACTTGCTCAGAGTGTCTGCCACTACATTGTGCTCCAAGGGAATATAAACTGCCTGTCTATAAACTTGATACTGAACTGCCATATCGCAGACCTGAAGAGCAAGTCTGCAAAAGAGACTTAACCCCCCCCCCCATTGCCATACCAGATCACTATGGTATTGTCAGTGAAAATTTTGAGGGGCCCAAAATTAAAGGGGGAATGAAAAAAGTAGTGTTTTGTACCTACCATAAATGTAGATGTTCGAGTGTATACACTGCTGCAGTCATTACACTTGGGTTATCCTGCTGTCAGGCTGTTCCCCAGTCGGCCTGAGTTCCAAAGTCTTGGTCCGGTGTCAGTTGCTGTAGCCTCCTCCCTGACGTCAGTGCGACAGGGGTATATAAGATGCAGCAGACGCCATTTTCTTCACTTTTTCTTGCCCCAGATGTCAGGTGCCTCTAAATAGGTACGCAATTCTAATTGCTAATAAAACATACATAATAAAAGCAAAAACAACTTACAGTTACCAGCAAATACTCCCCATAGGTAGTAAGGGTAGAAGACATAGGTACGTACCAGCCTGTAAGAGGGGAAGGAGGGAGGGTAACCTGGACTGCAGCAGTGTATACACTCGAACATCTACGTTTATGGTAGGTACAAAACTGTACTATGTTCACTGTGTTACACTGCTGCAGTCATAACACTTGGGTAGAATCCCAAAGCTGAGGAAGGGTGGCTGGTCCTGTCAGGCATTAGGGGCGGCTATAAGACTTTGCAGCACTGCAGTGGCAAAGCCAGCTCTGGATTTAGAGTATAGAGGCAGATGGTAATGCTTGGTGAAGGTATGTACAGAACTCCAAGTTGCTGCTTCCAAAATATCCTTGGTAGGTACTCCCCTGAGGTAGGCAGTTGAAGTGGCTGTTGCCCTGGTGGAGTGAGATCTAATGCTGCTAGGTACATGTTTTCCATGGTATGTGTAGCAGAAAAGTACAGTTTTGTACCTACCATAAATGTAGATGTTCGAAGATCCACATTGCTGCAGTCCTTACACTTGGGTAGTCCGCTGTCCTCGGTCGGCCCGAATATCAAAGTATAAGGCTGACGTCGGTCAGGGTGCATTTGACTGACGTCAGGACGTCAGGGTACAAATGCGCATGACCGACGTCATTTCCTCAGTCTTTTCTTGCCCCAGATGTCAGAAGACCCTAAAAATAAAGGTCAAAACCAAAAGACAGCAAACAAAGAACCAACCACCCCTGCACTAACTATATGTACAATATATACAATATACACAATACGTACAACCCAACCCACACAACCACCTCTAACTACAGAGGGGAAGGAGGGAGGGTAAACTGGACTGCAGCAATGTGGATCTTCGAACATCTACATTTATGGTAGGTACAAAACTGTACTATGTTCTTCATCTCACATTGCTGCAGTCCTTACACTTGGGTAGAATCCCAAAGCAGAGGCAAGGGAGGATGGCTAACTACAAGGAAGCAGGAGCCGCCAAAATGCCCTGCAAAACAGCAGTGGCAAAACCAGCCCTGGACTTAGAGTAAAGTGGCAGGTGATAATGCCTAGAGAAAGTATGCACAGAACTCCAAGTAGCTGCCTCCAAAATATCCTTGGTTGCCACACCCCTCAAAAAAGCTGTTGAAGTGGCAGTAGCCCTAGTGGAATGAGGCCTAATCCCAGCTGGAATCTCCTTGCCATGATGGGAATAACAGAAAGCAATGCAAAACCCAATCCACTTAGAAATAGTTTGTTTTGACACAGGCTTGCCCTGAGAACTTAAAGCAAAAGAAACAAACAACTGCTGAGACTGCCTGAACCCTTTAGATCTGTCCAGATAATAACGCAACTGCCTGTGAACATCTAAAGTGTGCAAAATCTTTTCCCCTTTATTTTGGGATTTGCATAAAAGTAGGCAAATGAATAGTTTGGTTTAAAGCCACACTAGAAACCACCTTAGGCATAAAGGAAGGATTAGTACGTAATGATACCCTATCCTTATGGAAAATCAAGAAAGGCTCAACCGCCATAAGGGCCTGCAATTCAGACACCCTTCTTGCAGAGGTAATGGCCAACAAAAAAGCAGTCTTCCATGATAAATATTTCAACTCAGCAGTAGCTGCAGGCTCAAAAGGTTGTAGAGTGAGTTTCTCCAACACAAAATTGAGATCCCAAGCAGGAGTAGGAGCCTTCGTTGGGGTCTTATATTCTTTGCCCTCTAAGAAATTGCTTGAACAAAGGATGAGAAAACAATGGTGGGTCACAATCATAGTGAGCCGAAATTGCTGCAGCATGAACCTTAATAGAAGAGAAAGACAAACCTTTGTCCAGTAACTCAGTAAGATATTGAAGAGCCACACTCAAATTAGGCCCAGAAACATCAAAATCTTTTGCTGCACTCCAAAATAAAAATCTCTTCCATTTATCCGCGACACTTTCCTTGTACTAGGCCTTCTAGCTTCCAAAATAACATTCAAAACTTGCTGAGGAAGTGAAGGCCCACTATGGTTCAAAACAGAATATGCCAGGCTGTTAGGTGCAGAGAATGAAGCTTGACATTGAGCAAATGGCTGTCCTCCTGTGACAACAGGTGTGGAATCGGAGGCAAAGGCCATGGAGGCTTCAGACTAGACTTCTTAGTAATGGGTACCAGTGCTGTCGAGGCCAATCTGGAGCTATTAAAATCATCCTTGGCTTGTCCTGTCTGACCTTCAGAAGTACCTTTGGGAGGAGAGGCAGAGGTGGAAAGGCATACACATGAAGATTGCTCCAATTGAAGGAAAGAGCATCCACTCTCCAAGCTGTGGGATGAAACCTTTTGTGCAAAACTTTGGCAGCTGATGGTTTAGTGGAGAAGCGAACAGATCTATGTCTGGAGTTCCCCAGGACACTGTCAATTTCTGAAATACATGAGGATCCAATTTCCACTCGTGGGGATCCATAATTGCCTGCTCAACGCATCTGCTAAGGAGTTCTGTGCTCCTGGCAGAAACCTTGCCTGAAGATTGAGCTGTAAACTGAGAGCAGTCTCCCACAAAATCATTGCTTGCCTGCATAGAGGACAAGAATGTTCCCCTTGCTTGTTGATGTACCACATGACAGTTGTGTTGTCTGTTAGAATCAACACCTGTCCTGGAAGAAGGAATTCCTTGAAAGCTATTAAGGCAAACTGGACTGCTAACATCTCCTTCATGTTGATATGTAGATGTTGTAGTCTGACAGGCCACTTGTCTTGTATCCACTTTCCATTTAGATGAGCTCCCCAAGCTTTGTCTGAGGCATCTGTCGTTAAAATCTGACTCGCCTCTGGCCGGGTCACAGAGAGTCCCTTGTTTAGGTGACATTCCTGAGCCCACCACAAAAATTCCTTCTGAATGCAAGGTACTATTTGAATGACAGTGTCCAGATCCTGGCAGTGCTGTGTCCATACATTTTTGAGATACCATTGTAGCTTCCTCATATGCAGTTTGGCATTGGGAAGCACCAGAATACAAGATGCCATGAACCCTAAGGCTTGAAGGACTGTCCTTGCAGTCAGCCCGGACTGATGAGAAAGTTGATGGAAGTAAAGGGACAGACTCTTTTGTTTGTCCGGGGTTAAAAAGGCCATCTGGGATGCTGTATTCAGTCTCACACCCAGAAAGCACATGTCTTGAGAGGGTACTAGACTGGACTTTATTTCGTTCACAGAATACCCTAGGCATCTTAGCACTGCTATCACAAATTCCAAATGATGAAGAAGCTCTTCCCTTCCTTGAGCCAGAATTAGGCAGTCGTCCAAATAAGGATAGATCTGTATTCCTTTAGTCTGAAGAAAGCTATCACTGGAGCCAGAACTTTCGTGAACACTCTGGGCGCAGTAGATAAGCCAAAGGGCAATGCAGAGAACTGATAGTGAGAAGTCCCAGCTCGAAAACGCAGATATTTTCTGCAACTGAGTCTGATAGGAACATGAAGGTAAGCCTCCTTGAGATCCAAAGTTACCATCCAATGATCTTTGCCCAGCAGAGGTAAAAGCTGCTGCAACGTCAACATTTTGAACTTGGGAATGTCCAGATAAGTGTTGAGGATAGATAAATCCAAAATTGGTCTCCATGTGTTCCCCTTCTTTGGCACCAGGAACAGGCGAGAATAAAATCCTAGGCCCACTTCTGGCAGAGGGACCGGCTGTATGGCCCCTAGTTGAAGCAACAGAGAAACCTGTTTGTGAGCCTCTATTCTTTGTTGAGGAGGAACGTCTGGCATGCCTTTGAAAGGAGGCAAGGTATGGAAATAAAACCTGTAGCCGTGGTGTATGATATCCAATACCCATTTGTCCTGGGTAATTAAACTCCAATTTTCTTTGAAAAGTGCCAACCTTCCTCCCAAAGGTGCTGCCAGACGAGCAGGCTCTGGCAGCTGAAAAGGTAGGTCATTGGGTCTGCTTACGAAAGGACTGACCCCTGCCCTCACCCGAAGCCTGTGCAGGAGAACACCCTGATCTAGGCCTGAAAGAGCCCTGAGCTCTGCCCTTACCACGTCTAGATCTACCCCTAGACTGGGAATCATAAGAAGGATACGTCCACCCTTTAGTAGGCCAATTTCTACTAAACTTTGGAGGCTGGACTTGCAAAAAATCTTTAACAGTCTGCATAGACTTAGCCTTGTCTTCCATTTTCTTTAAAACTGCCTCAACAGGAGGACCAAACAACACGTCAGATTGTAAAGGAGCATCTAAAATCCTTGTTTTAACATGTTCAGATAAATTCTGATCCCTCAGCCAGGCGTGCCTGAAGAACTGACCCAGTGGCAGCCACCCTAGACGAGGCCTGTACAGCATCAAAACCACATTGCAAAGAATGCTTACCCACCTGTTCAGAAACATGCACTAAATCTTGCAACTCTTTACAATCAATACCTACTGCCAGAGCATCAACCTTAGACTTCAATTGTGAAAGGAGATAGTTTTGGTATTTCAACATGTGAAACTGGCAATTCAGAGCCCTCATAGCAAGAGTAGAAGTATAGACTTTCTTTCCCCATCTATCCAAGGCCCTAGCCTCCTTGTCTGCAGGAACCGGATTTTTAACAACAGAAGCCTTAACACCTTTAGGCCCCTGGCTAACAGTTTCTGGGTCTGCCCTAGGACTCTTAAAAAGATACTTATGAGCTTCAGGCACCCTGTAATACCTATCCGGCTTAACAGGCGCAGGAGGCAAAGAATCAGGATTAAGAGAAGCCTCCGTAAAAACATCTTCCACCACATCCAAAACAGGAGGTATAGCCAAAGGCCTATGCTGGGGTAAAAACAGAAATTCCCTAAGCCTTTTCCTGGAATCAGAGAAGTCCTGACCTTCCCACTTAAAATGCTCCCTCATGGAATGAAGAGTTTCTGAAAAAGAAAAATCCTCAGGAGGAGTAGCAGAAGGAGTAGAATCATCCACATCAGAATCAGAATAAGGAGAGTACTCCTGCAAGTCTTCAGCCGAAGACTCTGAAACATCTGAAGCCTGCTCAAAACCCCCCAGCTCAGCCTCCACCCTAGGTCTCTTATCAGGAGGGGGCATAGAACCCCTAATCAAAGTAATCAAATCTTCTGCCATTTTAAGCATATGCTTCTTGGGCACAGTACCTGAAGAGCTAGGGGTAACACCAACTGAAGCTAAACCTGGCCTGCCCCTGGGAGAAGCCTTTGAAACAGAAGGAGAGGGCCTAACCACCTTAGGAAGGGAGGGGAGTATAGTAACCTGAGAAGCCCCCTCAGCCTGACTTGTCTCCTGAGAGGCCACATCTTGTAATAATATGGTCTCACCCTGGGAAGATAAAGAAACCTCCGGTGGAGCCACCGGCTCCACCGACACCTCTAAAGAACCGGCGTCCGGTACAGACGGCTCTTCTAGCCTAGGCTTAACTGCCTTGTCCTTGCGCTTCTTTGAAGAAGCGGGCGTCGGAGCATCCGACGGCATTTTATAGTTGCACCGCTTCCCAAAGACCAACCTTGCACAATCCAACCTTCTCTTTATAGTGCGTTTATTAAATCTAGCACAAGAGCGACAGCCAACAACGTCGTGCTCAGGCCCTAAGCAAGGAATACACAAAGTATGGTAATCTCTATGGTATCTGTTTCCCACAAGAAATACAATTATTGACTTTTTCTGACATCCGTAAATGACTGAGGCAAGAAAAACTAAAATATTCCCCAACGGGGTACTTAGCCAACTTTGAACTCGGTCTGAAACTTCTAAATCGAAAAATCTCAGAACGCCAACCGGCACTTGCAATGCTGCTTCTGCATCGGACCATGCGGCAAAAAAGACTGAGGAAATGACGTCGGTCATGCGCATTTGTACCCTGACGTCCTGACGTCAGTCAAATGCGCCCTGACCAACGTCAGCCTTATACTTTGATATTCGGGCCGACCAAGGACAGCGGACTACCCAAGTGTAAGGACTGCAGCAATGTGAGATGAAGAACATCGTATACAATGTCCTATCCATTTTGAAATAGTCTGTTTTGAAATGGCTTTTCTCTGTGCTCCTGCAGCATATGCTACCAATAATTGCTCAGATTTTCTGAAAGCTTTGGTTTTGTCCAAGTAGAAGCATAACTGCCTGTGAATGTCCAAAGAGTGCAGTAGTCTCTCCCCTTTATTCTGCGATTTAGGATAAAAAGTTGGCAGGTGAATAGTTTGGTTTAGAGCCACACTGGATACCACCTTTGGCATAAAAGTAGGGTTAGTCCTTAAAGACACCCTGTCCTGGTGGAAAATGAGGAAAGGTTCCACTGCCATTAGTGCCTGTAATTCTGAAAATCTTCGTGCTGATGTTATTGCCAGGAGCAGAGCAGTTTTCCAAGAGAGATATTTTAATTCTGCTGTGTTGGCTGGCTCAAGAGGAGGTAAAGTTAGCTTCTCCAAAACAAAGTTGAGGTCCCAAGTTGGAGTAGGTGCTCTACGGGGCGGTCTTATGTTTTTAACCCCTCTGAGGTACTGTTTTAACAGATGATTAGAGAAAATTGGTGGATCCGTGTTGTAATGAGCAGAGATGGCCGAGGCGTGGACCTTGATGGATGAGAAGGAGGGGCCTGTCCAGCATCTCAGTTAAGTATTGCAGTATCTGAGGAATTTTGGGACTAGAGGGTCAAGGCTGTGCCCTTGGTTCCAGGCACAGAATCTCTTCCATTTATCCGAACAGGCTTTCCTGGTACTAGGCCTTCTGGCTTCCAGAATGACATCCATAACAGCTTTGGAGAGAGGCATTGCTTGCTTGACTAAGGAATCTTCCATGCAGCTAGGTTTAAGGTCTTTAGCTGGCTGTGTAGTATTTGTTTGTTGTGCTGAGTCAGCAGATGTGGGATATGAGGCAAAATCCAGGGAAGTTCTTG
The DNA here is from genome assembly GCF_019279795.1 of Protopterus annectens. Taxonomy (NCBI): domain Eukaryota; kingdom Metazoa; phylum Chordata; order Ceratodontiformes; family Protopteridae; genus Protopterus; species Protopterus annectens. Next base: position 914,268,702 of record NC_056727.1, on the reverse strand, counting down.
TGCTAAGCTCCTTAAGATTGGGTACCAGTGCTGGCGTGGCCAGTCTGGTGCAATCAGGATCATCTTTGGCTCTTCCTGCCTGGCTTTTATGAGTACCTTTGGCAGGAGAGGTAGTGGTGGGAAAGTGTATACTTGTAAGTTGTCCCATTTGAATGAGAGGGCATCCACTTTCCATGCTTGTGGATGGTAACTCCTTGTGCAGAATTTTTGTAGCTGGCAGTTTATTGGGGATGCAAACAGATCTATGTCCGGGCTCCACCATTTCTGTGTTATCATTCTGAATATTTGTGGATTCAACTCCCATTCGAGGAGATCCATGATGTTTCTGCTTAAGTCGTCTGCCAGTGTGTTTTTCTCTCCTGGCAGGAATTGTGCTTGCAGATGAACTTGAAGGTTTATAGCTGTGTTCCACAGGGTCATAGCTTGTCTGCATAGGGGGTAGGAGTGAGTGCCCCCCTTGCTTGTTTATGTACCACATAACTGTGGTGTTGTCTGTCTTTCTTAGTAGTTGTCCTGGATGTAGCAGGTCCTTGAAAGCTATAAGCGCATTTTGTACAGCTAGCATCTCTTTTTGATTGATGTGAAGATGCCTTTGTTCTGCGGGTCACGTGCCCTGAATACATCTGCCTGCTATGTGTGCTCCCCAGGCGTAATCCGATGCATCTGTTGTCAGTGTTTGCCTGGCTGTGGCTTGTGTAAAAGGCTGTCCCTTGTTGAGGTGACAAGCTTGAGCCCACCACTGAAACTCTTGTTGAAGGCAAGAGATTAGTGGTATAACTGTTTCCAAACTTTGACAGTGTTGAGACCATACATTCTTTAGGTACCATTGTAGTTTCCTCATATGCAGTCTGGCATATGGAATTAGTAGTATGCAGGATGCCATGTAACCCAAGGCCTGCAGAATTTTTCTTGCATGGAGTTGGGTCTTTGTTGCCATCAACTGAAAGTATTGAGTCAGTTGTCCTTGTTTGTCTGGCGTGAGATAAGCCATCTGGGCCATTGTGTTCAAGCTGGCACCCAGGAATATAATCTCTTGTGAGGGCACTAGTTTTGATTTCTTTTCGTTTACTGTGTACCACAGGCAACTTAACTTTTTTACAAATGCCAGATGCTTTAGAAGAATATCTTTGCTCTCTGCTTGAATCAGGCAGTCATCCAGGTACGGATAAATTTGAATTCCTTTCTGTCTGCAAAATGCTATTAATGGTGCCAGGCACTTTGTGAAGACCCTGGGCGCAGTAGATAAGCCAAAGGGCAGTGCAGAGAATTGGTGGTGGATTGAACCTGCTATCTGAGGTATCGTCTGCAATTTTGTCTGATAGGGACATGCAGGTATGCCTCTTTGAGGTCCAAAGTCGCGAACCAAGCTTTCTTACCCAGCATGGGAAGAAGCTGCTGTAATGTCAACATTTTGAATTTCGGAACATCCAGGTAAGTGTTTAGAGATGAAAGATCCAGAATGGGCCTCCAGGCTTTGCCCTTTCTGGGTACCATAAAGAGTCTCGAGTAAAATCCTTGTCCTTGCTCCTGTGACTGTACCTTTTGAATAGCTCTCATATCCATGAGTGCTGTAATTTGTTTTTGAGCCTCTGCCCATTGATTTGGTGGCAGATTTGGCATTCCTTTTAACCTTGGCAGTGTGTGAAAGTGGAACCTGTAACCTTGAAACACAATGTTGAGAACCCATTTGTCTTTGGTGATCATTTGCCAATTGTGGTAGAAGAGTGCCAGTTTTCCTCCCAAGGAGGCTGCTAAGAGGGATTTGTTTGGCAGCTGTAGTGGGAAGTCAATGGAGCTGCTTTTTATATGGTTGGGGCCTGTCTTCTCCCTCTTTCTGGCCTGATGTAACCCATTGTCGAGGCCTGTAAGGACATTGTGTGTGACCACTACCTCTTGGAAGTCTGTATCTTCCCCTTTGAGGTCTGTCTGTAATTGGAAAGGACCAATTCTTAGTTGGTCAGTTTTTGCTAAATCTAGGAGGCTGAACCTGTAAGAAATCCTTCACCGTTTGCATAGATTTTGCCTTATCCTCCATAGGTTCATACCAGGCATCTGCCCTAGGGCATTTATAAGCCTAGCCAGAGTGTGTTTGGCTTTCGCCACCCATTTTAAATTAATTTTGCTATGCCCTTTTTCGAGGTTAGTATACTGTGCCTCTGTCTAACAGTGACACAGAAGGGATACACAGGGTAAACCTACGATCTCCCATCCACTCATCAAGATTCCTCTTGAAGAGAGTCAATGAGGGACTCTGCCTAACCTGGACTGGGATTTTATTCCAGAGTGAAGGGAGCCTCTGGATTATGAATCTGTCCCTTCAGCATGTCCTATTTATTTCAGTGCTGAGGTTCAAGTCTCTCGAGCGCATAGCTCGATGGGATTTGGATTTTCTGAGGTGCAGCATGTCCATTAATTCCGGGTTGGACATGGCTTTATACTTCAGGCACAGATCGCCTCTGAGCAGGCGGTATGCCACTGAGTAGAGCTGGAGTTTCTTTAACCGGGCAGCATATGGCATCTGTTTAAGCCCTTTGATCCTCTTGGTGAGGTACTTTTGGGGTCTTTCCAGTTGCTGCAGGTGTCTGGTAAGGTACATCCCAAAAGGGGCATTGTACTCAATTATGGGCCTGATGAGGGATGAGTAAAGAGGCACGATGACCTCCCCTGATCTAGATGTGAATCTCTTCACGATTAGGTGGGCTATATAAAATGTTTTTCTAACCACTTTGGCCACGTGGTTGTCAAATGAGAGACTGCTATCAACTTGGGTCCTCAGGTCCTTAATTACTTCTTCTGTACTTAATGGATTACCACCTATGTGGTAATTTGTGGGCACTTTGTTTTTGCCAAAGGGGATGACTATACACTTTTTGGCATTTAGCTTGAGGCCATGGCTCTGGCACCAGTTGTCTGTTTCTATGAGGCCCTTTTGGAGGATGCTTGTGTCGGCTGGAGAGTCGATTATGGCCATTTTCTTTAATACCTCTTCTGCCTTAACACCAAACAACACATCCTGCTGCAAGGGTGCATCCAATAATTTTGCTTTAGCATGATCTGGTAACATATGTTCTTTTAACCAAGCATGTCTTCTAATGACAGAGCCTGCAACTGCTGCTCTGCAGGAGGCCTCTAGAGAATCAAAACCACATTGCAAAGTATGCTTTCCCACTTGTTCAGCTGCATGCAATAAATCCTGCATTTCTTTAAAATTAGGAAGATCTCATTTTGGAAGCATTTTTTGTTTTAACTGAGAGTAAAAACTGCTGATATTTTAGCATGTGAAACTGGCAATTTAAGGCTCTCATTGCTAAAGTTGCAGACGTATATACTTTCTTTCCCCATCTGTCTAATGCTCTGGAATCTCTGTCAGAGGGAACCGGATTCCTGGCTGATGAGACCTTAACTCCTTTGGGTCCCTGAGAAATAGTTTCAGGGTCAGCTACAGGGCTTTTATACAGATATTTATGTGAGTCAGGTACTCTGTACTATCTGTCAGGTTTAACAGGGGCTGGAGGTAAGGAATCAGGATTAAACCTGGATTCAGTATACACATCATCCACAATATTTAACACTGGCGGAATAGCAATGGGTCTGTGTTGAGGTAATAAAAGGAAGTCTCTGAGCCTTTTCTTGGATTCTGAGTAATCCTGGCCTTCCCAGTGGAAATGCTCCCTCATAGTATGTAGGGTTTCCCCAAAGGAGTAGTCCCTCAGGCGGTGAGACTGATGGAATTGATTGCTCAGCATCAGAATCCTCATAAGGGGGTAAAGAGTATCCTAGGTCTGAGGATGAATCAGAAGAGATGGACACCTGGTCGGATGAGTCAATCTGCATCCTGTCTAGGCCTTTTATCAGGAGGGGGATGGGATCCCCTGATCAGAGTGATTAGGTCTTCGGCTATTTTGAGCATTTGTTTCTTAGGCATGGAGGCCTGCCCTGGAGAATGCTGTATTTGTTTCTTTGACTTTAAAGGAGGCTTAGACTTAGCTGAAGGTTTAATGCTTAACTGAGTAGGTCTGAAGACACCCTCTGTAGCTGTGGGTTGCTCAGCTACTCCGGATCCCTCTGAAAGGTTAGTCTCGGTAGGCTGAAAAACTTGTGCGTCCGAAGGCCCAGCCGTCTCCACATGGGAGTCAGAGGCGGCTTGTGGTTCTACAGAAGCAGTCATCAGGGGCTGCGAAGGCACCTCGTTGAAAACCAGAGAACCGGTGACTGACCTTAAAGAGGCTTCGTCAGTTTTGGGCCTCAGATGCCTATCCTTGTCTTTGCGCTTTTTGTGTATTCCGTTCGTCGGAAGTTCCGACGGCATGGCATAATTGAATTTTCTACCAAAATAATGGGCAAAATCAAACCGTTTAATAGTGCGCTTGTTAAACCTAGCACAAAACTGACAACCAGTAACGTCGTGGTCAGGGCCTAGGCATGGGATACAATAGGAATGGAAATCCTTATGAGGTATTTGCTTCCCACAAGAAATACAGCTATTAACTTTTACTGACATCGGTCTGAGGCAAGAAAAAGTTTCCCCAACGGGGTACTTACCTTTGTAGAAGACTTCGGTTCTGGATTCGGAATGAAAATCTCAGGAGATGGCTGACCGGCACTTGCGAACTGCTTTTGCTTCGGGCACCGCGTGGCAAGAAAGACTGAAGAAAATGGCGTCGGCTGCATCATATATGCCCCTGTCGCACTGACGTCAGGAAGGAGGCGACAGCAACAGACGCCGGACCAAGACTTTGGAACTCAGGCCGACTGGGGAACAGCCTAATGGCAGGATAACACAAGTGTAATGACTGCAGCAGTGTAACACGATGAACATCCTGAACAGCCAGAAGCAGAACCCTCATTCTCCTTTATAATGATGTGGTTTGACTTGAGATGCAGAGGTCAGACACCCTAAAAATTGAGGAGGCCTCCCATCCCGTCTGAGACATCTGTAAAGAGTTCTCGAGTTGGGACTGAAGTTTGGAAAGGAAGCCCCAGGCTGAAAGAAATTTGATGAATCCACCACTGAAGCTCAAACTTGAGACAGGGAAGGAAGGGTACGGGGAAAGTGGCAATGTTGGAGCTACACTGAGATGAGGTACTACTGAAGCTTTCTCAAGTGAAGCCTGGGAGAGAAAGCATGGAAATGGTGGAAGCCAAGAATCTGAGATCCCGGAGAAATTCCCTAGCCATGACTGAAGCTAGAGGAAGAAGAGACTAGAAAAAGGCAGTGAGAGAACAGGGCCTTGGAGGCCAGAAGATGGCAGCATGAGGATGGTCGGACGCCTGCAACAGAGGAAAATATGATCCCGAGAAGGCATCAGAGCTTATTTCTGGAAGTTTACAGTGAATCCCAGACTCTAACAGAGAAATAGCAAACCTGAGATCCTGAAGCAGTGTGTTGGGGGAAGAAGCTTAATGAGCAGATTATCCAGATAAAGAAAGATATGAACTCCTCTCATCCTGCAAAAGGCAAAGACGGGAGCGAGGCAGTTGATGAATACCCTTGGGGAGAAGACAGGCCAGAGGGCAAAGCAAAGAATTGAAAATGCAAGAAAGAAACAGAGAAACATTTCTTGAAAAAAGGATGGATGGGGATATGAAGGCAGCATCCTTCAGATCCACAGAGACCAGAAAGGGCTGGAGTAGAAGGGAAATGAAGTCTGAGACAACATTCAAAAGGAAAGAATCTTGAGAAAGGTGTTGAGCTGGGAAAGATCCAGAACTGGTTGCAAAGTGCTCTTCTTTCTGGGAACCAAAAACTTCTGGAATAGAACCCCCTCCCCTCCCTTCCTGGGCAGGAGGAATAGCTTGAATGGTGCCATGAACCATGACAGAATGGAGTACCTATGGGAAAAGTTGTTTTTCCCCCCCGATGAGGTTGAGGAATGCGCAAAAAGGGAAGAAAGAATTACTAAACCATAAAATATCCCTGATGGATAATGAACAGAGCCCAAGAGTCTGTTGTGATCTTAAACCAATCTGGAAGAGACAGGAAAAGACCAGAGGAAAAGGGGAAACAAACTGCAAACTGGAACCCAACTTATGCTTTAACAGCAGGCTTCTGGGAGGTAAGGATATGAGTAAACTAAGGAGGTACATGTCTCAGACCTTTTTTTCCCTTGAGCAGAAGGTCAGACTGCCTACATGCCTACAAACAAAACCAGATTTGGAGGGATAATTCTTCTGAAATTTAGGAACAGAAGTAACAAAAATATAGTTCAACTCCTGCAAAGCTTTACCTTTATCCTGGAAAGCCTTGAAAAGATTAGCAACACTAAAGATTTTTATTACTCACAGGAGCATCCAATAGTTTAGCCTTAATGTCATCAGGCAAACCCTGAAGACGAAGCCTAGAGTAATGCTTCTTAACTGAACCAAAGGCAGCAGCACTGGAGGAGGCATAAGTAGCACTGCAGCTGCATTTGACAGACTGTTGAGCAACTTGAGAGGTACACTAAACAGAGAAAAGGCAGAAACCTCCCCCTCAGAGTCAGGAATGTGAAACCACTTTGGAAACATGAGAAAGGAGGGTCAAAACACACCAGTTCACATGATTAATGGTCTGAAAGAATAAATTGGGAGCAAAGTAAACCTTTTGCTCATCCTCTCCATAGGCTTACTATCCTTACTGAAGGGAGTGACAACAGCTTGGAGGGCTTATCAGAAGAGGCAAATATTACAGAAGGGTCAGCAGAAGGGTATTTATAAAGAAAGTTACGGGTTTCCTGGGTGCAGGGGGCTGAGAATCAGACACAGAAGTTGCTGAAAAGGTATCCAGGAGGACAGCCAGAAAGTACAGTTTTGTACCTACCATAAATGTAGATGTTCGAGTGTTCACCCTGCTGCAGTCATCACACGAGTTATCCTGCCGTCAGACGGTCCCGCAGTCGGCCAGAGTTCCAAAGTCTTGGTCCGGCGTTGGTTGCTGTCGCTTCCTCCCTGACGTCAGTGCGCCAGGGGTATATAAGAGGCATCTGACGCCATTTTCTTCAGTTTTTCTTTCCCCAGATGTCAGGTGCCCCCAATAGGTAGGCAATACTTATTGATATATAAAATTAAAAATAAAACACTACTTTCAGCCACAAGCAAATACATCACAGAGGTTGTACAGGATAGAATAGTTCAGAGGGGATGGAGGGAGGGTAACCTGGACTGCAGCAGGGTGAACACTCGAACATCTACATTTATGGTAGGTACAAAACTGTACCATATTCATCGTGTTACCCTGCTGCAGTCATCACACTTGGGTTGAATCCCAAAGCTAAGGATGGGTGGTGGAGTTAAACAGGGTTAGAAGAAGCTAGTAGGCCCTGCAAAACTGCAGTGGCAAAGCCAGCTCTAGTCTTAGAATATAGAGGTAAGTGATCGTGTATGGTGAAGGTGTGCACTGAACTCCAAGTTGCAGCTTCCAGAATATCCTTGGTTGGCACCCCCCTGAGAAAGGCTGCTGATGTAGCTGTAGCCCTGGTGGAGTGGGGCCTAATGCTAGCAGGTACCGGTTTCCCATGATGCGTGTAGCAGAAACGTATGCAATGTCCTATCCATTTTGAAATGGTCTGTTTTGAGATAGCTTTTCCTTGTGATCCTGCAGCATAGGCTACAAAGAGCTGGTCAGAGTTTCTGAAAGCCTTAGTTTTATCCAAGTAGTAACGTAATTGTCTGTGAATGTCAAAAGAGTGCAGGAGTCTTTCTCATTTGTTCTGGGGATTTGGAAAAAAAGTGGGCAAATGAATGGTTTGGTTTAGGGCCACACTGGATACCACCTTTGGCATAATGGAAGGGTTAGTTCGCAGAGAGACTCTGTCTTGATGAAAAATGAGGAAAAGCTCCACTGCCATTAGTGCCTGTAGCTCTGAGACTCTTCTAGCTGAAGTTATTGCTAGCAGCAGGGCAGTTTTCCATGAAAAAAACTTTAAATCATCTGAGAAAGCTGGTTCAAAGGGCGGCAGTGTAAGTTTTTCCAGAACAAAGTTGAGATCCCAAGTAGGTGTTGGTGCTCTCCGGGACGGTCTTATGTTCTTAGCCCCTCTGAGGTACTGTCTTAGGAGTGGATGTGAAAATAAAGGAGGATCCGTGTTGTAATGAGCTGAAATTGCTGAGGCGTGGATCTTAATAGATGAAAAGGAAAGTCCTTTTTGCAACATCTCAGTTAAATATTGTAGAATCTGAGGAATGTTTGGATCAAGGGGATTTTGGCCTTTAGCCTGGTTCCAGGAGCAAAATCTTTTCCATTTGTCTGAATAGGTTTTCCTGGTGCTGGGCCTCCTGGCCTCCAGAATGACATCCATAACCGCTTTGGATAGAGGTGCTGGTTGATTGTTTAGGTAATTTGCCATGCAGCCAGGTTTAAAGTCTTGAGCTGGCTGTGTAGAATCTGATTGTCTCGCTGGGTGAGCAGGTGAGGAATTTGTGGTAAAATCCATGGTGGGCCATGTTCTTTAGAACTGGATACCAGTGTTGGCGTGGCCAGTCTGGTGCAATGAGTATCATTTGTGGCCTCTCTAATCTGACTTTCAGCAGCACCTTTGCTAAAAGAGGCAGTGGAGGAAAGGCATACACTGTTAATGTTTTCCAACTGACTGAGAGGGAGTCCACTTTCCAAGCTTGTGTGTGGAATGTCCTTGTACAACATTTTTGAAGTTGGTAGTTTAGGGGGTTGGCAAACAGATCTATGTCTGGGCGTCCCCACTTTTGAGTTATCATTGCAAGTACTTGTGGATCCAGTTTCCACTCGTGGGGATCCATGATGTTTCTGCTTAGGTCGTCTGCCAATGTGTTTTTCTTTCCTGGCAGGAATTGTGCTTGTAGTTGAACTTGGTAAGACAGTGCTGTGTTCCACAAGGTCACTGCTTGCCTGCATAGAGGGTAGGAATGTGTGCCCCCTTGCTTGTTGATGTACCACATTACTGTGGTATTGTCCCGTCTTTATTATTATTTGTCCTGGGTGTAAGAGGTCCTTGAAAGCTGTTGGGGCATTCTGTACTGCTAGCATTTCCTTTTGACTGATAAGCAGATGCATTTGATCTGTAGTCCATTTGCCCTGAATGCACTGTCCTGCCATGTGTGCTCCCCCAGGCATAGTCCGATGCATCTGTTGTCATAGTTTGCCTGGCTGTGGGTAATGTGAAAGGCTGACCCTTGTTGAGGTGACATGCCTGTGCCCACCATAGAAACTCCTGTTGAAGGCAGGGAATGAGTGGAATCATTGTTTCCAAGCTGTGGCTGTGCTGAGTCCATATGCTTTTCAGGTACCATTGTAATTTCCTCATATGCAGTTTTGCAAATGGTAGTAGTAGTATGCAAGATGCCATGAATCCCAAGGCCTGCAGAATTTTTCTTGCAGGGAGTTGGGTCTTTGTTGCCATTATTTTGAAATATTGAGTCAGCTGTTGTTGCTTGTCTGGCGTGAGATAAGCCATCTGGGCCGTTGTATTCAAGCTGGCACCCAGGAATATTAGGTTTTGTGAGGGCACTAGTTTTGATTTCTGTGTACCCTAGGCAACTTAGAAGGTGTTTGACAAATGCCAGATGTTTTAAAAGAATGTCCTTGCTTTCCGCTTGAATAAGGCAGTCGTCCAGGTATGGGTATATTTGAATTCCTCGTTGTCTGCAGTATGCAATTACTGGTGCCAGGCATTCTGTGAAGACCCTGGGCGCAGTAGATAAGCCAAAGGGCAGTGCAGAGAATTGATAATGGGTTGAACCTGCAATGAGGCGGAGGTATCTTCTGCAATTTTGTCTGATAGGGACATGCAGGTATGCCTCCTTGAGATCAAACGTTACTAGCCAAGCCTTCTTGCACAGCATGGAAAGAAACTGCTGTAGTGTTAGCATCTTGAATTTGGGTACCTGCAGATAGGTGTTCAGAATTCAAAGATCCAGAATGGGTCTTCATGCTTTGTCCTTTCTGGGGACTAGAAAGAGTCTCGAGTAAAATCGTTGCCCTTGCTCCTGTGTAGGTACCTGTTGAATGGCTCATGTCCATGAGAGTTGTAATTTGTTATTGTGCCTCTGCCCATTGATTTGGTGGCAGGTTTGGCATTCCTTTTATCCTTGGCAAGGTATGAAAGTGGAATCTGTATCCTTGTGAGACAATGTTTAGGACTCATTTGTCTTTTGTGATGATGTGCCAGTTGTCTGCAAAAAGTGCTAATTTTCCTCCCAAAGGAGCTCCCAAGAGAGATTTGCTTGGTAGTTGGAGGGTTGAGTCATTGTGTTTGTCTTCTGCTAGCTTGGGGCCTGTTCTTCACCTCCTTTCTGGGTTGTGGCACCCCATTGGCGAGGTTTGTAAGGTCCTTGTTACTGACCTCTGCCCCTTGGGCATCTGTATTTGCCCCTCTGTGGTCTGTCAGAATCTGGAAAGGATCAGTTTTTTGTTGGCTAATTTCTGCTGAAACGAGGGGGTTGTACCTGTAAAAAATCCTTGACCATCTGCATAGACTTTGCCTTATCCTCCATTTTCTTTAAAACCTCTTCTGCTTTGACACCAAATAAGACATCCTGCTGTAAAGACACATCCAATAATTTTGCTTTAACATGATCAGGTAGGGTTTGTTCTTTTAACCAAGCATGTCTGCATACGACAGACCCAGTAACAGCTGCTCTACAGGAAGCTTCCAATGAATCAAATCCACATTGTAAAGTATGTTTGCCCACCTGTTCAGCTGCATGCAATAGATCCTGCATTTCCTTGAATTCAGCCTGTTCAGAATGTGTGCTCAGTTTTTGTTTTAATTGAGACATTAGGAATTGCTGATATTTCAGCATGTGAAACTGACAATTTAATGCTCTCATAGCCAGAGTAGCTGAGGAGTATATCTTCTTTCCCCATCTATCTAAAGCTCTGGAATCCCTTTCAGAGGGTACAGGATTTTTAGCCATAGAAGCTTTAGCCCCTTTGGGACCCTGGGAAATTGTTTCTGGGTCAGCTAGAGGGCTTTTATAAAGGAATCTGTGTGTGTCAGGTACTCTGTAGTATCTGTCTGGTTTGGCTGGAGCAGGAGGTAGGGAGTTTGGATTTAGACTAGACTCCAAGTAAACATCATCCACAATATCTAAAACTGGAAGGATAGCAAGTGGTCTGTGCTGGGGTAGTTAAAGAAACTCTCGGAGCCTTTTCTTAGAATCAGAGTAGTCCTGACCTTCCCACTGGAAATGTTCCCTCATGGCATGTAAAGTTTCCCCCAAAGGAGTAGTCTTCAGGGGGAGATGCTGAGGGAATAGAGTCTTCTGCATCAGAATCTTCATAAGGGGGAAAAGCGTAATCCTGTTTCTCAGAAGAATCTGAGGAAATAGAAACCTGGTCAGAGGAAGCATAGTCCTCCTCTTGTCTTGACCTTTTAACAGGAGGGGGATGGGAACCCCTGATTAGGGAAATCAAATCCTCAGCCATCTTAAGCATCTGTTTCTTAGGCATGGGGCCTTGAACAGGAGACTGATGTACAGTCTTTTTTGGTTTTAATGGAGTTTTTAGCTTAGCGTAAGATTTAATGGTGAGTGTAGTCGGTCTGAAGACACCTTCTGAAACCGAAGGCGTTACTACTGCACCGAGATCACCTTCTGCTCCAGTGTCGGAAGGGCCTAATGAAGATGGTTGCGATGGCCTAGTACACTCCGATTGAGAATCCGAAACTGTCTGGGGTTCCATTTCCGTGGTCGTCACGGGCTGCGTAGGCACCTCACTGAAAACCGGCGACAGGCCCAGCAGAGGCCTCCGAGTCTGGCTTGGTTCTAGGCTGCCTGTCCTTATCCCTTGTGTTTTTTATGCATGCCAGTCGTCGGCTGCTCCGACGGCATGATATAATTAAATTTCCTACCAAAGTAATGTCATGCGAAGTCAAAACGGCGTTTGATAGTTCGTTTATTAAACCTAGCACAAAACCGACAACCTGTGACGTCGTGGTCTGGGCCTAGGCAAGGAATACAATAAGAATGGAAGTCCTTATGAGGTATTTGCTTCCCACAAGAAATGCAATTGTTAACTTTTTCTGACATCGGACTGAGGCAAGAAAAGGTTCCCCAATGGGGTACTTAGCTTTATTGAAGACTTTGGACTGAAATTCGATTTGAAAATCTCAGGTGTCGGTCGACCGGCACTTGCGAACTGCTTCTGCTTCGGGCACCGTGCGGCAAGAAAGACTGAAGAAAATGGCGTCGGATGCCTCTTGTATACCCCTGGCGCACTGACGTCATGGAGGAAGTGACAGCAACCGACGCCGGACCAAGACTTTGGAACTCTGGCCGACTGCGGGACCGCCTGACGGCAGGATAACCCAAGTGTGATGACTGCAGCAGGGTAACACGATGAACATCAGGGGAACAGCCGGTAGCTTAGGAGACTCCATCTGGAGCAGTTCATAATACCGCTTTCTCAATGTCAGAGACTTGAGAACAATCCTACTTAAAACAGTCCAAGGGGAAAGGAGTTTGAGGAGAGTAATCCAGATCCTTCTCTGAAGCAGGTATTTTAATAGAAGTGGAAAGCCAGGGAGGAGGCAGGCACAGACCCACCCCGAAGGGGCTTTAAAGCCATTAAAGCACTGAATAACCTCTGAGCAAAATCCTGCCATTCACATTAGGGACACCAGTTAGCCTAATGGTTAAGGTATTTCTTTCCCCATGCACAAGGCACAAGGTTCAATTCTATCATCCGATCAATGTCTGTTTGGAATTTTCATGGTCTCTCTCTCTCTCTGGGATTTCTACCACCTCCGAAAAACATGCTCTGTGTCCATCTGAAACTCTTCAAGGAATGAAGCTGTAGGGAGCAACACAGATTCTAGGTGATGCCCTTTAAGAGAAAGAGTTGTACAGATCAACTGCTTTGGGCATCTACTATGGTGTGCAGTATCTTCAAAGAATAGAAAATGCATCACAGACTGTGAACCCTGGCAGGGCTAGCCACTCAACTGTGTAAAACTATGGCTCTAGGTGAGGATGTGCTGGCTAATGTCACCAAAATGAACATGGGTATTTGGCGATGATAGCAGTTGAAGGATGGCATAATGGTCAAGGTGTAAACCTTAAAGGCACAAGGTGCCAAATGGGATAACTGGCTAGGCTTAAAATGGCCCACAAGGAAAGTTAGCCTAGTACTAAGCTATGATCCTTCACTACAGGGGAAATATATTTGATTTTCTGTGGGACGTCTGCACGAAACACCCACAGAAGGTCAGACCCTTGCTGACATTCAATAAGTATCATATGAATCTCCTTTCTAACATCTGTGGAATCCCTCTTGGTACTTTGGATATAATCAGCCAAGGTTCCCCCTCAACATGATGAGCAGACATCTGTAAAGCCACAGAGGACATGTAAGAAGTTGAATCCATGCTCAGTCAGGATAGAGGATTCCGAGGCAACCACTGGATGATCCTCTGGGCTTTCGATAGCCTCGAGAGAGACGTCCGAGGGAGGCTGGACAGCAACTGTATCACACCTAAGTTTTTCAGCCTTTTTCTTGGCAGGCGGCTGACCCTCAGGACGGAAAGATTCCGCCATGGTACCTTAATCCAACAGCTTAAGACGTTAATTTTCAAGGTGAACAGATAGCGAGGGCAGCCAACTATGGAGGGTCTTATGGACAAAAGCCTGGCAGACAGAACACTGTGCATGATCATGGGAAGCACCCAAACAGAAAAGACAGTTGTTGTGAATGTGTTTATGGTGAATCTGCCTCCCACACTGAAATTTTTCCTTTTTGGATGACATGAATCCAACAGTACTAAAGAAAAAAGAAAGATAGGAAACCTCAACAGGGCACTTATAGGTTCATAGGTGGGTACTAGGCTATCGGCCCTAGAGCCTATACAAGCCTAGCCATAACAATTCCCTGGCTATTTCTTCGCACAATATTTACTTCCCTGCACCCCTGTCTAGACATGATCCCCGGGGAGAATTTCCTCTCTCCTATCCAATCGTCAAGGTTCCTTTTGAAGAGGGCCAAGGAGGCGCTCTGCTTGACATGTATGGGCAGTCTACTCCAGAGTCTGGGGAGTCTCTGGGTCAGCAACCTATCCCTCCAGCATGTTTTGTTCACTGTGATGACAAGGTTTAGATCCCTGGAGCGTGTGGCTCTGAGTGATTGGGATTTATTTAAGTGTAGCATGTCCAGCAGCTCTGGGTTTGACATGGCCTTGTATGTTAAGCAGAGATCCCCTCTGAGTAGACGATATGCGACAGAGTATAGCTGGAATTTTTTTTAGATTGTCAGCATAGGGCATCTGCTTTAGCTCTGTGATTCTTTTAGTGAGGTATTTCTGCGCGCTTTCCAGTTGTTGCAGATGTCTTGAGAGGTACCTACCAAACGGGGTGTTGTATTCTATAATGGGTCTAATGAGGGATGAGTACAGTGGGACAATGATCTCCTTTTTTTCTGGATGAAAAGCCCTTCGTGATGAGGTGTGCCACATAGAAGCATTTCCTGACTGTTGTGGTGATGTGGTTATCGAAGGTAAGAACACTGTCCACCTGTGTCCTGAAGTCTCTTATCACACTTTTGATGTTTAGTGTACTGCCACCTATGTGGTAATTCACGGGTACATGTTTTTTCCCAAAGGGGATAACTATACATTTCTTGGCATTGAGCTTAAGTCCATGGCTCTGGCACCAAGCATCTGTTTCTTTAAGGTCCTCTTGTAGACTATCCACATCATTTGGGGATTCAATAATGGCTTCCAGTTTGCAGTCATCTGCGAACTTTGTTAGCCAGAGTCTCTTAGTGTTGGCATGTACTTCAGAGAAGTAGATAGCAAACAAAAGCGGTCCCAGGACTGAACCCTGAGGTACTCCACTTGTCTGGAGATGGATTTGGAGTCGGCTACTCTTACACTGTGGGTTCTGTCAGTAAACCAGTTGGCAACCCATTGAGTGACATGGGGATTAATGCCCAGCTTAGTAAGTTTATCTATGATTCCGGAGTGGGGGATGGTGTCAATGGCCTTGGCGAGGTCCAGATAAGGCTGTGTGGACTGCCTTACCCTTGCCCACAGCTCTGGCGATTGACTTGAAGTCAATCAGGTCCAGGAGACAAGACTGGCCCTTCACTAACCTAAACTGGGAGGGGTCCAGTGTTTGAAGGTTGCCAATGTCTTTGTTTACAAGTTCCATGGCCTTGCAGTTCAGGCCCGTCAGACTGATGGGGGCAGTAGTTCCCTGGATCCAAGGTGGACCCCCCCTTGTGGAGTGGGATACTTGTAGCTGTGCGCCACTCAGTGGGGATGAAGCCTGAGGTGAAGCTATGATTAAACATGACACTTAGGTGAGGTGCCAGCTCATTTTGTAGTTCATGTAGTAACACAGCCCGGAATGTCGTCTGGTCCCCATGGATGCTGTATTCTTAGCTTTGTAGAGTGTTATTACCGGAATTTGGTAATCTTTCGGTATTGAGATGGGCCCTTTAGAAGATGAGAGGGGAATGAAGTTGGCACTGAATCGATCTGCCAGGATATTGGCAATATCCTTGGGATCAATATATTTAATGCCATTCTGTTGTAGCTCAGAGCAGATCTGAGCATTGCCATTTAGATTCTTGACGTAGCTATAGAATGCCTTGTGGTTGTCTTTGGAATCGTTGGCAATTTTAGTTTCATAACTAGCTTTGGAGGATTTTAGGAGGGATCTCAGCTTCTTACTGAGGCTGGTAAGGGAGTTTTTTGCATCCTGGGCTTTTCCTCTTTTCTGCAACATTTTCTTCCTTTTGTTGTAAAGTTTGTTTATGGCAGGGGACCACCAGATTGGCTTCCTTTTTTTGGAGGACAGCGTCTTGGTTCTATTTGAGATGGCACAATTCATGCACTAGTGGATGTGCTCGTACAGTGCCTTAGTGTAGCATTCAGCAGTTGAACTTTCAGTTCCAGTCTGCATGGGTGTCAAGACATTTGTCGCTTCTTATCTGAGTAGCATGAAGTTGGCTTTGGAGAATTTTTTTTTTTTTTTTTTTTACACAGAGGTTTCCTTACTGGGGTGGGGGAAGGGATGTGGATATCAAGGGTGATTAGTTTATGGTTAGATCTGACCAATGGTGGGGGGTGACCATAGGTGTGGAGCATCGATTTCCCAGGCTGGTAATGACCAGGTCTAGGACATTGGAGCCCCTGGTGGGACTATGGATTAGTTGATCTGGGGCACTGGAATTTATGAGTTCCAAGAACCGTTGGGCAAAGTTGGTGGTACCCGAATAGTTTTCCCAGTTAATGGCAGGGTAGTTAAAATCACCCAGTATTAGGGTGTTTAGTTGTATCTTAATATTTTCCAGTATGTTTAGAAAGGTGTAGTGAGAGTCTTGGGGCATGGTGGGGGATCTGTAGCAATCGACAATTTGGATTGCACTTTTACCTAGTGTTACGTTGCACCTGGAGTATTTCAGACGCATTGTGTTGGGCAACTAGCCTGGTGGTGTGAATATCCTTGGTAAATATGGACACTCCTCCACCTTTAGAGTTTCTGTCCTGGTTTGGTAGCCAAACAGTGTGGTAAGAGTTGTAGCCTGGTATTGCAGGGGTGCTCTCTGGAGCCTTGAACCAGGTCTTAGTTACTGCACAGATAACGATGTTCTCCATTTTAGGAGTGCCGCGAGAAAGTGCATTTTGAGGTTTAGACTTCTAGCTTTGAGCAGCATTACCTTCAGATTTTGCATGCTTGTTACCCATTACGGTGGTGGTTTTGTCCTTTGAACTTTGTGTAAAAAAGGCACTATAGGGGTGGCAAGAGCCTTAGCCAGTAACCTGAATCCCAGGGGCGACAGGTACAGACCATCCCTGGCAAAGCATCATGGGCTGTCGATCATGTCGTCCCAGGCAGACAGATACTGGATCCCCTTTGAATGACACCAGAAGCTTAGCCAATTGTTGAAGTCAATCATTTTGGCCTTATACTGTGGTATCATTCTGGGCGAAGGCAGGATGCTACTCAGGGCTAGGGTCATAACTGCCTGGGCCACATGATCCGAGAGCTCTTCCAAGTCTCTTTTCATGTAGTCCAGGGATGTACATCTCAAGTCACTCAATCCAACATGGACAATAGCAGAGTCATATTTGTACTTGCTGTGGAGTGACTTCAGTGCATGCGTTATGTGGTGGATCCTGATATCCGACAGGCAGCTGACTGTAATTTTCTCCTTGTTCAGCCTGGTGAGTAGGACATCAGTGTGCCTGACTATAGAGTCATCTATGACTAAAGTGTTGGGTATGTTGTGCCTTAGGAGCTGCTGTTGGGTGGCACACTGGTGTTATGAAGTATGTGACACTTTCGTTGTATTTCAGCTTCGGAGGTACTTGTTGCTTGGATAGGTTACTGTTAAGGGCCTCCGCATATGAGGGTTTAGTGTTGCTATGTGAGGGTGTTGGTGGTGTGGGTTTAGAAGGGCTGTGTGTTGCTTGAGCAGTGTGTTAAACTTCTCCGCTTGACTGTCTAGCACAATCTTGGGTGGAGAGAGCTTTGCTTCCAGTTTGGCTATGCAAGTGCCTCTCTCGCAGGTTGTAGTGTTGGGTGGTAGGAAGTGTTGTCTGTGTACATGAGGCAATTGCTGCATTGCCCCAGTATAGCCAGATTCACCAGGTGGACAGGAGAAATCACTGGAAGCTGATCCTTGGACATGCCTGCTTTGGTGCTTTTTTTTTTTTTGTAAAGTACAAGAGCTGTTTTCCCTTACCTTAGCAAGGTACTTTGCAATTATAGGCTGTTTAGTGCCTACAATTAATTTCTCCTTATTAACAAGGAGAGTTGAGTGCTTTTATCGGTTTAAGGCTTCCTAGTGCTTTCCATCAGGTTTTAGAGCAAGTGCTAGTCACAGGGATGCTTAAAGGTAAGATGAAAAAAAATGGTTTATCCTAAACACTGCAGTGTGCACTAGAGGAGTTCGATGTTAAAGTAGGTAACTTAAGTTTTACCTGTCTAAAAAGTTAAGTCTTAGTGGCGAGTCACTATATTTAAAACAGCAAGATAGATTGAAAGGGGGTGGTCACGTTTGTATTCTGGTACTATGGAATACAGTAGGGTGGCCAATAAATTTAAATAGTTGACAGAGTGATTTCACAAAATGATAATTTTGCGCTTACTCACACAAGCCAGTAAAAGCAGAGAGGAAATGAGATATATGGTGAAATTAAAATAAGGGGCAAGCAACTAGAAAGACAGTGGTGTTTAAGAACACAACAGTAACCAGGTGGGAGGGTGGGGAAAAAGATTTCTGCCTCACTCACAAGAGACAGAGCTATGGTCTCTTCAAGTTTTAATATGCACTTAAAAGCAGAATACAAGTAAAACACAAGGTAAAGAAAACAAATCATGGTATTCAAAATAGGAAAAGGCAATAAAGTAATAAAAATGCGGATGGTAAACCAGCACAGCGGAAGGGCATTCAGACCAGTGCTCTAAAATAGCATTCAGGCTGGTGGCAAGGAACTTCTGAGTGTGTGTCCATATGTCACCTTTATGCCCTACGCCTTGTGAGGGAGTATACATGTGACATAAGATGCCTTTATGTACTAAAGGCTTTAGTATACTGGCCAGACGGTGGGCTATCCTAGGAAGGAGATCCCTTAGGTTATGAATGCTGTAACAGTGACAACACAGTAGGACATCTAGCTGCTGCACATGCTTAAGCACTTGCTCTATTTTCTCTTTTGAAGCTACAGATGCACTGCATGGTGGATGTTACCAGTGGCGCAGCCTCTGATAATGATTTTATAAGATATTTTGCCTTCAAGCCACAGACACAGTATACTACTTGACACAAATGTTAAAATGTGACAGACTAAAAATATAAAGAACTTACCACAGGAGCTTCAGGAGGAGCAATTCGAAGACCTTGTGACAGGATACCAGCATAATTTGTAGCTCGGGAACCATGCCACAGCAACATGCGGTTGTGAAGCTCTTTAAATGGTCTATACCGCTGATATTCACCTTCACGGCATATCTTGAAAATCTTAATACAAAAAAACAAAAAAAATCATCCGGCAAACCAGAAACAAGTTTTAATAATCAAGTACCTTTTCTACAACAACCATTTTTGCTCTTAACAGCTCAGCAAAGGAAAATGAAGTTACTTAAGAATTTAACATTTAGGGATGTAACTATTAAATTTCACAGTTCAGGCCATGAAAAGCAGCACACAAGAATATTATGAAGCAGGCAATCACAAGGATCATAAAATGCCTAACCAAATAAACCTTAAAGTAGGCACACACAAAAGCTTTTGCCTCTCATTACAAGTACTTAGTGCTCATCTCTCAAACTGAGTAGGGCTGTGCAGGACAGTCCTAGTGTAAATTTGGTCTGTCCATCTAATCCAGACTGGCATTAAAGACAATCAAACTAGCACCTTGTTTGACCTGTAGTGGTACTTTGTTACAAAGGCTGGTAATAAGTTGTGTTCAGAACATCTTTCTCCAGTGCCTCTTGTTATCTGTTGCAGCAGATATAGATCTGTAAGTGTGCTTGTAGAGCAGCTTGCTTTGTTAAAATAAAAATAAAAAGGAGATCACTAGGAATGGATCTTTCATGTCTCGAAAAGCAAAGCACAAGTCATCTTGGAGCAGCCTGAATGCTATTGATTATAAGAACAGCTTTGCTAATCCATCAGGGAAGTTGAAAGATTCAAGGCCTTTCATTTTCTTGTTAAGGTGTTTTTGGAGTCGTTCGAGTGGACTTCAATTTATAAATACCAAAGGGGGCCCCCCATATTCAATATTAGGTCTGATAAGGGAAGAATACAGTAATAAAATACACAAACACAAGCTTTTATGTTATTCTTAACGTGACATTTGTTAAGAAGAGAATGAAAACTTCACAAGTGATTAAAAAGTCTACTAAGCCAATAAACGTCTGTAGTTTACTTCAAACTAAATTACAAAACGCACTCACCACAATTAGTCTTCAAGAGCATCTTGTTTAATGGTTTTACAATGGAATACATTGTGTGTGCCTTTTAGAGAGAACTTTAAAACTGCATACACTAAGGAAAGGGACGACAAAACTGGCCAGCGCATGGGTTACAAGACACTTACTCTAGCACATAACACATGCAATTAAAGCATTTGTTGATGTACAATGATATAATAGTTGTGTAAAATCTTGCCATAACCACAGATGTCCTTTCTCTTCAATGTTGCAGCATTCTTAGTGCGGGATTTTCCACCTCAAGTGACTGAAACGTCTGCTCCTATACAAAAGCTTAAGCCTGGTTGCTGCAGTTGCGTGGGACATCACATGTATGGCCATAAACCAGGGACGTTAAAAGTGATGTCTGCATGCACATACCTCAGAACTTAATTGCCCAGTCAGAAAGTTGAGTAGAAAGAGCCAAATGATGTCCACAAGAAGTGTGAAGTGCCATTTGCTGGTTAGTCTGACTGTAGTCTAGGTTGTGCTCTAGGGTGCCCTTTAGACAGGTCAATAGGAATGAAGGGGGACAGGTGGGAGGGAAGGAATACTGCAACATGGAAGAGAAGGACATCTATGGTTATGGTAAGATTTTACACAGCTATTCTATATCCTTCTATTCCTATGTTGCAGTACTCTTAGTGTGGGAGAGTGCCACAGCTTAGGAAGGGTGGAGGTAGAGGTAGCAGATTCCAGAAAGCCCTGCAGGATAGCCCTAGCAAACCCTGCCCTGGCTCTGGAGACATGGTCCAATTTGTAGTGTCTGGTAAAGGTATATATAATGGACCAGAAGGCTGTGTCCAGGCCTTTGAGAAAGGCTTTGGAGGATCTCACGGCCCTGATAGAGTGAGCTCTTGCCCCCTGAAGTAGGTCCTTGCCATGGAGGGAGTAGCAGAACCAGACAGTTTTTTCTGATCCAGCAGAAGATGGCTTGTTTGGAGACTGCCTTGCCCAGGGCCCTGGAGTGGAAGGATACAAATAGTTGGTGGGGGTTTCTGATGGACGTAGTCTTGTCTAAACAAGACCTTAAATTGTCTGTGAACGTCCAGGGAATGGAGTATCCTCTCACCATCATTAGTGGGAGAGGGGAAGAAGGTGGGCAGGTGAAAGGACTGGTTTAAGGACAATTCATTGACCACCTTTGGCATGAAAGAAGGGTTGGTGCACAGGGTCACCCTGTCCTTGTGGAAGATAGTGTAGGGTGGGGGCAGGCCATGAGAGCTTGTAACTCTGACACCCTTCTAGCCGTTGTAAGGGCCACCAGCAGAACAGTCTTCCATGTGCACTTTTGGAGTGTTGCAGAAAGTACAGTTGTGTACACTTACCATAAATGTAGATGTTAGAGTGTATTCACTGTTGCAGTCATTACATTTGGGTTATCTGCCTCAGATGGCCTGAATACCAGAGTCATGGATTCATGCGTCGGATGCCGCCTCTTCTTCTATGATGTCAGGTCGTCAGGGGGTATAAAACATGCAGCTGATGCCATTACATCAGTTTTTCTTGCCACAGATGTCAGGTGCCCCCATAATGGGAAGCAATTATATGTTATGTTGCACCCCCATCAAAACACAAATACACCAGAAAGCTTAAATACACCAAACAAGAAGGAAAGGTAGAGCCAAGAGAAGTCAGGGGGCTGGAGGGAGGGTAACCAGGACTGCAACAGTTAATACACTTTAACATCTACATTTATGGTAAGTTTACACAAGTATACTATGTTCTTCATGTTTCACTGTTGCAGTCATTACATTTGGGTTGATTCCCAAAGCTAAGGAAGGGAGGAGGAAGTCAGAGAGCATTAGGACCAGCTATTAAGCCCTGCAAGACTGCAGTAGCAAAACCAGCTCTGAATTTAGAAAAAAATAGGCATGTGGTAATGCTTGGTGATGGTTATGTACAGAGCTCCAGGTAGCAGCTTCTAGGATCTCCCTGGTAGGGACACCTCTGAGAAAGGCTGTAGAGGTAGATGATCTTTTTTGGGGAATGTGATCTTATCCCTTGTGGGGTAGGTTTTCCATGGTGCTTATAGCAGAAATGAATGCAATGGGCTATCCACTTAGAAATGGTTTGCTTTGAGATGGCCTTCCCTTCTGCCCCTGCAGCAAAGCCAACTAGCAGCTGTTCAAATTTTCTCAGAACATTAGTCCTGTCCAACTAAAATCTAAGTTGTCTGTACACGTCCAAAGAGTGCAGTATTCATTTTCCTTTGTTTTGTGTATTTGGGAAAAAAAAGTAGGCAAATGAATGGACTGATTAAGGGCCACACTAGACACCATCTTGGAAATAAAGGAAGGACTGGTCCTGAGGGACACCCTGTCTGCATGGAAGATGATGAAGGGCTCCACTGCCATGACGGCCTGTAATTCAGACACTCTTCTTGATGAAGTGATGGCTAGAAAGAAGGCTGTTTTCCAAGAAAGGAATTTCAACTCTCCAGTTGCAGCTGGCTCAAAAGGAGGGAGAGTGAGCTTTTCCAATACAAAGTTAAGGTCCCGGGCTGGAGTAGGGGCTCTCTTGGGGGGGGGGGGTCTTACATTTTTGGCCCCTCTGAGGAATTGCTTTAGCAGGGGGTGAGAGAAGAGGAGTGGTTCAGTATTATAATGTGCTGAAATGGCAGAGGCATGAATTTTAATTGATGAGAAGGAAATGCCCTAGTGGAGCATTTCTGTTAAGTACTGAAAAATATGCAGTAAGCTGGGCACCACTGTGCCCATCCCCTGAGTCTGGCTCCAGGAACAGTATTATTTTCCACTTTTCTGCATAGGATTTTCAAGTACTAGGCCTCCTTGTCTCCAGAATGACATCTAGCACCTGCTTACTGAGGGATGCTAAGGAGAGTTCAAGGAATTAGCCAGGTTGCAAGGTTCAGGGTTTGAAGCTGAGGGTGCAGAATCTGGCCCTCCTGCTGGGACAGCAGGGAAGGGGTCTGAGGCAGGTGCCATGGTTCCAGCAGTGTCATACTGCGCAAGAGGGGGTACCAGTGCTGGTGTGGCCAGTCTGGTGCAATCAGTATTGTCCTTGGTTTGTCCTATTTGACCTTTAGCAGAACCTTCGAGAGGAGAGGCAGAGGGAGAAGGCATAAACTGAGAGGCTTTCCCAGGTAAAGGACAGGGCATCTATTTACCAAGCTTGACTGTGGGAAGTCCTTGGGCAGAATTTTTCCAATTGGTAGTTCTGAGGGGAGGAAAACAGGTCTATCTCTGGATTACCCCATTTGTTTCTCAAGAGGCTGAATATTTTTGGTTCCAGTTTCTACTCGTGTGGGTCCATGAGATTTCTGCTTAGGTCGTCTGCAAGTGAATTTAGCTTGCCTGGCAGGAACTGAGCTAGTAGGTGCATTTGGTAGCTCAAGGCTGTGTTCCACAGAGCCATGGCTAGTCTGCAGAGAGGGTACGAGTGGGTTCCCCCCTGCTTGTTTATGTACCACATAACTGTGGTGTTGTCTGTCTTTACCGATAACTGTCCTGGAAGAATGTGGTCTTTGAAGGCTGTCAGGGAATTCTGTACAGCTAACATTTCTTTTTGGTTGATATGCAGGTGCACCTGTCTCGGGTTCCATTTGCCTTGAATGCACCGCCCTGCCAAGTGAGCCCCCCATGCATAGTCTGATGCGTCTGTTAGGATTTGGGTGGCAGGGGGTAGAGTGAAAGGAAGCCCCTTGCTGTGGTAGCAGGCCTCTGTCCACCAAATGAACTCTATTTATACAAGGAATGATAGGAATCATTGATTCCAGGTCCTGAGAATGTTGACACCATAGGGATTTTAGGGACCATTGTAGTTTCCTCATATGCAGTCTTGCATATGGAATTAGTAGAATACAAGAGGCCATGAACCCCAGGGCTTGCAGGATTTTCCTTGCAGATAGATGGGTCTTTGTGGCCAGTAGTTTGAAGTAGGTTGTGAAATAAACTTGATTCCCTGGAGTGAGGAAAGCCATCTGGGAAGTTGTATTCAAGCTTGCTCCCAGGAATACAATTTGTTGGCAGGGTACTAGGTGAAATTTCTTTTCGTTTATGATGTACCCCAGTGAGTTTAGAAGTTTCTTTACGAATGCCAGATGTTTTAATAGCAATTCCTGGTTTTCTGCCTGAATCAGACAATCGTCCAAGTATGGGTTGTTGTTTTGTCTTTTCGGCTTTTCCCGGTTAGGAGTCGCCACAGCAGAACTCCAGTCTACTAATGATTGGCAGTAGATTTTTATGGTGCAGAGTTGCCAGCCCGATACCTAACCTTCAGCAAAGGCACTCCCATTCACGCATGTCTTTCGAAAGCCACTCTACCGCGGGGAGGACATGCAGACTCCACACAGAAGGCACTCCAGCAGAGAATCGAACATATGAATATTTCTCTGCCTGCAAAATGCAATGGCTGGAGCTAGACACTTTGTGAATACCCTGGGTGCAGTAGATAAGCCAAAGGGAAGTGCAGAGAACTGATAGTGCATGGAGCCTGCCCCGAACCATAGGTATTTCCTGCAAGATTCCCTTATTGGAATGTGCAAGTAAATTTCCTTTAAGTCTAAGGTTGCCAACCAGGCATCTTTGCCTAGCACCGGAAGCAGCTGTTAAAGTGTTAGCATCTTGAATTTTGGGATTACCAAAAAAGTGTTTAGAATAGAGAGGTCCAGGATAGGATGGCAGGAGCTGTGTTTTCTGGGTACCAGGAAAAGTGTTGAATAAAAACCTTGTTCCTTTTCTTCTGCTGAGACAGGCTGAATAGCCCTGATATTTAGAAGAGAGAGAAAACCTGCTGTTGAGCCTCTGCCCGCTGATTTGGGGGTAGGTCTGGCAAACCATTTGGGGCTGGTAGTGTGCAGAAATGGAATCTGTCTCCTTGGGAAACTATATTCAAAACTCATTTTTCCTGGGTAATGAGTTCCCAGTTTTTGCATGAAGGACAAGCTTTCCTCCAAAGGGAGCAGGCAGCTGAGCAGGGCTTGAAAGGGTTAAGGTTAAGTCATTGTGCCATTTTTCCATAGGGGGGTGTCTAACTACTCCCTGCTTTGGAAGTGGGAGCCCCCCACTGCTTAGGCCTGTGCGTAGCCTGAGACTGTAACCTGGGTGGTCTGCTGTTCCTGGGTATGGACCGAGAAGCCCTGGAAGAGGCTGGAAAGGACCAATTCTTTGAATGTCAATGCCTACTAAATCTGGGTGGCTGTACCTGCAGGAAATCTTTAGCAGTTTGCATAGATTTAGCTTTTTCCTCCATCCTTTTGAGGACTACTTCTACTTTGTTGCCTAACAGGCGGTCTTGGTTTAAGGGAGCATCCAGTAATTTAGCTTTAACATGATCTGGCAAGTTTTGATTCTTAAGCCAAGCATGCCTTCCAAGTACAGAACCAGTGACAGCAGCCCTGCAAGATGCTTCTAAAGAATCAAAACCACATTGCAAAGTATGTTTACCAACTTGTTCAGCAGAATGCATTAAATCCTGTAAATCTTTGTGTTCAGCACAGTCAGGAATCAATATTATTTTCCATTTAAGCAGTGCCATAATATGTTGCTGATACTTTAACATATGAAACTGGCAATTTAAAGCCCTAATGGCCAAAGTAGCAGAAGTGTATACCTTCTTACTCCATCTGTCCAAGGCTCTAAAATCTCTATCAGAAGGGATAGGATTTTTGGCAGTTGTAGCCTTAATGCCCTTTGGACCTTGGGAAATGGTCTCTGGATCCGCAGTAGGATTCTTGAAAAGGAACTTGTGAGAGTCAGGTACTCTAACACCTGTCAGGTTTCCTGGGAGCTGGAGGTAAAGTGTCTGGGGACAGGCAAGATTCCAAGAAAGCATCATCTACAATATCCAGAACAGGGGGGATAGCTAAAGGCCTGTGTTGAGGAAGGAGTAAGAATTCCTTAAGCCTCTTTTTGGAATCAGAGTAATCCTGGCTTTCCCAGCGGAAATGCGCCCTAAGAGTGTGCAAGGTTTCACCAAAAGAAAAATCTTCTGGAGGAGAAGCACAGGGAATGGAATCTTCTGCACCAGAATCCTCATAGGTAGATAACGGCAAATCTTGGTAATCAGAAGAAACAGAAATATCAGAATCCTGATCAGAAGAATCAGAGGGAAAATCAGTTCTAGGTCTCTTAAAGGGGGAAGGCTGGCTTCCCCTAATTAAAGTAATAAGGTCCTCAGCCATTCTAAACATTTGTTTTTTAGGCATATGGACCTGACCATGTGGTTTGGACATCGGTTTTCTAGGCGTGGGTCGAGCTTTAGGCCTCGATGAAGAAGATGGCGTCTGTTTAAAATGCAAGTCTATAGGCCTGAATACACCCTCAGAAGCCGGTGCCTGCACAACAGCTCCGGACCCATCCAAGGTAGAGACATCCGCAGGGTTCCATAGTCGAAGAAGCATCACGTGGCATACCGGACTCAGAATGGGTCTCAGTAAACGCCTGCGAATCTGAAGTAGTGGGTATCAGGGACTGCGAAAGAGCCTCACTGAGTACCGGCGGACTGGCAGTTTTGGACCTATGCGGTCTGTCTTTATCCTTACATTGTTTCGGAATATCGGTAGTCGGATGGCTTACCGAAGCCATTTCTGGATAGTTATACCAAGTACCAAAATAATCTGCTGCAAAAACAGACAGATGACGAATAGTTCGGGGGTTAAATAAGGCACAAAACAGACAGCAAGGGACGTCATGGTCTGGGCCTAAGCAAGGAATGCTGTATGAATGAAAATGTTTATGAGGTATTTGCTTTCCACAGGTAATACAATTGTTAACTTTTACTGACATCAGTTAAGAGCAAGAAAAAGGATCCCCAGTGGGGTATTTAGCTTTTTTTGAAGACTTCGGTTCTGAAACTCGTTAACAAAAATTTCAGGAGTCGGCCGACCGGCACTTGCGAGCTGCTTCTGCTTCGGGCACTGCGCAGCAAGAAAACCTGATGAAATAGCGTCGGCTGCCTGTTTTACACCCCCGACTACCTGACGTCATGGAAGAAGAAACCGCATCAGACGCAGGAATCCAAGAATTTAGTATTCAGGTTGGCAGAGACCTACCTGCAGGCAGATAACCCAAATGTAATGACTGCAACAGTGAAACACGAAGAACATCTGGCTGGCTCGAAAGGAGGCAGTGCGAGTTTTTCTAAGATGAAGTTTATGTCCCAAGGGGTGGGACAGGCTTTCTTGGTGGTCTAATGTGCAAGATCCCTTTCAGGAATAATTTAACATCTAGCCTGGCTAGTAGAGGGTTCTAGGGGTAAGGAGGCAGAGATTGCAGATAGATGGACTTTCACTGAGGAGTACGAAAGGCCAGCCTTGAGAAGTTCACACACAGAAGTAAGGAACAGAGGGGTATCCACTTGAAAGGGACCCCTGTGCCTCTGGAGGCACCACTTGGAGAATCTTTCCCATTTTGACATGTAGGATCTCCTTGTAGTAGGTTTCCTGGCATCCCTCAGGACTGAAAGCATGTCCTCAGAATGGTGGTGTCTGAGGGGAATTAAAAGTTGATCACCCAGAGTGTTAGACATAACATCTGTAGGTGAGGATGAGTGAGTGTTCCCTTCCGTTGTGTGAGTAGGTCCACCATGGCTTGTGGTGATTGCCCCTGGCGATTGAAAGTAGTAGGGGGAACCAGTGTTGCCCTGGCCAATAGGGAGTCACCAGCAAGATATTTGGTTTGTCCTTCCTGATGTTCAGGAGGAACTTTGGAATGAGAAGGAAGGGTGGAAATGCATACAGAAATTGTCCCCTTCCATGAAATGCTAAAGGTGCCCACCCTCCAAGCAAGTGGAGAGTGATCCTTGGTGCAGAATTTCTTCAACTGTCTGTTCTGTGGGGAGGCAAACAAATCTACCTGAGGTGTGCCCCACCGGTGGATGTCTAGAAAAATTTTCCTGTTCAGCATCCAGCCGTGTTGTACAGAGGATGATCTGCTGAGAGCATCTGCTTGTTGGTTGTCCTGGGAAAGGATTTTTGTTGTTTACAGGGATAAGTTGTTTCGGCAGGCAGGGTTCCAGATTTGGACTCTTATCTGGCTAAGGAGGTAAGACTTGGTCCCTCCTTGTTTGTTGAGGTACCACATGACTGTGGTATGGTATCTGAAGACTTGAAGGGGGCCTGGTTGCAGGATTGTGAGAAAAGCTTTCAGGGCCAAAAGGACTGCTGTCACTTCCCTTACATTGATATGTTTCTTTTGGAGGGTAGGTTGCCAGGTCTCCTGTACCATGAAGTCATTCATGGTAGTCCCATGCATGTATTGAATTGGAGTGGGGGGGTTGAAGTGGAAGGCCTAAGTTCATATGGCTTTGTTATATCCACCACCTTAGTTCTGCTTTGAGGCAGGGCAAGAGTGGAATTTGAAACTCTAGAGGGCGTTTGTGTTGCGACCGCACATTTTTCAAGTATCACTGCAGTTTTCGCATATGCATCCTGGCCAAAAGCAGCATAGGGATGGTGGCTGCTATTAGACCCAGAACCCATAGGAATTGTCTTGCAGATATCTGCTGGACATGCATCAGGTCTTGGAAGTGGGTATAGAGGGAGAGAATGTTGTCCTGTGGGAGGAATGCCCACATCAGGTCTGTTCAGATCCTGCAACCCAGAAAGACTTTCCTGCTAAGGGGGTAGAGATGATTTTGGGATGTTGAGGGTGAATCCCAAGCCTTGTAGCAGGGAAATGGTGAACTGCAGGTGGTTTTGTAGGGTGTCCTTTCTGCCAGAATGAAGATGTCATCTAGTTACGAGTAAATCTGAACACCTTTGATTCTGCAAAAGGCTATTGTTGGGCCCAAGCATTTTGTGAATATCCTGAGTGCAGTAGATAAACCAAAGGGCAAGACTGTAAATTTAAAGTGAGAACAGGGCCCAGTAAAACTCAAGTATTTTCTGTGAGAGGGTTTGATGGGGATATGGAGGTAGGCATCCTTTAGATCGAGTGTGGCCATAAAGGCTTGGGCTGGCAATAGTGGGAGAAGGGTTTTGTAGGGATAACGTTCTGAATGACAGAACTTTTAGGAAGAGGTTTAGAAACGACAGATCCAGAATTGGCTTTTAGGGGCCATCTTTTTTGGGGACAACAAATAATCTTGAGTAAAAGCCTTTTTCTTCTTGTCCTGGAGGGACAGGTTCTATACGTTCCATGGCTCAGAAGATCCTGTAGGAATACAGTGTAGTTGTTTTTTTGGGGGGAATGGAATGCCCCCTTGTAAGGGGCTTTTCCTTCCAAGAGAGGAAATATCCCTCTTGTACTATTGCCAGCACCCAGCAGTCTGTGCTGATGATTCTCCAAAGGGGAAGCATTGGGAGAGGTGGGCTGACAAGGGGAAGTGGGAAAGGCAGTCCTGCGTTGTTGGGGCCATTTTTGTCATGAAAAGGCTGTCTGAGTAGGTTGAGAGGTGGCTGGTATGGAAGTGGAATGCCTCCTGGCTCATTTTTTTATGCCTGGAAGAGGATGGAGTAGCAGAGGAGGGGGTCCTCCTGACAAAGGTAGTCGGTGTAATTTCTGAAATATCTGGGAATGGGAGACACCAGCAGGTGCTTAATGTCTTGAAGCTCTTTACTTTTCTCCTGAAGGATTTTAAAGAGGTCTGCAGACTGCTTACCAAACAGGAGGTTGTGGTCTAGGGGGGCATCAATGACTTTAGACTTGAAGTCCTCTGGTAGGGGTTGAAGACGTAGCCATGAGTATCAGCGTCGCACTGATACAGAAGCAGCGGACCTTGCAGAGGCCTCTGCTGCATCATAACTGCATCTAATGGAATGTCTGGCCATTTGAGAAGTCACGGAAAGTTTTGATGCTACCTCTGTTTTACTAGGCCATTCAGGCATGGATGACAGGAGGGCAGAAGCTTAGGGATACTAGGTCCAAAGCACATTTTATCCTATGGGTTTGATAGTTCTGAAGGCTAGGATGGAAGAGGTATAAACCTTCTTTCCTATACTGTCCATGTTCTTGCTGTCTTTGTCAGTAGGCAAAAGAGATAAGGAGGGAATCCGTCTTGACTGCTTGTCAGAGGATACAGCAATCACTGCTGGGTCTGCCAGGGGTGGTTTTACCAGAGAATATTTGTTCATCCGGCACTTTATAGAAAGGGTCAGGTCTCTCAGGAGCAGGTGCTTGTGAGTCTGGGTTTTTCTATGCTAAAGACAATGCATCAAGGTAGGCAGGTATAACTGGTGGAATGGCTGAAGGGGAAGGAGATTCCACCTGAAGTAATTCTGAAGTATTCTTTCATCACTGTGATGATCTCCCCAAAGGTGATATCCTCTGGTGCACAGTCCCCTTCTATGTATTCCTCATCAGGGGAATAGTATTTTAGTGTAGAGGCAATTTGAGATGAGTAAGTAATGGACTCATCAGAAGATGAGTAAACCTCCTGTTCTTCCCCTTCATGGGAAGTGGAAAGGTGGATAGAAGAAGCTGAGACAGGCCTAAGGGTGAGAAAGTACAGTTTTGTACCTACCACAAATGTAGATGTTCGAGTGCTCACACTGCTGCAGTCATTACACTTGGGTTATCCTGCCATCAGGCGGTCCCATAGTCGGCCAGAGTTCCAAAATCTTGGTCCGGCGTCAGTTGCTGTCGCTTCTTCCCTGACTTCAGTGCGCCAGGGGTATACAAGATGCATCCGACGTCACTTTCTTCAGTTTTTCTTGCCTCAGATGTCAGGTGCCCCCAATAGGTAGGCAATACATATTTCTATATAAAAATAAAACAAAACCTTCAGTCACAAGCAAATACACCACAGAGGTTGTATAGTATAGAAAGGAATAGAGAAGTCCAGCTATTTAAGAGGGGATGGAGGGAGGGTAACCTGGACTGCAGCAGTGTGAACACTCGAACATCTACATTTATGGTAGATACAAAACTGTACTATGTTCATCGTGTTACACTGCTGCAGTCATTACACTTGGGTAGAATCCCAAAGCTAAGGTTGGGTGGCTGGTCTATAAAGAATTAGGATTGGCTATGAGGCCCTTCAGAACTGCAGTGGCAAATCCTGCTCTGGATTTAGAGTAAAGAGGCAACTGGTAATGCTTGGTAAAGATGTGCACTGAACTCCAAGTTGCAGCCTCCAAAATTTCCTTGGTTGGTACTCCTCTGAGAAAGGCTGTTGAAGTGGCTTGTTGCTCTTGTAGAATGTAGCCTAATGTTATTAGGGACTGATTTTCCATGCTGTGTGTAGCAGTAACGAATACAGTGTCCTATCCATTTGGAGATAGTTTGCTTTGAGATAGCCTTGCCCTGTGATCCTGCAGCATATGCTACAGTTGCTCAGTTTTCCTGAAAGCTTTTGTTTTGTCCAAGTAGAAGCATAGCTGCCTGTGTATGTCCAAAGAGTTCAGAAGTTTCTCCCCTTTATTCTGGAGGTTTGGATAAAAAGTTGGCAAATGGATGGTTTGGTTAAGAGCCACACTAGATACCACCTTTGGCATAAAGGTAGGGTTTGTCCTTAAAGAAACCCTGTCCTGATGAAAAATTATAAAATGTTCCACTGCCACTAATGCCTGTAGCTCTGAGACTCTTTGTGCTGAAGTTACTGCCAGGAGCAGAGCTGTTTTCCATGATAAAAATTTTAGATCGGCTGTATTGGCTGGCTCAAAAGGTGGCAGGGTCAGTTTTTAAAAAACAAAATTGAGGTCCCAAGTTGGTGCTTTCTGGGGCGGTCTTATGTTTTTAGCCCCTCTGAGGTACTGCTTTAGCAAGGGATGAGAGAATAAAGGAGGATCCGTGTTGTAATGTGCTGAAATGGCAGAGGCGTGGATCTTAATAGATGAGAAGGCTAGGCCTTTGTCCAGCATCTCAGTTAAGTATTGTAAAATCTGAGGAATGTTTGGAACAAGAGGGTCAAGGCTTTGAGCCTGGTTCCAGGTGCAGAATCTCTTCCATTTTTCTGAGTAAGATTTCTTGGTGCTAGGCCTCCTGGCCTCCAAAATGACATCCATAACAGCTTTAGAGAGAGATGTTGCCTGTTTGACTAATGAATCTGCCATGCTGCCAGGTTTAGGGTTTTGAGCTGAACGTGCAGGATCTGATTGTTTTGTTGAGTCAGAAGGTGTGAAATTTAAGGCAAAATCCATGGTGGGCCTTGAGCTAAGTTCTTTAAGATTGGGTACCAGTGCTGGCGTGGCCAGTCTGGAGCTATCAGGATCATCTGTGGTTTTTCTTGTCTGGCTTTTAGGAGTACCTTTGAAAGGCGAGGCAGTGGAGGGAAGGCATAAACATTTAGGCTTTTCCAGCTGAACGAGAGAGCATCCACTTTCCATGCTTGTGTGTGGTAAGTCCTTGTGCAGAATTTTTGTAGTTGGCAATTCAGTGGGGAGGCAAAAAGATCTATGTCTGGGCATCCCCATTTTTGCATTACCATGCTGAAGATTTGTGGATTCAATTTCCATTTGTGAGGGTCCATGATATTTCTGCTTAGATAGTCTGCCAGAGTATTTTTCTTTCCTGGCAGGAATTGTGCTTGCAGATGAACTTGATAAGTTAGAGCTGTGTTCCACAAGGTCATGGCTTGCCTGCATAGGGGATAAGAATGAGTGCCCCCTTGCTTATGTACCACATTACTGTGGTGTTGTCTGTCCTTAATAATAATTGTCCTGGATGCAGAAAGTCCTTGAAAGCTGTTCGGGCATTTTGAACAGCCAACATCTCTTTCTGATTGATGTGAAGATGCATTTGGTCTGTGGTAAACTTGCCCTGAATACATTTTCCTGCCATGTGTGCTCCCCAGGCGTAATCCGAAGCATCTGTTGTTAGAGTCTGCCTGGCTGTGGGTAGAGTGAAAGGCTGACCCTTGTTGAGGTGACATGCCCGTGCCCACCATCGAAACTCCTGTTGTAGGCAGGGAATTATTGGTATTACTGCTTCTAAACATTGTAATTTCCTCATATGCAGTCTGGCATATGGAATTAGTAGTATGCAGGATGCCATGAATCCCAGGGCCTGCAGAATTTTTCTTGCAGGGAGATGGGACCTCTTTGCCAGTAATTGAAAATATTGAGTCAGTTGTCCTTGCTTGTCTGGCGTGAGATGAGCCATCTGGGCAGTTGTATTTTAGCTGGCACCCAGGAATATTATCTGCTGTGAGGGAAATAGTTTTGACTTCTTTTCGTTGACTGTGTACCCTAGAGAAATTAGCAACCTTTTTACAAACGCCAGATGTTTAAGAAGAATGTCCTTTGTCTCTGCTTGAATGAGGCCGTCGTCCAGGTATGGATATATTTGAATTCCTTTTTGTCTGCAAAATGCAATTACTGGTGCAGGCACTTTGTAAAGACCCTGGGCGCAGTAGATAAGCCAAAGGGCAGTGCAGAGAATTGGTAGTGCATTGTACCAGCTTTGAATCTGAGGTATCTTCTGCAATTTTGTCTGATAGGGACATGCAGGTATGCCTCTTTGAGGTCCAGAGTAACAAGCCAAGCCTTCTTGCCCAGCATGGGAAGAAGCTGCTGTAGTGTCAACATTTTGAATTTCGGAACATCCAGGTTAAGTATTTAGAGTTGAAAGGTCTAGTATGGGTCTCCAGGCTTTGACCTTTCTGGGGACCAGGAAGAGTCTTGAGTAAAATCCTTGTCCTTGTTCCTGCTGTGGTACTTTTTGAATAGCTCTCATGTCCATGAGGGCTGAAATTTGTTTTTGAGCCTCTGCCCATTGATTTTGTGGCAGGTTTGGCATTCCTTTTAGCCTTGGTAAAGTGTGAAAGTGGAACCTGTATCACTGAGACACAATATTCAGAACTCATTTGTCTTGGGTGATTGTTAGCCAATTTTGAGAAAAAAGTGCTAGTTTTCCCCCCTAAGGGGCCTGCCAAAAGGGAAGTGCTTGGCGTACGAAGGGGGAAGTCATTGGGGCTGTTTCCTGTAAGGTTGAGACTTGTCCTCACCTCCTTTTGGGGTTGAGGTACCCCACTGT
Source organism: Protopterus annectens (assembly GCF_019279795.1). Lineage (NCBI taxonomy): Eukaryota > Metazoa > Chordata > Ceratodontiformes > Protopteridae > Protopterus > Protopterus annectens. The sequence goes on along the minus strand of NC_056727.1, from coordinate 914,234,956 downwards.
CGTTGTCTGTTAGAGCCTTGGGGTTGAGATCTGTCTCTTGGATGTCTGTATCTGCCTTTCTGTGGCCTGTCTAACACTGGAAAGGACCAATTCTTTGTAGGCCAATTTCTGCTAAATCGAGGTGGCTGTACCTGTAAGAAATATTTGACTGTTTGCATAGATTTAGCTTTATCCTCCATTTTCTTTAACACCTCTTCTGCCTTAACACCAAACAAGGTATCATGCTGTAAAGGAGCATCCAATAATTTTGCCTTAACATGATCAGGTAAACTCTGTTCTTTTAACCAAGCATGTCTTCGAATCACAGAACCTGTAACTGCGGCTCTACAAGAGGCCTCTAAAGAATCAAAATCACATTGCAGAGTATGTTTTCCCACCTGTTCAACTGCATGCAATAAATCCTGCATTTCTTTATAGTCAAGAGCTTCTGAGCTTGCAAGCATTTTCTGTTTTAACCGAGCCATTAAATATTGTTGGTACTTAAGCATGTGAAACTGGCAATTTAAAGCCCTTACTGCTAAAGTTGCAGAAGTGTAAACTTTCTTCCCCCATCAATCCAATGCTCTGGAATCTCTGTCAGAGGGGACTGGATTTTTTGCAATGGGAGCCTTAACCCCTTTGGGACCCTGGGAAATTGTTTCTGGATCAGCAGAAGGGTTTCTATAAAGAAACTTGTGAGAGTCAGGGACTCTATAATACCTATCTGGCTTGGCTGGTGCAGGGGGTAAAGAATCAGGAGATAAGCTGGATTCAGAGAACACATCATCCACAATATCTAACACAGGCGGGATAGCCAGGGGCCTGTGCTGAGGCAATAAAAGGAAGTCACGGAGCCTTTTCTTGGATTCTGAATAATCCTGACTTTCCCAATGGAAATGCTCCCTCATGGTTTGTAAGGTTTCCCCCAAAGGAATAATCCTCAGGAGGAGAGGCTGAAGGGATAGATTCTTCAGCATCAGAGTCCTCATAGGGGGTAGAGAGTATCCCTGGTCCTAAGAGGAATCAGAGGAAATGGAAACCTGAACAGAGGAATCATAGTCTGTATCCTGCCTAGGCCTTTTCTCAGGAGGGGGATGGGAACCCCTGATTAGAGTAATGAGGTCTTTGGCCATTTTAAGCATCTGTTTCTTAGGCATGGAGGACTGTCCAGGAGAATGCTGTACTTGCTTCTTTGTCTTTAATGGTACCTTTGTCTTGGCTGTTGCTTTAATGGTAAGTTGTGAAGGTCTGGAAACACCCTCAGAAGCCGATGCCTGCTCAGCGGCTCCAGACCCATCTGAGGGATTAGTTTCCGTAGGCCCAATACCTAGAGTTTCCAGAGGCCTAGTTGTCTCCACGTGGGAGTCTGAGGCGGCCTGGGGCTCTGACGTAGCGGGTTCCAGGGGCTGCGAAAGCACCTCACTGAGAACCGGCGAATGGCCTAGAAGAGGCTTCGTTGTCGGTTTTGGACCTCGGATGCCTGTCCTTATCCTTGTGTTTGCGTTTTTTCAGAATTGCAGTCGTTGGTTGATCCGACAACATAGTATAATTGAACCTTCGGCCAAAGTAGTGCAAAGCAAAATCAAAACGTCGTTTTATAGTGCGTTTGTTAAATCTAGCACAAAACCGACAACTAGCGACATCGTGATCAGGGCCTAGGCATGGAATACAGCAAGAGTGGAAGTCCTTATGAGGTATTTGCTTCCCACAAGAAATACAATTATTAACTTTTTCTGGCATTGGTCTGAGGCAAGAAAAAGGTTTCCCCAACGGGGTACTTAGCTTTATTGAAGACTTCGGATCTGAAATTCGACTTCAAAAATCTCAGGAGTCGGCCGACCGGCACTTGCGAACTGCTTTTGCTTCGGGCACCATGCGGCAAGAAAGACTGAAGAAAATAGCGCCGGATGCATCTTATATACCCCTGGCGCACTGACGTCAGGGAAGAAGCAACAGCAACCGACGCCAGACCAAGACTTTGGAACTCTGGCCGACTACGGGACCGCCTGACGGCAGGATAACCTAAGTGTAATGACTGCAGCAGTGTAACACGATGAACATCAGGAATGGTGGAGGGTGAAGAGGCCCTGGGCCTAAGGGCCATAAAGGCCTGCATCAAGTAGTGGGTGAAAGATTGCCAGTCAGGAACTCCATCCGTGGAGGGGGGGAAGGTTTAGTTTTCTGCTTCCTTTTTAAAAGAGAAGCCCTAGAAGGTGGTCTAGTATTGAGGCTTTGGATAGGAGCTGGGGCTTCAGGTAGTGGCATCCCAGTTGGTTGTCTGGCGGTGGCTGGTTCCCCCTTCAACATCGGTAGGGACTGATGTCTGAGCTACCTGCATGGATGTGCCAGCCATTACTTCCGAAGTGGCTTTCTCGAAGGGAGTCAACGAAGTAAAGGGGGGGGGGGTGTATTGTTGCAAACCAAGCTCAAGCAGCAAAACGAAATCCCCAGTGGGGTGCTTAGCTTTTGGATATCTTGAAAGTACAGGAGCGAAGCAATCGATGTGAGTAGAGCGTGGCTGAAAAGTTCTGAGGTCTGTTGGCGCAGACATCACATTTAAGGTCCCTGGTTTATGGCCCTACATGTGACATCCCATGCACCTGCAGCAGCCAGGCTAAAGCTTTTGTATAGGAGCCGATGTTCGGGTCACCTGAGGCACAGAATCCCGCACTAAGAATACCGCAATATAGGAATAGGAGGACATCCTGCTTGATGGCTCCTGTGTGTGGGTAAATCCTTCCCACCAATCGAACTTCAGCATTTTTTTTCAAAGTTACTATAATAAGATTCAAGTTCCCATGACAATATAAGCTGGATCAACATAACACATGATGTTCACAATGCTCAATAAATATTTTGAATGTGCTTCTATTCTCTATAGGCCTTTACAATGACTACTTCTAGAAAGAACTGTGCCACTAGACTCTCTCTTCTAAATACAAAATATTTGAAAGGTCTGTTCTCCATCAACAGATCATTTTCTTTTGAGGAAGTGCTTGACACAGTGCAACTTTACTTGGACTCAACTACAAGAGCCTCATCTGCAACTGTTGCTGTCACAGTTATGAAAGCCCTCATTTTCTTGGAAAAGTAATATCTCTGACTGTTTTGGTTGCTTTTCTTCCTTAAATGTTGACTTTTTCTTACAATGCTAGTGACTCTTCCTAAACAGATTTTCATTTTTCTATGAACAACATTGGACTTAGCTGCCTGACAAACCATTTCAACTTTAGGTTGCAAACATTTAATAGCTTTTACTTTCACTTCACCTGCTACCATTTAAAGGGGCAGTGGTAATGGGGTTTTAGTAGCAGTTCTATAACTTTCACCATTTCTGCTACACTCTAACTTTTAAGAATTAATAGTGTAGGCAAGTAGGTAATTTACTTTTTAACCTTTTGCTCCTTAGCAACTGAGATGGTGAGAGACTGTCCTTCATAGGTTCTTACTAAGCTTGCATACACCAGTCACTGGTCTGTGTGAGACCCTCCTGGAGTATACTGACATAATTTGGGGATTCAATGATTGCACCTAGTTTGCACTTGTCTGCAAACCTGGTCAGCCACAACCCTTTAGTTTTGACCTGAACTTACACCAAACAGTAGGGGGCTCAAATCTGACCCCTGTACACTCTTGCTGGTAACAGGTCTGCTGGCTGATGTGGAGTCACAACTTTGATGGTGTGTGTCTGGTTTGTAAGCCAGCTGGCAACCCTTCTTACAATGAAGGAGTTTACATTCAGTTTGACAAGTTTACCAGTAATGCCTGAATGAGGGATTGTGTCAAAAGCCTTTGCTAAGTCGAGGTATGTTGTGTGCACACATATGCCCTCATCATTGGCCTTGGTTACACTTTCAAAGAAACCAACCAGATTTAACAGGCAGGATGTGCCCTTCACAAAGCTGAATTGGGTAGGATCCAGGGTTTGGAGATCACCTATGTCTACTTATGAAGTCTTTAATGATACATTCCATGGCCTTACAGATGAGGCTGGTCAGACTTATGGGTCTGTAATTTCCTGTGTCTGTTGCTAGGCTACCTTTGTGGAGGGGCAATAACTGTAGCTGTTCTCATTTCCACATGAACAAAGCCTGTGGTTGGGTTATGATTGAAAGAAGTATTCAGTGGTGATGCTAGTTCATGTTTTAGCTTGTTTAGAAGACAGCCTGGGATGTTATCTGGTCCCACAGAGGCCATGATCTTTGTCTTTGACAGGGCTTTGAGGACCTGCTCTTCAGATATGTAAGGTGTGTGTGTGTGTGTGTGTGTGTGTGTGTGTGTGTGTGTGTGTGGAGAGGGGGACTTGGGGGAGGGTTTGTTGTTAAGGAGGGGATAAGGGAGTGAAATTTTCTCCAAACTTATCTGCTGGCAGGTTTGCTATCTTTGTGGGGTCAGTGAGTACGATACCATTGGCCACCAGTTCTGCACATGCTTAGTTCCATCTGAATTTAGGTTACGTACATGGCTGTAAAAGGGCCTTATGGTTATCCTTGGCAGCACTTGCTAGGTTTCTCTCAAAGAAGCTGTTGGAGGATTTGACAAGTTGTCTTATCAGCCTGTTAAGGCTGAGGAGGATGCTTTTCCATTGTTGGGTCCTTGTCTTTGCTTTTGCTTCCATCTCGCTCTCTCTCTCTCGACTATAATTTGGAAAGAAAACAGGAAGTTCAATTGATTGATTCAAATTATATGTTGAGCAAACTTTTGGTAAAAAGGAAGGATAAGTTCTAAGAGATACTCCATCCTTGTGAAAAATCATGTAAGGCAGGCGGATGGAAAGTGCCTGCAACTCAGAAACCCACCTAGCTGATGTAATTGCAATCAGGAAGAGGGTCTTCCATGATAAGAATTTTAGAGGACAAGAAGCGGCTGGTTCAAAGGGAGGGAGGATTAGAGCCGCTAGTACTAAATTTATATCCTAAGGATGGAGAGGTTCTTGAATGGGAGGCCTTAATAGGGTAGCACCTTTCAAAAAGGCCCTAAATAGCTTTTGGGACATGACGTTAGAACCTAGAAGGCCCACATGAAAATTGGAAATAGCAGCCAGTTGAACTCGAATCGTAGCAGCCACTGCTTCTTTCTCAAAGGTTTCGGCCAGGAAGTCCAAAATTTTTGAAATTTGCGCTGTAAAAGGATCAATGTCATTTTGCTTGGCCCAGAAAGAGAACCTCTTCCATTTACTAGCGTAAAGTTTCCTAGTAGTTGGCTTGTGAGAAGAAAGAGACTAAAATATGTTGAACCATAGGAGAGATATTTGGAAGCCTGGCTAGGACTGGAAGTGGAGAAACCAAGCTATCAGCTTGAGAGTTTGAATGGAGGGATGAAGAGCACTCAACTGATGTGTCAGGAGATATGGAACCAGGTCCCGAATCCAAGGCTCCTCTTGCAGTTAACGCCAAAGGAACGGGAACCATATCTGACGAGGCCAGTAAGGAGCAATGAGGATCAGCTTGCGACTCAACAACTTTGCTTTCTGAAGAACTTTTGGAATTAGAGGAAAGGCGTAAAGAATCCCAGGGGGCCAATCATGGATAAGTGCATCTTTGGGTGACTGTCCCGGTGGGGGAACTAGGACAAAGTAGCTGCTGCATTTGTTGTTTAGGTGTGGGGCAAAAAGATCGCAGCATGGCTGGCCCCATCTGTGGAAGATAATATCTGCCACATCTGGTTTCAGAGACCACTAGTGGGGCATAAGAATTGCCCTGCTGAGCTTGTCCGCTATAATGTTGGACTTCCCAGGGATGTGTGCTGCAACCAGAAAATGCTGAGAGGAAATCGTCGATTGCCATACTTGATGGGCCTCCCAACACAATGGGTAAGACCTGGTATCGCCCTGTCTGTTGATGTACCACACCACTGACATGTTGTCCATCTGAATTGTTATATAGCCCAAAAGAAGAGAGAGTAGTGAAGTGCTTGCAACGCTAACAGCACCGCTCTCATCTCCAGGACACTGATGTGCAAATGGTACTCGTAAGGTTGCCAAGTTCCTTGGACTGTCTCTGTCCCAGATAATGCCTCCCCCCACCCTAACTGGGAAGTGTCCGTGGTCACTGTGGCTACCGGATGAGGGGCTACAAAGGGTCTGTGTAGAGTGACTAGGGGAGAGTGGAGCCACCACTGTAGATCTTTCTTGCAAGCATTTGTGATTAAGATCATGTGTGACTTTGGTAGATCCTGATAAGACCACTGAGAGAAAGAGAGCCATTGGAAAATCCTCATATGTTAACGAGCTAATGGGACTAGAGTAATGGCAGCTGCCATCAAGCCCAAGACCTCTAGGACTAGCCGTGCCTGAACCTTTGACTTTGACAAGAGGAGAGAGACCGTACAGTTGTGTACACTTACCATAAATGTACACGTTTGAGTGTATTCACTGTTGCAGTCATTACATTTGGGTTATCTGCTTGCAATAGCGCTCAGTCAGCCTGATTAACAAAGTCTTGGGTTCTGTGTCGGTGGCTGTCCCTTCTTCCATGACGTCAGGTCATCAGGGGGTATAAAACATGCAGCCGACGCCATTACATCAGTTTTTCTTGCCCCAGATGTCAGGCGCCCTCGTAACGGGAAGCAAGTAAATCTATAAATACAAGGCTATAGCTCCAACAAAAAAGCAAATACACCAAAAAGCTTTTAGAACATAGTAAGTGAGAGTAGAGATATAGCCAAAAGAAGAAAGGGGGCTGGAGGGAGAGTAACCAGGACTGCAACAGTGAATACACTCGACCATCTACATTTATGGTAAGTGCACACAACTGTACTATGTCCTTCATGTTTCACTGTTGCAGTCATTACATTTGGGTAGATTCCCAAAGCTAAGGCTGGGAGGAGGAATTTAAATAGAATTAGAATAAGGCCCTGCAAGACTGCAGTGACAAAACCAGCTCTGGATTTAGAGAAAAATGGCAAATAATAATGCTTGGTGAACGTATGTACAGAACTCCAGGTAGCAGCTTCTAGGATGTCCCTAGTAGGAACGCCCCTGAGAAAGGCTGTAGAGGTAGATGCAGCCCTGGTTGAATGGGGTCTGATGCCCTGTGGGATAGGTTTTCCATGGTGCTTATAGCAGAAATGAATGCAGCGGCCTATCCATTTTGAAATGGTTTGTTTTGAAATAGCTTTCCCCTCTGTCCCTGCAGCAAATGCCTCCAGCAGTTCAGATTTCCGTTGAGGTTTAGTCCTGTCCAAGTAGAATCTAAGCTGTCTGTGTACATCTAAACAGTGCAGTCTCCGTTCCCTTTTGTTCTGTGGGTTAGGAAAGAAGGTAGGCAAATTAATGGACTGATTAAGAGCCACACTGGATACCACCTTGGACATGGAGGGATTGGTTCTGAGAGACACCCTGTCAGCATGAAAGATGATGAAAGGTTCCACTGCCACGAGGACCTGTAATTCAGATACCCTTCTAGCTGAAGTGATTGCTAAAAGGAAAGCTGTTTTCCAGGAAAGAATTTTTAAATCTGCAGTAGCAGCTGGCTCGAAAGGAGGCAGAGTGAGTCAAGATCCCAGGGCTGAAGTTGGAGATCTCCTGGGTGGCCTTAAATTTTTGGCCCCTCTGAGGAACTGACTGAGCAGTGGGTGAGAGAAGAGGGGAGGTTCTGTGCTATAATGAGCTGAAATGGTTGAGGCATGAATTTTGATGGAGGAAAAAGACAAGCTCTTATGAAGCATCTCAGTCAAGTATTGTAGAATCTGAGGTAAATTGGGCACTGCTGCATTCATTCCTTGAGATTGGTTCCAGGCACTGAATCTTTTTCCATTTTTCAGCATAAGATTTTCTAGTACTAGGCTTCTTTGCCTCTAAAATGATATCCATCACTGATTTACTGAAGGATGGTGAAGGGAGATTAGGTAATTAGCCAGGCTGCTAGATTCAGTGTTTGCAGCTGAGGGTGCAGAATCTGGTTCTCCTGCTGAGACAACAGGAAAGGAGTCTGAGGCAGGTACCATGGAGCCAAGCGTGACCCACTGCGCAAGAGTGGGCACCAGTGTTGGCGAGGCCAGTCTGGTGCAATTAAAATCATCCTTGGCTTGTCCTGTTTGATCTTCAGTAGTGCCTTGGAGAGCAGAGGCAGAGGAGGAAAGGCATAAACTGATGGCTTTTTCCAGTTGAAGGATAGAGCATCCACTTTACAAGCTAGCTTGTGGGGAATCCTTGTGCAAAAATTGTCCAGCTGATGGTTCTGGGGGGAGGCAAACAGGTCTATATCTGGGCTCCCCCATTTGCTTGTCAACATGTTGAAAATCCTTGATTCCAGTTTCCACTCATGTGGGTCCATGAGGTTTCTGCTTAGTCCGTCTGCCAGTGTATTTAGTTCTCCTGGCAGAAATTGAGCTTGTAGATTCACTTGGTAGCTCAAGGCTGTGTTCCACAATCCCATGGGTAGTCTGCAGAGGGGGTAAAAATTAGTACCCCCCCTGCTTGTTTATATACCACGTGACAGTGGTGATGTCCGTCTTTACCATTAGTTGTCCATGAAGGTTGTCAGAGCATTCTGTACAGCTAACATTTCCTTTTGATTTATGTGCAGGTGCATTTGACTTTGGTTCCATTTGCCCTGAATGCACTTGCCTATCAGGTGAGCCCCCCATGCATAGTCTGATGCGTCTGTTAAGATTTGGGCGACGGGGTAATGTGAATGGTAAGCCCCTGTTTTGGTGGCAGGCCTCTGCCCACCAAAGGAACTCTAGGCGTAGGCAAGGTATGATAGGAATTCTTGCTTCTAGATCCTGTGAATGCTGATACCATTGTAGTTTCCTCATATGCATCCTTGCATATGGAATTAGAAGAATGCAGGAGGCAATGAATCCCAAAGGCTTGCAGTATTTGCCTTGCAGATAGCTGGGATTTTGTGGCCACTTGTTTGAAGTAAGTTGTCAAATGAGTCCGTTTCTCTGGCGCGAGGAAACTCATCTGGGAAGTTGTATTCAAGCTTGCTCCCAGGAATATAATTTGTTGGCAGGGTATCAGGTGGGATTTCTTTTCATTTATGGTGAACCCCAGACAAGTCAGTACCCTGTGAACAAAGGTCAGATGATTCAAAAGAATGTCCTTGCTTTCTGCCTGAATTAGACAATCGTCCAGGTGTGGGTATACTTGAATATTTCTTTGCCTGCAAAATGCAATGACTGGAGCTAGGTACTTTGTGAATACCCTGGGCACAGTAGATAAGCCAAAGGGCAGTGCAGAGAAAGTACAGTTTTGTACCTACCATAAATGTAGATGTTAGAGTGCTAATACAGCTGCAGTCATAGCAGATGGGTTCTCCTGCTGTCAGGCGGGTCCTCGGTCGGCCGAATTCCAAAGTCTAGGTCCGGCGTCAGTTGTCGTCGCTTCTTCCCCGACGTCAGTGCGACAGGGGTATAAAAGAACCAGCCGACGCCATTTTCTTCAGTTTTTCTTGCCCCAGATGTCAGGTGCCCCCAGAAGGAAGGCAATATAATCAAAATACAGTAGTTGCAAGCAAATACACCATAAATGAATACCCCAATCATGTAGTATGAGGAGGTGTTAGCCAATAGGTCTGTCCCAAGAGGGGAAGGAGGGAGGGAAACCTGGACTGCAGCTGTATTAGCACTCGAACATCTACATTTATGGTAGGTACAAAACTGTACTATGTTCATCGTGCATACAGCTGCAGTCATAACAGATGGGTAGAATCCCAAAGCTAAGAAAGGGGTGGTAGGCACTAGGTGGAACTAGGAGGAGCCAGGATGCCCTGCAAGACTGCAGTGGCAAAACCTGCTCTAGTTTTGGAGTATAATGGTAGGTGCTAGTGCTTGGAGAAGGTATGCACAGAACTCCAAGTGGCTGCTTCCAAAATATCTTTGGTAGGAACTCCTCTGAGGAAAGCTGCAGAGGTAGCTGTGGCCCTTGTGGAGTGAGATCTGATGCCTGCAGGTATAGTTTTACCATGAAAAGAGTAACAAAAGCGTATGCAGTGGGCTATCCATTTTGAGATTGTCTGTTTAGAAATTGGCTTCCCTTGAGCTCCTATAGCATAGGACACAAAGAGCTGTTCTGATTTTCTGAAAGGCTTTGTTCTGTCCAAATAATAGCGCAGCTGTCTGTGGATGTCCAAGGAATGTAGTAGTCTCTCCCCTTTGTTTTGAGGATTAGGGTACAAGGTAGGTAAAGTGTATAGCCTGATTCAAAGCTACCCTGGATACCACCTTTGGCATAAAGGACGGGTTGGTTCGTAAGGAAACTCTGTCCTGATGGAAGATGACAAAAGGCTGCACAGCCATGAGGGCTTGTAGTTCCGATACCCTACGAGCTGAGGTGATAGCCAGAAGGAAAGCGGTTTTCCAGGACAAATATTGCAAATTTGTTGAGGCAGCTGGCTCAAAAGGAGGCAAGGTCAGCTTTTCTAGAATGAAATTGAGGTCCCAAGCAGGCATTGGTTGTTTCCTTGGGGGTTTTATATTCTTAGCCCCTCTGAGGAACGGTCTTAAGAGGGGGTGAGAGAATAAAGGTGGATCAGTGTTGTATTCTGCAGAAATGGCTGAGGCATGGATTTTGATGGAGGAGAATGAAAGTCCACTGCTTAGCAGCTCGGCTAGATACTGTAATATTTGAGGTAAATTCAGTTTTCCAGGATTCTGGCCCTTTTTCTCATTCCGGGCACAAAACCGTTTCCATTTTGCGGAGTAAGCTTTTCTAGTAGACGGCCTTCTGGCCTCCAAAATGACATCCTGCACCTCCTTGGAGAGTAGGGTCTGTTGTGATGTTAAGGAATCTTCCATGCGGCCAGATTGAGTGTTTTCAGCTGACTGTGAAGAGTTTTGAAGCTGTGCTGAGTCAAAAGAAGAGGCATTAGAGGTAGGGTCCATGGAGGGGAATGAGTCAGGCTCCTCAGGAGTGGGTACCAGTGCTGTCTTGGCCAGTCTGGAGCAATGAGAATCATCTTTGGTCTGTCTGCTCTGGTTTTTAATAGAACTTTGGGCAGCAGAGGAAGAGGTGGAAAAGCATAAACTGTCATTGTTGTCCAACTGAAAGAGAGAGCGTCCACTCTTCAGGCCTGTGGATGAAAAGTCCTTGAGCAGAATTTTGTCAATTGGTGATTTTTGTGGGAGGCAAAGAGATCTATGTCTGGCCTTCCCCATGCTTGAATTATTTCTGTAAAAACTTGAGGATGCAACTTCCATTTGTGTGGATCTGTCATATTTCTGCTTAGGTTGTCTGCCAGCGTGTTTTCCTTGCCTGGCAAGTACTGTGCTTGAAGTTCGATTTGTAATTCCAGAGCCATGTTCCAAAGTGACATGGCCAGCCTTCATAGGGGGTATGAATGGGTTCCTCCCTGTTTGTTTATGTACCACATTACTGTGGTGTTGTCTGCCCTTATCAATAGTTGACCTGGATGCAGAAGGTCTTTGAGAGCCATAATAGCATTTATGACTACTAGCATTTCCTTTTGATTGATGTGAAGGTGCTTTTCTTCTTGGGACCATTTGCCCTGAATGCACCGATCTGTCATGTGCGCCCCCAGGCGTAGTCCGAGGCGTCTGTTGTGATGACTTGATTTGCTTGAGGCTTGCAGAATGGGAGACCTGTGTTTGTATGGCATGCTTGAGCCCACCACAGAAATTCCTTTTGAAGACATGGAATTAGTGGTATTATTGTTTCCAAACTGTGGCTGTGTTGAGACCATAGGTTTTTCAGGTACCATTGAAGTTTCCTCATATGCAGCTTTGCACATGTGATTAGTAGGATGCAAGACGCCATGAACCCCAGAGCCTGCAGGATTTTCCTTGCAGTCAGCCTGGTGAAATTTGCTAGTTTTCTGAAGTATTGAGTTAGTTGCCCCTGCTTCTCTGGCGTGAGGTAGACCATCTGGGTGTGTGTGTCCAAGTTGGCACCCAGGAAAATTATTTTCTGTTTTTTTAAATTGGTGTTGTGGGGGCTCGAACCATGAATGCCTGCTCTTCAGCCGACGTCTCTACCGCTACGCTATTGCTTCTTTTGTAGAGGGGCATCTAGTAATTTAGCTTTGACATGATCTGGTAAGGTTTGCTCCTTGAGTCAGGCATGTCTACGTATGACTGATCCTGTAACAGCAGCTCTACATGAGGCCTCTAGAGCATCAAAACCATATTGCAAGGTATGTTTACCCACTTGTTCTGCACTATGCATCAAATCCTGCAACTCCTTCAAGTCTGGTTGTTCAGGTTGTGACATTTTGCTTCTCAACTGTGATAACAGAAACTGTTGGTACTTTAGCATATGAAACTGGCAGTTTAATGCCCTCATGGTTAAAGTGGCCGAGGTGTATACCTTTTTTCCCCACCTTTCTAAGGATCTGGAATCTCTCTCGGAAGGTAATGGATTTTTAGCAGTGGAGGCCTTAATTCCCCTTGGGGCCCTGTGAGATGGTTTCTGGGTCAGCCGCATGGCTTTTGTATAAAAATTGGTGAGAGTCAGGAACCCGGTAGTACCTGTCAGGCTTGACTGGGGCTGGCAGTAAAAAATCCGAGTTAAGGCAGGCCTCCGAGTACACATCATCTAGAATGTCTAAGACCGGAGGTATAGCCAGAGGCTTATGCTGAGGTATCAAGAGAAAACCCCTAAGCCTTTTCTTGGAGTCTGAGTACTCTTGGCCTTCCCAATGGAAGTGTCCCTTTAAGGTATGCAAGGTTTCCCAAAATGAGTAATCCTCTGGGGGGGGGGGGGGGAGACTGAGGGAATGGACTCCCCTCTGCATCAGAATCTTCAAAAGGGGAGTAAGAATGTTCCTGTTCATCAGAGTGCTCTGAAATAATGGAGGCCTGGTCAGAGGAGGGGGATTCTTCCTCCACCTTGGGCCTTTTGTCCGGTGGGGGTTTGAGAACCCCTGATAACAGTAATTAAATCCTCAGCCATTTTAAGCATCTGTTTTTTAGGCATGGGGCCTGGAGAAGGGCCCTGTGTAGCTTGTCTCTTAGAATGCATGGCTACTTTAGACTTGGTGAAAGCCTTGATGGAAAAAGAAGAGGAAGGTCTGAAGACACCTTGAGAGGAGGAGATTCACCACCAAATGTGGCTTCGGTATCTGTAGTCGGGGTGTGGGCCGAGGAGCCTGTAACCTCGGGTACAGAAGACACCGCCAATGAAGTGTCGTCGGTAGGCAGGGGCTGCGTAGGCTCCTCGCTGAGAACCGGACCACCTGTAGTCGGCTTCGGCGTGTTGTCGGTAGAGGCCGCGGACCTCGTGTGTCGGTCCTTAACTAGGCGTTTTTTAGACAAAACTGGAGTCGGAGTATCCAACGACATAATATAGTTAAATTTTTTGCCAAAATAGTGCTGAGCCAACACCGCCCGACGCTTAATGGTGCGTTTGTTGAATGTAGCACAAAAACGACAGACCGAGACGTCGTGGTCTGGGCCTAAGCAAGGAATGCAGAGGGAATGAAAATCCTTATGCGGTATTTGCTTTCCACATGAAATACAATTATTAACTTTGTCTGACATCGGTCTGAGGCAAGAAACGTTTCCCCAACGGGGTACCTAGCTTTCAAGAAGACTTCGGTTGCAAAATTTTCATAATTTCAGGAGCTGGCCGACCGGCACTTGCGAACTGCTTCTGCTTCGGGCACCACGCGGCAAGAAAGACTGAAGAAAACGGCGTTGGCTGGTTCTTTTATACCCCTGTCGCACTGACGTCAGGGAAGAAGCGACAACTGACGCCGGACCTAGACTTTGGAATTCGGCCGACCGAGGACCCGCCTGACAGCAGGAGAACCCATCTGTTATGACTGCAGCTGTATACACGATGAACATCTGATAGTGCATGCAGCCTGCTTTGAAGCATAGGTATCTTCTGCAAGACTCCCTGATAGGGATGTGCAGGTAAGCTTCTTTTAAGTCTAGTGTTGCCAACCGTGTATCCTTGCCTAGCATAGGAAGCAGCTGGTGAAGAGTCAGCATTTTAAATTATGGAATCACCAGAAAGGTGTTTAGAATAGGAAGGTCCAGGATAGGATGCCATGTATTGCCTTTTCTGGGTACCAGGAAAAATCTTGAATAGAAACCTTGTCCCTTTTCCTCTTGTGGTACCAACTGAATAGCCCCCATGTTTGAGAGAGAGAGAGTACTTGATTTTGGGCCTCTGCCCACTGATTTGGGGGTAGATCTGGCCACCAGCTTGGTGTTGGTAACGTGTGGAAAAGAAATCTGTATCCTTGGGACACTATATTTAAAACCCATTTGTCCTGGGTAATGAGTTCCCAGTTTTTGGCCTGCAGACCAATCTTTCCACCTAAAGGAGCATTCAGTTGGGAAGTGCTTTGGAAGTTTTAAAAGCAAGTAATTGAGACAGTTTTCCATAGGGGGGAGTCTTTCTACTCCCAGGTTTGGGTGCGGAAACCCCCTACTACCTAGTCTTGTGTGTTCCTTGGGACTGACACCTAGGGTTACTGCTGTCTGGGTTTGACTTGAGAAGACCTGGAAGGTGCTGGAAAGGACCAATTTTTAGAGGGCCAGTGCCTACTAAATCTAGGAGGATGAACTTGTAAGAAATCTAACAGTCTGCATAGATTTAGCTTTATCTTCCATCTTTTTAAGAACTTACTCAGCCTTGTTGCCAAACAGGCAGTCCTGATTTAAGGGAGCATCCAACAATTTAGCTTTAACATGATCAGGCAAACCTTGCTCCTTAAGCCAATAACAGCAGCCCTGCAAGAGGCCTCTAATTAATCAAATCCACACTGCAAAGTATGTTTTCCAACCTGTTCAGCAGAATGCATTAAATCCGTAATTCTTTATTTTCAGCACAGTCAAGAATTAACATCATTTTCTGTTTAAGCAATCCAATAACATGTTCTTGATACTTTAACATATGAAACTGGCACTGGCAGTTTAAAGCCCTAATGGCCAAGGTTGCAGAAGTGTAAAGTTTCTTACCCCATCTATCCAGCGCCCTGGAGTCTCTATCAGAGGGGGTAGGATTTTTTGCAGTAGAAGACTTAACGCCCTTGGGTCCCTGTGAAACAGTCTGGATCGCAATAGGATTTTTAAAAAGGAACTTGTGAGAATCAGGAACCCTGTAATATCTGTCAAGTTTTCTGGGAGCAGGAGGCAAAGAATCAGGGGCCAAACTAGATTCTGAAAAGGCATCATCAACAATGTCTAGTACAAGAGGCATAGCTAAAGGCCTATGTTGAGCCAGGAGTAAGAAATCTCTAAGCCTCTTTTTTGAATCAGAAAAATCCTAGCTTTTCCAGGGGAAAAGAAAAATCCCCTGGAGGGGAAGCAGAGGGAAGAGAGTCCTCTGCATCAGAATCCTCATAAGTAGATAAGGACAAATCCAGACAATCAGAATCCTGTTCAGAAGATTCATAAACAACTGGGGGAGGTTGGCTTCCCCTGATTAGAGCTATAAGATCTTCAGCCATTCTTATATTTGTTTTTTAGGCATTGAGGCCTGAGCATGTGGCCTGGGCGTGGGTTTCTTAGGCATGGTTTGAGATTTTGGCCTAAATGAAGAAGGAGGCGTTGGTTTAATATGCAAGTCCATAGGCCTGAATACACCCTCAGAAGCCGGTGCCTGCACTGCGGCTCCGGACCCATCCAAGGTAGAGACATCCACAGGTTCCACAGTTGAAGCATCTCGCGGCATACCGGACTCCAAATGGGTCTCAGCAGAGGCCTGCGAGTCAGAAGTAGTGGGTATCAGGGGCTGCGAAAGCACCTCACTGAGTACCAGCGAACTGGCGACTGGCTTAGGAGAAGCATTGGCAGCTTTGGACCTCGGCGGCCTGTCTCTGTCTTTATCTTTGCGGTTTTTTGGAATCCCGGTAGTCGGATGGCTAACAGACGACATTTCTGGATAATTAAACCGAGAACCAAAATATTTAGAAGCGAAGATATACCGACGGTGGATAGTGCGCTGATTAAATAAAGCACAAAACTGACAGCAAGGTACGTCGTGGTCAGGGCCTAGGCAAGGAATACAGTACGAATGAAAATCTTTGTGAGGTATTTGCTTTCCACAAGTAATGCAATTATTAACTTTTACTGACATCGGTAAGCAGCAAGGAAAAAGTTTCCCCAACAGGGTACTTAGCTTTAGTTGAAGACTTCGGTTCTGAAACTCGAGAACTAAAATTTCAGGAGTCGGCCGACAGGCACTTGCAAACTGCTTTGGGCACCCACACGGCAAGAAAGACTGATGTAATGGTGTCAACTGCATGTTTTAGACCCCTGACGACCTGACGTCATGGAAGAAGGGACAGCAACCGACGCAGGACACAAGACTTTGTTAATCAGGCTGACTGAGGGCTAACTGCAAGCAGGTAACCCAAATGTAATGACTGCAACAGTGAAACACGAAGAACATCTGACGTCAAATGGTAAGCACCCTTTCCTGTGGGAGCTTGGCTACCATGTCTCTTGTATTTAGTTGAGAGCCAATGAAAGTAATGCACTGAGCGGGCAACAAGGCAGATTTTTCATAGTTTATTGTGATTCCTAGATGTGCACAAGTGTGACTCGTGTGGTTCCTGGCCCTTAAGAGATGATGCTCGGTAGTGGCAGTGAGGAGCCAGTCGTCTAGATAAGGAAACACCTGGAATCCCAAATGTCTCAGGTGAGTCGTCACTACTGCCATGCATTTGGTGAACACCCTGGGGGCTGTAGTGAGACTAAAGGGCAGAGCTCTGAACTGGTAATGACTGGCTCCCAGCCAGAAATGTAAATGTCTCCTGGACTGCCTGTCCACTTTTATATGGTAGTATGCGTCCTGGAGATTGACAAAGCACATACAATCGTCCTGACCCAAAAAGGGTAGAATGGACTGCAGTGTCACCATGCGGAACTTGGTCTTCTTTACTGCCCTGTTTAACTTGCTGAGATCCAGGATAGGTCTCCAGTCCCCTGTCTTTTTTGGAACCAAAAATAAGCTTGAGTAAGTTCCGAATTTGATCTGGTCTGCTGGGAGTTCATTAATGGCTCATTTTTGCTGCAAATGTTTTACTTCCAAGGCTGCTTGATTCCGAAGATTGGGTGGAACATCTGGAATCAATAGTTTTTGACTTCTTGGGGGTGTTTGGGAGAAGGGAATTTTGTAACCCCTGAATATTATGCATCGTACCCACGCCTCTTCTGTTATATCTTGCCAGGCTTTTGGGTACAGTGATACTCTGCCCTGACTGCCTCCAGACGTGGGCAAGCCAGGCAATCCTTGAGGGATTCTGAAAGGGCCTGGCAGAGAACGTATCCCTGTTGCTGACCTCACCCCACCACGAGGCCAGTGCCTCCCATTATTTCCCCCTATGCCCTTGGGGGAATTATCTCCACGAGTGTCCAGTGAAGCTCCCTGGGATTTACAGAACCACATTTTACCACCTTTTAGCCTTTGGTATAAGGCCTGAATGGAGTGGAAAAACTGACTTCTACGGCAGAGAGTTTTGCCATCATGTTCACTCCTGGTAACAGTCTCTAACTTGCGGCCCGAACAAGGCCAAGCCGTCAAAGGAGGACTTGAAAGGCTCCGCAAATTGACAAAGGCGCATCCAGGAGTGTCTGTGAAGAGCCACTTCTGTGCCTGCAACCCTACTCGTGCCATCTGCTGTGTAAGAAATCAGGCGCATGGAAGAGTTAGCAATGGAGGTTAGGGTCGCTAGCTGGTTAGCTGACTTGGAAGTTGGTCCCTCAGCTGAAGGATCCTGAATGGCATCTCCCAGCTCTTTAAGGAGACCCCTCTGAAGTCTTATGAAATGTGTCAAATAGTTCAATGACCAAAGAGTAAAGGCCGCTGAAGAGAAAACATGCTTCCCATATCTATCCATGGCTCCAGACTTCTTGTTTGGCGGACGGATAGAAGAGGAAGTCTCCGCGAGTTTGTATCCTTTGAGAAACAGACTGCCCCAGGAAACTACCACATTGACAATATAACACTAAGAGTAAATTCAGTAGTTACAGATTTGGGAACATACATAGACAGCGATCTAGCATTCAACCAACATATGTAAACTGCTGTGATGAAATTCTTCTATACTGGTCAATTTATAAGCAAAGGGATAGCATCTCTGACTAGAAATGTCATTGTCCCACTGTACTCCTCCCTCATCGGTATATGCAACTACAATGCCCCAAGAGGTTCCTCACAAAGAGGATACAGGGACTAAACCATACAACTTACACAGACTGACTCAAAACTCTATTGCTATACTTGGTCTCTTACACACTATTAAGAGGTGATCTGTGCCTGGCCTATAAGGCATCCTCTGACACACTACTAATGGATCTACTGCACATCTGCAAGTTAAATGGTATCAAAATACCCAATCCAGAAACTATAACCTCTTTGCATCATAAACAGAATGGTCGGGGGGACAGGTAGATATCCCAGAGGATACCACTACTCTGGAACAGACTCCCCATATATGTAAAAGAAAGCTCATTTCTTTCCCTATTCAAACACAACTTAGATCAATGGATGGGAGTACGGAATTTTACCCTATGAATTCTCCTATACTACTAAAAGACAGAGGCAAAACCTAAATGTCCTATTCTGCACCAGGGTCCCCTTTCAATATTCAGTGGTACGACCCCAGAAACATTAATTCAAAAATGGGAAGTACAGGAACAGAAATCATGGTAAGAATATTTGGACATCTAATGAAATAAAGCTAGGTTTAAAATGGTCCTTCAGGGCAGTTACCCTCCTATTCACCTATGAAGAAACAGAAAGAACATTGGGTTATAGAGACAAAAATTGATAGGTATAAAAAAACTGATAAGGGAATATGGAAGCAAATGCTACTAATAGCCAGGAGCATAAAAAAAACTACTGCAGCCAAGGGGAAAACATACGAAAAGGTAGACAAATATAAAGTGAAAAAATGAGATGCAGCCACTCTAGAGAGAATTATCAAAGAAATAACAGGTGGTAGTGAAGTGCAAAGCTGACCAGTATGAGAAAGTAGGAGAAAAAGGTGGCCTGACTCGAGGGAAATGAGGATGCCATTGGGTAGGGTAAGAATGCACAAAAGGACAAGCCAATGAGTGCAGGGCAGGAATAGAGGACAGACAAATGGGGTGGGGGGGGTGGGGCTTAGTTAGGAATTTTCAAAATTATGCATGTAAAGGCAGTGGTAATTGAGCTCTGATAACTAGACTACAATATCAGCCAGACAGGTGCATTGACAAAAGATGTAGGTGTATGTAATTTTTGCCAGACATTCCAAAAAATATAAAAACATGAGCAGGGCTAGCTCTCTGGCTGAATAAACGGCAGTCGTGGAAGCAGCTTTTTCTGCAAGGCTTTCATGTGTGTGTGTGTGTGTGTGTGTGGGGGGCAAGGAGACTACTGATGCAGAGTCCTTCATTCTGGGAGGACTACAAATCTCTGAATCATGGGGCAGTCAAAAGTTAGTTTCCCACCCTGCCAGTAAAGCATCCCTCCATCAAGACCTACAATGGATTTAGCTGCAGGAACAAGAAGCCCCAACAATAAGCTGAAGAGGACTCGCTACTTTAGGGTCTAATAACAAGTGGTTCAACTGTAACAAAACATCCAGCAGTGGGAGGTGATTTACAGTCAATGGAACCTCACAATACAGTGCACAATCAAATTCTCAGGCTTGCAGATGTCCTCAAGATCATGGCAAATATCAAAACCTGGAGATACAGCAGGGTCTGGACTCTCCAATGCATCCTCATCCAGGCTGCTAGAGGCCTGAATTCTTGGAACTACCAAGCACTGAATGTTAGGATCTGAACTTTTAAACATAATCCTCTGCTAAGACATCAAAGAGGGTTCTTTCCACTTTATGGTTAATACCATACACTGAAACTGTGGGAACACAGAAGGGAAGCCAACAGAAGTGCCTTGATAGGGCTATAAGAAGCCACCCAACCAAGTAAGGGAACACACGCAGGGCCCACTCTTGTAAGGGTTTGGGCGGCATGGCTAACACCATGGTAAATACGATCAGCAAATAAAAAAACTTGAATGGCAAATTATGACTCATTCAACACCTGTATACAGTTAAGGTGTCAATTTCAGAATAAATTCAAATTACAGAAATCTGAACACGTAACGCAACTTTTTACCAACTCTTCAGTTAAAAAGATTTGCACATTTAAGTTGCTTAATTGTGGCACTAAACTCCACAAATTAAGTACCAAAGATCATATTATGTGGAAATAATAGCACTCCATATTACCTGCCTTTCAACAGCTGCAGACCTGAATGAGAGAACACAGCCCACACAGCTACTACTGCCATGATCTTGTTGAGCACCCAGAGGGGTGTGGCAAGATTGCATGGCAGTGCTCAGAATTGGAAGTGACTGGCTCCCCAGCCAGAAGTGGGTAAATCTCTTGGATTGCTGTGCTATTTCTATGTGATAGTAGGTGTCCTGGAAATCCGCATCCAACTGTCTTTTCTCAACAGACGTAACATGGACCACACTATGACCATCCAGAACTTGTATCACAAACTGGTTTAGGTGACTGAGATCCAAAATGGGTCTGAGGTTCCCAGTTTTCTTTGGTACTAAAAAGAACCTGGAATAGACTCCAGATTCTAACTGGCCATGGGGACTGGTTGGATGACTGTTTTCTTCTAGCAGCTTTAAACTTCTATAGCTGCTAACTCCCACTGACTGGATGGAACATCAGGGACTTTCTTCTTTTTTTCTGAGGTGGGAGGGAAAAGGGAATTGAATAACCTCTGGATATTATTTTTAGTACCCAAGAATCTGAAATTGTGCGCCAGGCTTGAGGGTGCAGAGACAAGCATCCCCTCCACCCTGACTGCTGCCGAAGTGCAAGAGTCAGGCAACTGTTAAGGAGCAGAAAGGTTGGCTCCAGCAACTGAAAAGTTCTCTCCGAAAATCCACAGTGAAAGCCCTGGTCATGTGGTTTGCTTCTGTCTCTTGGCAGTCGTCCATTAAAATTGCCTCTCCTTCTGCCATGGGGAGGTCTGTCACCTTGGGAATTATGGAAACCTCTCAGTCATTTGCAGAACCACATCTTCTTACCCAATCTCTGGTTCCCAGAAAAAGTTATTTTCGGGGTGGAGACGCATACTCCCACTGCAGAGAGATTTTACACCTTGTTGGCTCCTGGTGAATGCATCTTTGATTTTTGGTCCAAATGCAATGGGACATTAAAGGATGACTTAATGGCTTCAGCAAAGTCACAAAGCTGCATCCAGGCATGGTGATGCTGATGCCTGCTGCTCTGGCCGTGCAGTCAGCTGGATTAGAGAGCAAATGCACGGCCACATTTGAGGAGGACTGCAGGGTGGGAAGCTGGCAGTCAACTATTTGAACATCCGCAGGCAGTACCCCCTAGACTTGGTGACCTTTTCAGTCAAATCTCTCTGGAATCTTGTCAAAAGGGGCATAGTTCCATGATCCAAAGGCGAAGGTCACCGAAGCACAGGTCCGCTTCACAAATCTGTCCATTGCCCTAGACTCTGTTAGGAAGATGAACAGAAGAGCTTTCTTCTGACAGCTCCTTCTTGATGGCTGCTGTCACCACCATAACATCTACTGGCAGACCCTTACTCCAGTGCTTCCTGTCTGTAGGTGCAAATAAGTTTTGATCAGCTTTTTCAGGGATGGGCTCTACCACAGCAGGATTCATCCATGCCCGTTGAGCCATAAGGTTGATAAGTGGATCAATGGGATGTACCACCCATGACAATGCTGGTCTGGAACCAAAAGCTTCCATGAATATGGACTCATCTGGAGAAATGTCTTGGGATGAAAAACCCCTTTCTCTGCTTCATTAAGTTTAGAATATCACTGACTGTGACATCTTCAGAGAGGGAGCAAAGGGAACCTTCCCCTTCCTCTAAGTCAGTATCTTCATTGAAAGACTCTGGGGAACAGTCTAGCTTATTCTAGCTGCATGTCTGTTTTCTGGGGGCACCTTCTAAGGAACAGCAGAAGGTTCAGTATTGGATGGGGAGCTGAAAAAACAGATTTCCTCGGAAGCCCATGGTGCTGCCTTGTCCCTATCCAACAGGACGAAGAGGGGAGGAAAAAGACTGCAGTCGGAGTTTGGGTGGAGCCGACCTGGTTGAAGCCAACTTGTATTAAAGGCCTCGAAGACCAAAGTTACTACCGGCACCAAGGACTTCCTCCGATCTGAAGAGACAGAACTCTAGCAGCCACTGACCCTTGGTCTTAAAGTTGATTTTGAATCTAACTTATCCAGGGCCAAAAGTCGGAAAGGGATAGACAACACCTTGAATCTCATTGTCGATTTAAACCCCCCCCACCTGAACTTGGTGCCGAAGCTTCAGCTTTGAGCGTCAGCTCGATCCAACAGCATTGGAGTCGAGAGAGAGAGATGGAAGCAATCTTAGAAGGCTTAAGGGTCTCCTGTGACGACAAAGGTGTTCTGGGGTTCCAGTCAGAACAAACAACGCTGGACCTGAAGGGTGAGTTGGTTCAGATTCCTTAAAGGGAAAGGCAAGTTGGCCAGTACTCAGTAGATGCCCAGGGGATGGTACTGGGATAACCCCAAGCTGAATCTGCATCCCTAAAAACTTCATCAGCCTATCAACAGTTTCGTGAGGCCTCTTGACCAAATGGATGATGCCACCAAAGGTGGCAGACAGTACCCTCTGTCCTTGCAAGACTGGTGAAAGTAGTCTGGAGTTCATCGCTCCCAGTGAGTAACTTTTGCATGGAAAAGCAGAGCAGACCAGAGGTGTTGCTGGATCTGGACCTTCAAGGTACCTTAAGATTGACTGGGACTTGCAGGTCGTCGGCTTCAGGGAATTTTTTTTTTTTTTTTTTTTTTTTTTTTTTTTAAGTAATTTTAGATGAGTTGCTCTTTTAATTCTTTCTCTTGTTTTTATCTTTGTCTTTTTCTTGTCCCTTCTATATAGATCTGCCTCTTTTTAAAGGGGAAGCCATAGAAGATGAAGGCGGAGCCCCTGTCTGTGCTGGAAGGAACCCTTTTATGATGAGCTTGTCTCTTCTGGTCTGAAAGGCCCTAGCATTGAACGCTGTTGCACAACACAGACAGTCCACATTCAGGTGAAGAAAGTACAGTTTTGTACCTACCATAAATGTAGATGTTCGAGTGCTCACACTGCTGCAGTCATTACACTTGGGTTATCCTGTCGTCAGGCGGTCCCCCGCAGTCGGCCAGAGTTCCAAAGTCTTGGTCCGGCATCGGTTGCTGTCGCTTCTTCCCTGACGTCAGTGCACCACGGGTATATAAGATGCATCCGATGCCATTTTCTTCAGTTTTTCTTGCCCCAGATGTCAGGTTCCCCCAATAGGTAGGCAATACGTATTGCTAATGAAAAATATACATATAAAATAAAAACAATACCTTCAGTTACAAGCAAATACACCACAAAGGTTGTATAGGATAGAAAGGTATAGATAAGTCCAGCTAGTTCAGCGGGGATGGAGGGAGGGTAACCTGGACTGCAGCAGTGTGAACACTCGAACATCTACATTTATGGTAGGTATAAAACTGTACTATGTTCATCGTGTTACACTGCTGCAGTCATTACACTTGAGCAGAATCCCAAAGCTAAGGTTGGGTGGCTGGTCTATAAAGAGTTAGGATTGGCTATGAGGCCCTGCAGAACTACAGTGGCAAATCCTGCTCTGGATTTAGAGTAAAGAGGCAGGTGGTAGTGCTTGGTAAAAGTGTGCACGGAACTCAAAGTTGCAGCCTCCAAAATTTCCTTGGTAGGTACTCCTCTGAGAAAGGCTGTTGAAGCGGCTGTTGCCCTGGTGAAATGTGGCCTAATGGTATTTGGGACTGATTTTCCATGCTGTGTGTAGTAGTAACGGATAAAGTGTCCTATCCATTTGGATATAGTCTGCTTTGAGACAGCCTTGCCCTGTGATCCTGCAGCATATGCTACAAACAGTTGCTCAGTTTTCCTGAAAGCTTTTGTTTTGTCCAAGCAGAAGCGTAGCTGCCTGTGTATGTCCAAAGAATGCAGAAGTTTCTCCCCATTATTCTGGGGGTTTGGATAAAAAGTTGGCAAATGGATGGTTTGGTTAAGAGCCACACTAGATATCACCTGTGGCATAAAGGTAGGGTTTGTCCTTAAAGAAACCCTGCCCTGATGAAAAATTATAAAAGGTTCCACTGCCATCAATGCCTGCAGCTCTGAGACTCTTCATGCTGAAGTTACTGCCAGGAGCAGAGCTGTTTTCCATAATAAAATTTTAGATCGGCTGTATTGGCTGGCTCAAGAGGTGGTAGGGTTAGCTTTTCCAAAACGAAATTGAGGTCCCAAGTTGGTGCTCTCCGGGTCGGTCTTACGTTTTTAGCCCCTCTGAGGTACTGCTTTAGCAAAGGATGAGAGAATAAAGGAGGATCTGTGTTGTAATGTGCTGAAATGGCAGAAGCGTGGATCTTAATTGATGAGAAGGACAGGCCTCTGTCCAGCATCTCAGTTAAGTATTGTAAAATCTGAGGAATGTTTGGAACAAGAGGGTCAAGGCTTTGAGCCTGGTTCCAGGTGCAGAATCTCTTCCATTTTTCTGAGTAAGCTTTCCTGGTGCTCGGCCTCCTGGCCTCCAAAATGACATCCATAACAGCTTTAGAGAGAGGTGTTGCCTGTTTGACTAATGTATCTGCCATGCAGCCAAGTTTAGGGTTTTGAGCTAACCGTGCAGGATCTGATTGTTTTGTTGAGTCAGAAGGTGTGGAATTTGAGGCAAAATCCATGGTGTGCCTTGTGCCAAGTTCCTTAAGATAGGGTACCAGTGCTGGCATGGCCAGTCTGGAGCAATCAGGATCATCTGTGGTTTTTCTTGTCTGGCTTTTAGGAGTACCTTTGAAAGGAGAGGCAGTGGCGGGAAGGCATAAACTTTTAGGTTTTTCCAGCTGAACAAAACAGCATCCACTTTCCATGCTTGTCTGTGATAAGTCCTTGTGCAGAATTTTTGTAGTTGGCAATTCAGTGGGGAGGCAAAAGGATCTATATCTGGGCATCCCCATTTTCACGTTACCATGCTAAAGATTTGTGGATTCAATTTCCATTCATGAGGGTCCATGAGATTTCTGCTTAGATCGTCTGCCAGAGTATTTTTCTTTCCTGGCAGGAATTGTGCTTGCAGGTGAACTTGATACGTTAGAGCTGTGTTCCACAAGGTCATGGCTTGCCTGCATAGGGGATAAGAATGAGTGCCTCCTTGCTTGTTTATGTACCACATTACTATGGTGTTGTCTGTCTTTAGTAATAATTGTCCTGGATGCAGAAGGTCCTTGAAAGCTGTTAGGGCATTTTGAACAGCCAACATCTCTTTTTGATTGATGTGAAGATGCATCTGGTCTGTGGTCCACTTGCCCTGAATGCATTTTCCTGCCATGTGTGCTCCCCAGGCGTAATCCGAAGCATCTGTTGTTACAGTTTGCCTGGCTGTGGGTTGGGTAAAAGGCTGACCCTTGTTTAGGTGACATGCCTGTGACCACCATCGAAACTCCTGTTGTAGGCAGGGAATCATTGGTATTACTGCTTCTAAACTGTGAGTGTTGAGTCCAAACACTTTTTGGGTACCATTGTAATTTCCTCATATACAGTCTGGCATATGGTATTAGTAGTATGCAGGGTGCCATGAATCCCAGGGCATGCAGAATTTTTCTTGCAGGGAGATGGGACTTTTTGCCAGTAATTGAAAATATTGAGTTAGTTGAACTTGTTTGTCTGGTGTGAGGTAAGCCATCTGGGCCGTTGTATTTAAGCTGGCACCCAAGGATATAATCTGTTGCGAGGGCACTAGTTTTGACTTATTTTCGTTTACTGTGTACCCTAGAGAAATTAGCAAACTTTTTACAAACGCCAGATGCTGTAGAAGAATGTCTTTTGTCTCTGCTTGAATGAGGCAGTTGTCCAGGTATGGATATATTTGAATTCCTTTTTGTCTGAAAAATGCAATTACTGGTGCCAGGCACTTTGTGAAGACCCTGGGAGCAGTAGATAAGCCAAAGGGCAGTGCAGAGAATTGGTAGTGCATTGTACCATCTTTGAATCGGAGGTATCTTCTGCAATTTTGTCTGATAGGGAAATGCAGGTATGCCTCTGAGGTCCAGAGTAACAAGCCAAGCCTTCTTGCCCAGCATAGGTAGAAGCTGCTGTAATGTCAAAATTTTGAATTTTGGAATATCCAGGTAAGTATTCAGAATTGAAAAGTCTAGTATGGGCCTCCTTTCTAGGGACCAGAAAGAGTTGAGTAAAATCCTTGTCCCTGTTCCTGCTGTGGTACTCTCTGAATAGCTCTCATGTCCATGAGGGCTGAAATTTGTTTTTGTGCCTCTGCGCATTGATTTTGTGGCAGGTCTGGCATTCCTTTTAGCCTTGGTAAAGTATGAAAGTGGACCCTGTAACCTTGGGACACAATATTCAGAACCCATTCGTCTAGGGTGATTGTTTGCCAGTTTTGAGGAAAAAAGTGCTAGTTTTCCCCCTAAAGGGGCTTCCAAAAGGGACGTGCTTGGCGTACGAAGGGGAAAGTCATTGTGACTGTCCTGTAAGGTTGAGACTTGTCCTCACCTCCATTTGGGGTTTAGGTGCCCCACTGTCATTGTCCGTTTGAGCCGTGGGGTTGAGATCTGCCTCTTGGGCGTCTGTATCTGGCTCTCTGTGGCCTGACACTGGAAAGGACCAATTCTTTGTTGGCCAATTTCTGCTAAACCGAAGTGGCTGTACCTGTAAGAAATCCTTGACTGTTTGCATAGATTTAGCTTTATCCTCCATTTTCTTTAACACCTCTTCTGCCTTAACATCAAACAAGGGATCAAGCTGTAATGGAGCATCCAATAATTTTTGCCTTAACATGATCAGGTAAACTCTGTTCTTTTAACCAAGCATGTCTTCGAATCACAGAACCTGTAACTGCGGCTCTACAAGAGGTCTCTAAAGAATCAAAACCACATTGCACAGTATGTTTTCCCACCTGTTCAACTGCATGCAATAAATCCTGCAATTCTTTACAATCAGGAGCTTCTGAGCTTGCAAGCATTTTCTGTTTTAACTGAGCCATTAAATATTGTTGGTACTTAAGCATGTGAAACTGGCAATTTAAAGCTCTTACTGCTAAAGTTGCAGAAGTGCATACTTTCTTCCCCCATCTATCCAAAGCTCTGGAATCTCTGTCAGAGGGTACTGGATTTTTTGCAATGGAAGCCTTAACCCCTTTTGGACCCTGGGAAATAGTTTCTGGATCAGCAGAAGGGTTTTTGTAAAGAAACTTGTGAGAGTCAGGGACTCTATTATACCTATCTGGCTTGGCTGGAGCAGGGGGCAAAGAGTCAGGAGATGAGCTGGATTCAGAGAACACATCATCCACAATGTCTAGCACAGGTGGAATAGCCAGCGGCCTGTGCTGAGGCAATAAAAGGAAATCCCTGAGCCTTTTGTTGGATTCTGAGTAATCCTGACTTTCCCAATGGAAATGCTCCCTCATGGTATGCAAAGTTTCCCCAAAAGAATAATCCTCAGGAGGAGAGGCTGAAGGGATAGATTATTCAGCATCAGAGTCCTCATAAGGGGGTAGAGAGTATCCCTGGTCTGAAGAGGAATCAGAGGAAATGGAAACCTGATCAGAGGAGTCAGTCTGTATCCTGCCTAGGCCTTTTCTCAGGAGGGGGATGGGAACCCCTGATTAGAGTAATGAGGTCTTCGGCCATTTTAAGTATCGGTTTCTTAGGCATGGAGGACTGTCCAGGAGAAATGCTGTACTTGTTTCTTTGTCTTTAATGGTACCTTTGTCTTGGCTGTTGCTTTAATGGCAAGTTGTGAAGGTCTGAAAACACCCTCAGAAGCCGATGCCTGCTCAGCGGCTCCGGACCCATCTGAGGGATTAGTTTCCGTAGGCCCAATACCTTGAGTTTCCAGAGGCCTAGTTGTCTCCACGTGGGAGTCGGAAGCGGCCTGTGGCTCTGAGGTAGCGGGTGCCAGGGGCTGCGAAAGCACCTCACTGAGAACCGGCGACTGACCTAGAAGAGGTTTAGTCAGTTTTGGACCTCAGATGCCTGTCTTTATCCTTGTCTTTGCGTTTTTTCGGTATTGGAGGTCGTCGGTTGATCCGACGGCATAGTATAATTGAACCTTCTGCCAAAGTAGTGCAAAGCAAAATCAAAATGTGTTTTATAGTGTGTTTGTTAAATCTAGCACAAAACCGACAACTAGTGACGTCGTGATCAGGGCCTAGGCATGGAATACAGTAAGAGTGGAAGTCCTTATGAGGTATTTGCTTCCCACAACAAATACAATTATTAACTTTTTCTGACATCGGTCTGAGGCAAGAAAAAAGTTTCCCCAACGGGGTACTTAGCTTTACTGAAGACTTCGGATCTGAAATTCGACTTCGAAAATCCCAGGAGTCGGCCGACCAGCACTTGCTAACTGCTTCTGCTTCGAGCACCGCGCGGCAAGAAAGACTGAAGAAAATGGCGCCGGATGCATCTTATATACCCCTGGCGCACTGACATCAGGGAAGAAGCGACAGCAACAGACGCCGGACCAAGACTTTGCAACTCTGGCCGACTGCGGGACCGCCTGACGGCATGATAACCCAAGTGTAATGACTGCAGCAGTGTAACACAATGAACATCTGGCTTCAGTCAAATGGGGTATGGGTGCAAATGGGTTGTAAAAGGCACCTATCGTCTTGGAGGAAGCAAAATTAAATTTTGTATTCTTCTATGCCAGCATGAAGACACACATGGTAATCAGATGGCTCTGTGGGATAGAGAAATAAATTCCTGATTCCATCCCAGACAACTGTTTGAGTAGCAATTGGGGCAATAAACAGCCAGCAAGGAAACTGGACGCAAGTAGCAGATGCTGGCTTGCAAATACTGGAGGAAAGGCTGATAGCTAGGTCACCATATTTAAGACACCAAGCAAAGGGTTGTGGGAGTGACAGGCAGCACAAGAACAGTACAGTTGTGTACACCTACCATAAATGTAGATGTTGAGTGTCTTCACTGTTGCAGTCATAACTGTAGGGTGCTCCTGCCGGCAGGCAGCCCGAGGTCGGCCAGAATCCCAAAGTCTGGGTCTGGCGTCGGCTGTACAAGCTAGTACCCCGACGTCAGTACGCTCTGGTACATAGTACTCAGCCGACGCCATCTTCTCCAGCCTTTCTTGCCCTAGATGTCAGAAGTCCCCAATAAAACAATAATGAATCCAATAAGGAAACACAAATACACCACAAAAGAGAAAAAAGAGGGGATAGGAGGGAGGGAAACACCGACTGCAACAGTGAAGACACTCGAACATCTACATTTATGGTAGGTGTACACAACTGTACTATGTTCTTCGTGTTTCACTGTTGCAGTCATAACTGTAGGGTGGAATCCCAAAGCAGTGAAAAAGGGGAGGAGGCTTTAGACAGAAGAAGGGAAGGCAAGAATACCCTGCAAAACAGCAGAGGCAAAACCTGCCCTGGTCTATACAGTGGGAGATTGTAGTGCTTGGAAAAAGTATGCACAGAACTCCAAGTGGCAGCTTCCAAGATATCCTTGGTAGGAACTCCTCTGAGGAAAGCTGTAGAAGTGGCAGCTGCTCTAGTAGAATGACTTCTAATGGTACCTGGAAACAGTTTCCCATGATGAGTGTAACAAAATCTGATTCCATAAGCAATCCATTTGGAAATAGTCTGTTTAGAAATAGGTTTTCCAAGAGAACTGGAGGCAAAAGAAACAAACAATTGAGAAGACTTTCTGAACTCTTTAGTCTTGTCCAAGTAAAATCGTAACGGCCTGTGTACATCCAATGAATGCAAAATCCTTTCCCCTTTATTTTGAGGATTAGGAAAGAAAGTAGGAAGGTGAATTGTCTGATTTAAAGCCACTTTCGAAATCACCTTAGGCATGAAAGTAGGATTGGTCCTCAAGGATACTCTGTCCTGATGGAAAATAAGGTATGGTTCCACAGCCATGAGAGCCTGCAACTCTGAGACCCTTCTGGCAGAAGTCAGTGCCAATAAAAGAACATTCTTCCAAGATAAAAACTTGATATCTGAAGATGCAGCAGGCTCAA
This sequence comes from Protopterus annectens, assembly GCF_019279795.1. Lineage (NCBI taxonomy): Eukaryota > Metazoa > Chordata > Ceratodontiformes > Protopteridae > Protopterus > Protopterus annectens. Next base: position 914,205,018 of record NC_056727.1, on the reverse strand, counting down.
AAGGAGGCAAAGTAAGCTTTTCTAAAACATAATTAAGATCCCAGGCAGGAACAGGAGGGGTCCTGGGAGGACAGAATTTTCAGCCCCTCTCAAGAATTGTCTCACCAAAGGATGAGAAAAAACAGGAGGGTCAGAGTTGAAATGAGCAGAAATAGCAGAAGCATGAATCTTAATGGAAGAAAAGGAGAGTCCTTTAGATAAAAGATCCGAAAGGTAAAGCAAAATAGAAGAGAGATCAGGTACCAGAGGATCCGAGCCTCGGGCGTGCATCCAAATACAAAACCTCTTCCATTTAGAGGCATAGGATTTCCTAGTACTAGGCCATCTAGCTTCCAGAAGAACATCCAAAACTTGTTTGGGAAGACTAGAGGAAATCAAACTTCTTTGAAGAGCCAAGCTGCCAGGCAAAGGGTCTTGAGATTGGAATGTAGTAACTGACCCTGATGCTGGGACAGAAGAGAAGGGTTCTGAGGGAGAATCCAAGGAGGCTCCAAGAACAGGTGCTTTAAAGTTGGATAGCAAAACTGTCGAGGCCAATTTGGAGCAATCAAGATGAGGAACTTGGGCTTGTCCTGTTTTATCTTCAGTAATACCCGAGGTAGTAGAGGAAGAGGAGGGAAGGCATATCCTGAAAGGCTTCTCTAGCTGAAGGACAGGGCATCCACTTTCCAAGCTGTTTTGTGGAAGGACCTGGTGCAAAAGCGAGGCAGCTGATGATTGAGATGGGATGCAAACAGATCTATCTGGGGACATCCCCAAACTGCAGTAATCCTGTTGAATAAGTTGGTGTCTAGCATCCATTCGCGAGGATCTGAAATGTTTCTGCTCAGGCTGTCTGCTAAGAGATTCTGTTCCCCTGGAATGAATTGAGCCTGCAGATGTAGATTCAAATTTAGAGCTGTGTCCCATAAGGCCATAGCTAGTCTGCAAAGGGGGTACGAATGAGAACCCCCTTGCTTATTGATGTACCACATGACCGTGGTGTTGTCTGTGCGAATTAGCAGAGGCCCTGGTTGCAAAAGGTTCTTGAAGGCTAGAAGAGCATTTTGAACTGCCAACATTTCCTTCAGATTGATGTGCCAGTGAAGATGGTCCTTCGTCCAGGTTCCTTGCTGGCAATTGTCTAGAAAGTGTGCTCCCCAAGCATAATCCGAGGCATCCGTGGTCAGGATTTGAGTAGGTTGAGGTAGACGAAAAGGCTTTCCTTCGTTTAAAACACATGCCCTGGACCACCAGAGGAACTCCCTCTGGAGACAGGGGATCAGAGGAATCAGAAAATCCAGATCGTGGTGATGTGACCATACACTTTTCAGATACCATTGAAGCTTTCTCATATGAAGCCTTGCATTTGGAATCAACAGAATGCAGGAAGCCATGTAGCCCAGAGTCTGCAGGAATTTCCTTGCAGTGAGCTGAGATAGAGTTGCCAAGGTGTTGAAAATAGAAGCCAGCTGTGTTTGTTTTTCTGGAGTGATGAAGGCCCTTTGCAAGGTTGTATTTAAGAGGGCTCGCAAGAATACCATTTGTTGAGAAGGGATCAAATGTGACTTTTTTGTGTTCACTGAGAATCCCAGTAGGAGGAGAAGACGTTGAACGAAGTCCAGATGTTGAAGTAAAAGATCTTTGCTCTCTGCCTGAATAAGGCAGTCGTCCAAATAGGGGTAAATCTGGATCCCCTGAAGTCTGCAATAAGCCACTACTGGTGCCAGGCACTTGGTAAAGACTCTGGGCGCAGTAGATAAACTAAAGGGCAGTACAGAGAATTGAAAGTGCCTCGAACCTGCCTTGAACCTGAGGAATTTCCTGCGTTCCTGCCTGATGGGAATGTGTAAGTAGGCTTCCTTCAAGTCCAATGTCACCATCCAGGCATCCTGAGATAGCATTGGAATTAGTTGCTGCAGAGTAAGCATCTTGAATTTTGGAATTTCCAAAAAGGTGTTTAACACAGAAAGGTCCAGAATAGGTCTCCATGAGTTTTGTTTTCTTGGAACCAGAAACAGCCTTGAATAAAAACCTTTTCCCATCTCTGAGAGAGGAACAGGCTCTATGGCTCTCACGGCCAGAAGAGCATCCACTTGATTTAAGGCCTCTGACCATTGATGTTTTGGCAGATCTGGCCAACCGAAAGCCCTTGGCAAAGTATGAAAGTGGAATTTGTAACCTTTTAAAATCACGTCCAATACCCATCTGTCCTGGGTAATAGGAGTCCAATTTCTGTAAAAAAGAGACAGTTTTCCTCCGAGAGGGGCATCCAGGTGAAGGGGTCCTGCAGCCCAACTTAGAGAGTCATTGAGTTTGCTTTCTTTGAGATTGGGATCTGTCTTCTCCCCTTCTAGGTGAAGAAGCAGTCCATTGTCTAGATCTGTAAGAGGCCTGACCTTGACCACGACCTCTGGAGCTTCTATATCTACCCCTTTAGGACCAGTTTTTAGAGGGCCAATTCCTGGAAAATCTAGGAAGCTGAACTTGCAAGAAATCTTTTACAGTCTGCATAGATTTTGCCTTTTCTTCCATCTTTTTAATAACTTCCTCAGCCTTAGATCCAAAAAGAACATCATGCTGAACAGGGGCATCTAACAACTTAGCCTTAACCTGTTCAGGTAAACTTTGTTCACGGAGCCAGGCATGTCTCCTGATAACAGTACCAGAGGCTGCAGCCCTGCAAGAAGCATCCAAAGCATCAAAACCACAATGTAAACTATGTTTGTTCACTTGTTCAGTAGCATGCAAAACATCCTGAAGTTCCTTATCCTCTGCACATGCAGGAAGGGAAGCAAGCTTTTGCTTTAAAACAGACAAAAGAAATTGCTGATACTTAAACATATGAAACTGGCAATTTAAAGCCCTTACAGACAGGGTAGCAGAAGTATATACCTTTTTTCCCCACCTGTCTAAAGCACGAGAATCCTTCTCAGAGGGAATAGGATTTTTAGAAGAAGCAACTTTAGCAGCCTTAGAGCCCTGAGAAATAGTTTCAGGATCCGCAGAAGGGTTCTTAAATAAGAATAAATGAGAGTCAGGAACCCTATAAAATCCATCAGGCTTAGAAGGAGCAGGAGGCATGGAATCAGGATTCAAATTAGCCTCAGAAAAGGCATCATCTACAATGTCCAAAACAGGAGGGATAGCTAAAGGCCTATGCTGAGGAAGAAGAAGAAATTCTCTAAGCCTCTTCTTGGAAGCAGAATACTCCTGACCTTCCCAATGAAAATGTTCCCTCATCTCATGCAAGGTTTCCCCAAAAGAGAAATCTTCAGGCGGAGAGGCCGAGGGTAAGGAGTCCTCAGCATCCGAATCCTCAAAAGGAGGAAAAGAATAGTCCTGATCTGAGGAAGAGACAGAAGATACAGAAGCCTGGTCAGAGGAATCCAGAGGAACATCCTGTCGAGGCCTTTTCTCAGGAGGGGGGTGAGAACCCCTAATCATTGTAAGCAAATCTTCAGCCATCTTTAATAATTGCTTCTGTGTCCTGGGAGTAGATTCAGAAGCAGCTTGAGCAGGAACTTTAGACTTAACAGGAGTCTTTGTCTTTGCCTTTGAAATAGTGATGTGAGTAGGCCTGAAAACCCCCTCAGAAGCCGGTACCTGCACAGCGGTTCCGGACCCATCTGAGGGAGCGACGTTCGAAGGTCCTGCAGCAGTTAAAATAGTAGGCCTTGATGGCTCCCCATGGGAGTCCGTATCGGCCATCGGTTCAGAAGTGGCGGACGACAGGGGCTGCAAAAGCACCTCACTGACGACAGCCGAACCGGACGCTGGCTCCAGCTGCAATGAGTCCTGTTTGGACCTCGGAGGCCTGTCTTTGTCTTTGCGCTTCTTTTGAATTCCGGTAGTGTCCGACGACATTCTATAATTGAAGCGTCTGCCAAAATAATTTAGAGCCCAATCGTACCTGCGCTTGATAGTACGAGAGTTGAACCTGGCACAGAACCGACAACAAGAAACGTTGTGGTCAGGGCCTAAGCAAGGTAGACAGTAAGAGTGGAAATCTTTATGAGGTATTTGTTTCCCACACGTTATACAATTATTAACTTTTTCTGACATCGGAGGAACAAGAAAAAGATTCCCCAACGGGGTACTTAGCTTTGAGAAGAGAAGTAAGAACTTCGGACCGACAACAACAAAATACGCTGTTCGAAAATCGCCAACCCAACGACTTGCGAGCTGCTTTCCACCGCACGGCAAGAAAGACTGGGGAAGATGGCGTCGGCTGAGTACTATGTACCAGAGCGTACTGACATCAGGGTACTAGCTTGTACAGCCGCCGCCAGACCCAGACTTTGGGATTCTGGCCGACCTCGGGCTGCCTGCCGGCAGGAGCACCCTACAGTTATGACTGCAACAGTGAAACACGAAGAACATCAGTACATGCTTGCTCATAAAGCAGCAAAATGAAGCTATGTTTTTTTTCCTCCACAGCTGACCATCAGTTGCCACTAATGCTCTTCTTTATTCACTGGGTCTACAGGACCCACTTCAACTTCTATCAGGCTCAATCAGAACCTGGGGTTGGTGAGGAGACTGAGGATGCTACTTGTAGCATCATGGAGTGCGTCTTCACCACATCCACCCTGTGGCAGCCTTGCAATCACCACAGCAGTTGCCTTCAGAAGGTGCATGCTCTGCTCTAACCATCAGCAACCTCACAACCTAGAATTGTAGTAGCTCTTGCAGTACAGAGCTCAGAAGGCTATTAATGCTGCTAATGCAGTCAGCATAGGCAACTTCCCTCCCATCAGGATGGGCAGGCCAGCATCAGCGATTCATTTTCAATCTTCAACTGCCAGGTCTTACCAATTTCCATGCCACTAGTGGAATATGGGTTGTCTGCTAGGCAGACACGGATTTATCTGCACCACAGGGATGGAAGATGATGAAGCAATGTTGGCAGCACTTGGGCTGTGTATAGAAAAAGTTGATCTCATGATCATAGGAGGTTACTAGGTTATTGACCGGGAGGTCATTTCAAGCCTAGCCATTTCATCCCAATGTAATACCATAGATACTCTAGTCAATACCCAAGACTGTATTTATCAATGACTGCCCATGTCCAGAAGGGCTGTGGGCACTATTCCCTGGTAAGAATTTACAGTGTCCCATCCACTCGTCCAGGTTCCTTTTCAGGTGCTCTGTTTCTCATGAATTGGCAGCCTGTTCCAAAGACACGGCAGTCACTGGGAGACAAATCTGTCCTTCCAGCATGTCCTAATCAAGTCGCAGGCCACATTTAGGTCCCTGGAACAGGCAGATCTAGTCCCGTTTGATTTACAGATGTGCAGCAAATTCATAAAGCTTGGGTTGGAGACTGCTCTGTAAGCCAGGCATAAGTCTCCCCTAAGAAGTCTATAAGGTAAGGAGTATAGTGACAGGGACTTTCGATGGTCTGTGCAAGGTATGTGCTAGAGTCCCTTGATATTAGTTAGAAACCTCTGAGGTCTCCCCAAATGTTGCAAGTGGTTTGTATGGTACATGCCAAAAGGGGCGTTATACTCAATTATGGGCCTGATTAGTGATGGGTACAGAGGGGTTATAACCTCCTTTGCTCTAGATTTGATACCTTTGTTAATTAAGACATAGGCCTGCCATAGTGGAAATGAGGCACCCATCTCCCAGCAGGGGCTCTGCAGGCAAGAGCCTTGAAAACGGCACTTCCTTCACTGTAAGTTCACTTTACCACAATTAGAAGTGTAGCAGGGAATTACTGGTCAACAGGCAAGAGAGACAAAAACTATAGAAAATAAAATCCTGAATAACTGTCTCAAAAGACAGGATGATCCAGGATCTCTTCCCTTTCTTCCCCACAGGCATTTCCAGGAGAAGAGTTGGCAGCATAAGGTAAGTGCAAAGGAGTCAGTTTAAGAACGCCTGGCGAGGGACTTACTTCACTTAGCCAGGGGCAAGGCATGTGCATTCCTAGGACAGTGTTTACTGGCTATCAACTAGCGCCAAGGGTAGGATGACTCACTGCCCTTCTCCCTTCAAACCCAAAATATAAAATTGAGTTGTTGGGGGGGGGGGGGCTTAGGAGTATTAGGCCAGACTATACTGAGCTTACATGGACTAAGATCTTTCCAAAATAGGAAACAATGGCCTCTGGGTTTTCAGACTCTTCACACAAAGCATGACAGCAAGGGAATTCCATGCTAACTCTTTAGCTCTGGGGCAAGCTCATGCGTGGTCTTGTGGAAGATTGAACAGATGACCGCTATATACTGCATTTGATGTGAGAGGGAATTAATGTGCAAGCTTACTAAGAATGCCTATGCCAGCCCTAATGCTGACATCCAGCCACATTCCTTAAGGGTGTGAATCTTACATCTGCCATTCAAGTTCTCCCCAAATATAAGCTTGATGTCTAGGTCTTGAGCCATAAAATGTAGAGCAACACAACTGGCAGCCTTCAGTCAACTTCAACCAACAGACCCTTGCTTACCTTGGAGGAAGGATCCAAGCACGGAAGGCTTTGTTTCGAAGTAACACCCATCCCATGGGTAGGTTAACTCAAACTGGATTAAGCAATAAGCTTCAAACTCCACCGTCTCAAAGGCTCCTCTAATGCCTCGGTCGCTAACTGAACTGCTGTCTAGGCTGCAATCCCAGACTTATCTCTCTGCCACAGAGCCAGGAGGTTATGGATGTTTCCATGGCAATATGGAAGGGTACAGCTTATTGATTAGGAGACTGGTGATACTAACACTTCGAAACTAGCTGTCTATTCAGGGTGGTAAGGATGGACCTCTTCAAGTCTCTTTCATATGCTAAGGCACAGGACCAGCACAGGTCTGTGCCCTTGCTTATTAAGGTTAAGGTCAGTATCTGTAGGACCAGGAGGATAACTTCAGCAAGTCTTCAGCCTACCCCCCAACCTTCTGTCTTTGAAAAGTATTCCATCTAAGGACTGTGTGCACCAGTATATAAACATTTACTTGGAAGCTATGGGGGAAAAAAAAAACACTCCTTTGCAATCTTGTTATGAAGAATCAGACAGGAATGACATCTTCAAAGTCTGAAACATCAGAGTGAAACTGGATGCAACAGGCTACAGGACCCTAACCCTTAACATTGCTTCCACAGCACAGGTTCTCCTATCAAACATACACACTGAGCGATACCTTCTTATCAGGGGCACACAAGCAAATGGTAGCAACTGACATGCAACTAACTTTTCTAAAATGCACAGCTTGGTCAAAATAGCATAATGTCTGATGGAGGTCATTCTAAAGGGGAAAAACTGTTTCCCCACATGGGGATGTAACTTCAGAGTTAATCTTATTTCTTAATTATAAGGATGAAAGGGGAGCAGTCCTCTACACGAGACAGAAGTGCTGTGGGCCTTTGTATATCACAAAGTTATTGTGAATGCTGTTCTGAACTGAATACTGCATTTTGTTAGAAACAATACTCAAAATATCTTAGATGGGTCACTTTATGCCCATAAGATCAAACAGAAGAACAACAATATATTCACCTGCCTCTCCACCCCCAAAGAAGAAATGGGAATGAGGACTGCATAAACAGAATCTCTCACAAACAAGTGCACAGGAGGACTGTGCACTCCACACCTTTCCACTAAAAATAGGAATTGAGCTTCTGCAGCTAGACAGGGCAAGTGCTCTACAGAATGTTACTACATAAGGAATGCATAACCTTCTCAGTACTTAAACTCCTTACTATGTTACTTCTTTGTCTGTTTCTATTAAAAAGTCTTGCTCAAAGACTGAACAGACCACTCTGATGTGTTTTAAGCAAGACTAACTACTGCAACAAAAACATTTGCCAATAAGCGTATTGGCTTACCCCCAGAAACACAAAATCTAACACTGGATTACAAGGCAAAAAACTTACATCAACAACTTCCAGTTCATACGTATTATGCGTGGCAGCATGTGTATTCTTTACATAGTCGCATAAGATCTTTGCCTCTTCTGTGCTTTTGTCAAGAACCTACAAGGTACAAAAAAAATAACTGACCTGAGCAAAACTGTTAAAACATAATAAATACTCAAAGCATGACACCAGACAAAATTGCGGAAGTACCTACTAAACACAAGAATGGTAACAATATCAAAAATGACCTTACTTATTTAATCGTCTGATAACTTGGACAAGAACGACTACATATGACCTTTTCCAGAGCATGAAAAGGAAACATACAAAGCAGACTAACATACATGAGAAAAAAGTAATAAAGACATACAAAACCAATAAAAAATATAGCTGAGTAAGGCATGTAAACCCAGTCTAACACAACTGAAAGATTCCCCAAACTGGTTTCAAGGTAAGCCTTCAGGCAGGCAACCATTATGTCATTTAATGTGGTTACCTTTCAACCACATCTTTCTACTTGAACTTAACTGGAACATAGATTATAGCAGATGAACTTCTTCATGTCATAAACTCATGGTTTGAGAACAGTGTTAGCACCCCTATAGTGCAGGGTTTCAATGCCTACCTTTTGAAGACCCAACACAGAAAATAACTGTGCTACTGAAGTGGGTATATCTGTATTCCTAAAGCCATCTCACCTCTAGATTCCTAAGCCAGGACAATGATCTTGAACTCCTCACATCCTTTTTATGGTAAACAGAATTTTGTACCATATAATAGTTAACTTCCATACACATCCATGTCACCGATAGCCCACGAAGCATATTTAAACAAACCAACACTCCTCTCTTCTGAGCCTAACACTACTTCTTTTGAAGACTTCAACTACCACTACATTAAAAGGGAACCCTACACCACCACAAAAAAAATTCCTGGACTTCATTAAATCCAACTCCCTAAAAAGGTTAAAGTTCAAACTAGGGGTTCAAATATACTGGACCTAGCTCTCACCAATATAGCAACCTCTATACTCAACACCTACAGTTACCAGGTCACTGGTAAAATCTGACCACCATTAAGTAATGCTCACTAGGAGGATAAAACCAGACTGACCGCAAAACTCTACAGTCTTTAGAGACTACTCTAAGGTAAACAAACCAGCTGAGGACCTGACTACGTTTAAATGCCCTCCTTGCCTTGATTACCCCAACTCACACATTGCCACATCTTCAAATAGATCTCATGCCCATCCTGAAGTATACATTAATGTATCTGTCCCCTTAATTCAATGCCAAATTTAGGAATAACCCCCTGTGATGGAATGCTTGTATTAAACTATAAAACACAAGGAATAAACTTGTAGCCTGTTAAAGCAAACGTAATACCTCATCATCTAGTGATGAAATCAAAAACATCAACAAAGAAATCAAAACAAAATTCTACAAAAGTATTTTGAGAATTGCAACCTCTGCTAAGGACAACCACAAAGCCTTCTTCAAGCTATGTCAGAAACTTTAGAGATAATGCCTAGCAATGCTCAGAGCTAATTAACAACAGCACTTAATCATCTCCTCAGGAAACAGCAAACATTTTATCAGAGGAATTCAGCTCCAACTTTGATACCCTATCTCCGTTAAATTTCCCCAACTTATTAGCAACACCCACACCATCCCTTTCACCTCTCAGCAAGTCCTGAATGCTCTCTCCAATGCCAAAAACATTGGAAACTTGTGGTAATCATTTCACTCCACAAGCAGAGATCTGCTACTGATCCTGAAGACAAAGAGGCCTGTAAGTGTTGTCAGCTTTATCTGCAAAGCAATGTAATCCATCACTATGGAAAGTATTAACAAGGACATAGGCAGTCTACAAGCTTTGAACCCAAGCTAGTTTGGTTTTGTTAAAGGAAGACCATGCCTCCTAAAGCTGCTGTACTACTTTGAGCAAGTTACTAATGCGTTACATGCAGGCAAATCTCTTCACACTGTTTATATCATGGACCTAGTCAAGGCACGTTCTGATATTATGGATAAGCTAACCAAAATAAATGTAAACCTGTACATTATCCACAGGATTGCAAACCGGTTAATAGCCAAAACCCAATGTACTACTGTGCATGTGTGAGGATGCCATGTTCTCTTTGAACAGTGTAGTTACTAGTATTGTCCCCCAGGGATAAGTCCTTTTTGGTATTTATTTCTCGGATGTCAAGGCTGACCAGTGATTTTTCCAGATCAACCAACTCTCTCTAAAACCCCATGCCCAAATTGATCTCCTTCAGACCACAGTCCCCACAAAATATCACCAATATGAAAAGCCATCTAACAACCTTGAACTGGTCTACTATACTAAACATCCAAGACCCTAACATATCAGATACCATCCTATCCCAAATACTTCAACTCCACAATAAATTCTTTCAATGGTAAATCACATTAAAAAAAAGAACACCACGGCTCACAAAATAGCTTAAATGTCTTTGCAAGCTAAGGAATGAAGCCTATCAGTCATGGAAAAACAATTCAGCCTCCGATAACCATGCTACCTTTACCAAATTCTGGAACTTGCCTAGACAATCCATAAAGAGGCACAAAGTAAACCATTTCAAAAACCAAGCAACTTTCTCTCAAACAAATTCAAACACTTCTGGCACGAGATCAATCTGCTCACTGAATCCTCTCAAAACTTAATCCAGACCAATTAAGGACTTCTCACCTCCTCTAGCTTTGTCAGATTTTAAGCCACTGTCGCAGTCTGTCAGAAGTATCTCTATTCCCCTCCTCTCTCTCTCGTACAGCCCCTTCCCTTTATCCCTCTTTCTACTTAAAAAAAAAAAAAAATCTCTTAGATACAGATTGGTAACCTATATGAAATTATGGCCACAGACCCCCCCCCCCCCAATCCAGACCATATCATTTCCTGCTTTAACTACCACTGCTGGGAATTTCTAATCCAAACTCATCACATCTTTAACCTTTGCCTGACACAAAATATGTCAAACATGTGGAAAACAGCTCATCATTACCCCTCTCCCCAAACAACCCAAAACACCTCACACTTTCATGCTATTCCCACCCTACCCATTCTTGGTAGGTGCAAGAAAAAAATAATCTCAATAGTATAACAGAGCACAGATACACAGCCGCCAGAATTAATAAAACAACTTATTCAACAAAAGGTAAGCAAAGACATGCTGTAGGTGGAGTGGACACACTAAATTGGCCCTAGGTGTGAGTGTGTGCCTTCTGTGGAAGGTTGGGCACTGGGCTGGCAACTCAACACCGTAAATACTCCACTGGCAATCATGAGCAGACAAGTGATCTCTCTGTGGTGACCCCTAACTGGGAAAAAGCCAAAAGAAGAAGAAAAAGATTCAACAAAAGGTAAGCTCTTACACAGATAAAAGTCGTGCTTCTTCAGACCACATAACGTCTGAAGAAGCACAACTTTTATGTATGAAAGCGCTTACCTTTTGTTGAATAAATTGTTTTATTAATTCTGGTGGCTGTGCATCTGTGCTCTGTTATACTATTGACATTTTGCTTCAGTTTCTTGAGCACAGTTTGTTCCTTGGATAATATTTTAGTTTTATTAAAAAAAATAATCTTTTTACAACTTTCAAGTTGCATTCAACAATACCATCTCCTTATCTTAAATCAACATGGAATCTGGACAGATCTTTGTATTATAATGGCACTTAAGTGTCTGACGACAGTCTCCTCAGAATGTACAAAGGTAACTAGACAGGAGAAAAATCGTTGAACTCACAAAAACCTTTAACCTTAACTACCAACTCCTCCTCCTCCTCTTTAGAACACTGGCATTAGTAACACATCCATCATCTGATTCCAAGACTCCTTTGTTGAACAGGTTTCTTCACAGTTAAAATAGGCTCTTACTTTTCTCAGCCCATAACTCTTTCAATGGGAGGACCCCATGGTTTTATCATAGGTACTTGGCTCCTCACTATTTTCATTAACACGCTACCACATTACCTTCCGACTCTACAACTCATTCTCTCCTACTATGATGACATGGTACTCTCTAAGTCCGGAAACAAACACAAAAAGACCTCAGCTCATGTTTCATTAACCACGAACACACAATCCTACAAAAACAAAGCATTGCTACTTGGCATCACCCAAAAACTTAAAATCAAAGCCACTCAGTATCACCACCCTAGAGGGCACAATAACAGAAGCAAACAATTCCTTCAAATGCCTAGGTCTGTGGCTAGACCAATCACTGGCATCAATACCTATATATAAAAAAACTGAAGGGCAAACGTTAACACGTCTCTTCTGAGTCAGGAAAATCTTACCCTACCCATCCAAGCCAGCTAGGACAGCAAGAAGCAAGAGTGTCCTATTTGGCCCAACTTGAATACAGACTCCCAGTAATAGCCACAGCCCCTAAGAAAAAAGTACAGTTTTGTACCTACCATAAATGTAGATGTTCGACTGTATATACTGCTGCAGTCATCACACTTGGGTTATCCTGCTGTCAGGCGGTCCCGCAGTCGGACGAATCTCAAAGTCTTGGTTCAGCGTCGGTTGTCGTCGCTTCTTCCCTGACGTCAGTGCGACAGGGGGGTAAAAGAGGCAGCAGACGCCATTTTCTTCAGTTTTTCTTGCCCCAGATGTCAGGTGCCTCCAACTAGTAAGGCAATACAAATAACTATGCAAAAATACCTTAGTAGATAAACAATAGTATTAGCTGTTAGCAAATACACCAAATAGGCATGCATCCAATAGATTAATGTACATGGAGTTATAACTAACACCCTGGTATGTAGAGGGGATGGTGGGAGGGTAACCTGGACTGCAGCAGTATATACACTCGAACATCTACATTTATGGTAGGTACAAAACTGTACTATGTTCATCGTGTTATACTGCTGCAGTCATCACACTTGGGTTGAATCCCAAAGCTATGGATGGGTGGCTGGTACTAAACTGGGTTAGGTGAAGCTAGGATGCCCTGCAGAACTGCAGTGGCAAAACCAGCTCTGGTTTTTGAGTATAATGGAAGGTGGTAGTGCTTGGTAAAGGTGAGCACTGAACTCCAAGTAGCTGCCTCCAGAATGTCCTTGGTTGGAACCCCCCCTGAGAAAGGCTGCTGAGGTTGCTGTAGCCCTGGTAGAATGGGACCTAATATTAACAGGCACTGCTTTCCCATGGTGTGAGTAGCAAAAGCGGATACAATGTGCTATCCATTTGGAGATGGTCTGTTTGGAAATAGCCTTTCCTTGTGAACCTGCAGCATAGGATACAAAGAGTTGGTCCGTTTTTCTGAAGGTCTTTGTCTTATCCAAATAGTAACGTAGCTGTCTGTGAATGTCCAAAGAGTGAAGGAGTCTTTCTCCTTTATTCTGGGGGTTTGGATAAAAGGTGGGTAAATGAATGGTCTGATTCAAAGCCACACTGGATACTACCTTTGGCATAAAGGTAGGGTTAGTTCGTAAAGAGACTGTCCTGATGGAAAATGATGAAAGGTTCCACTGCCATAGGTGCCTGTAGTTCCGAGACCCTGCATGCTGAGGTGATAGCCAGCAACACAGCTGTTTTCCATGACAAGTATTGTAGTTCTGCTGAGAAGGCTGGTTCAAAAGGAGGCGGTGTTCATTTTTCTAAAACGAAGTTGAGGTCCCAAGCTGGCGTTGGGGGTTTTCTGGGGGGGGGTCTTATATTCTTAGCCCCTCTGAGAAACTGCCTTAGTAAAGGGTGTGAGAATATGGGAGAATCCGTATTATATTGAGCTGAAATGGCTGAAGCATGGATCTTAATGGATGAGAAAGAAAGGCCTTTGTGTAGCATCTCAGTTAAGTATTACAGTATTTGAGGAATGTTTAGTATCCAAGGATTTTGGCCTTTAGCCTGATTCCATGCACAAAATCTTTTCAATTTGTCTGAGTAAGTTTTTCTGGTGCTGGGCCTCCTGGCCTCCAAAATTATATTCAGGACGTCCTTTGAGAGAAGTGCTGATTGATAATTCAAGATATTCTCCATGCAGCTAAATTTTAAGTCCTGAGCTGACTGTGAAGAATCTGAGAGTTTTGCTGAGTCAACAGAAGTGGGAACTGAGGTAAGATCCATGGAGGGCTGTGAGTCAAGGTCCTTAGTAATGGGAACCAGTGCCGACGTGGCCAGTCCGCAGCAAGGACGATCATTTGAGGTCTCTCTGATACGACTTTCAGTAACACCTTGGACAAGAGAGGTAGCGGTGGGAAGGCATAGACTGTCAATGCTGTCCAACTGAATGATAGGGCGTCCACTTTCCAGGCTAGGTAATGATAAGTCCTTGTGCAAAATTTCTGTAGTTGGCAATTGTCAGGGGAGGCAAATAGATCTATGTCTAGGCATCCCCACCTTTGAGTTATCATTGAAAATACTTGTGGGTGTAGTCTCCAGTCGTGAGGATCTGCCAAATCTCTGCTTAATTCACCTGCCAATATGTTTTCCTTTCCTGGCAGGAATTGTGCTTGCAGTTGTACTTGGAAAGTCAATGCTGTGTTCCACAAGGTCATTGCCTGTCTGCATAAAGGGTAGGAGTGTGTTCCTCCCAGTTTGTTTATGTACCACATAAATGTGGTGTTGTCTGTCTTTATTAGTAGTTGTCCTGGAAGCAAAAGGTCCTTGAAGGCTGTCAATGCATTTTGCACAGCTAGCATCTCCTTTTGGTTGATGTGTAGATGCATTTGTTTTGCGGACCATTTGCCCTGTATGTACTGTCCTGCCATGTGTGCTCCCCAGGCGTAGTCTGAAGAATCTGTTGTCATAGTTTGGTTTGCTAGAGGTAAGACAAAAGGAAGACCCTTGTTTATTTGACATGCTTGAGCCCACCATAGGAACTCTTTTTGAAGGAAGGGAATGAGAGGTACACGTGTTTCGAGGCTGTGCCTCATTTGAGTCCATACACTTTTCAGGTACCATTGTAATTTCCTCATATGCAGCTTTGCATGCGGAATTAGTTGAATGCAGGATGCCATGAACCCCAATGCCTGCAGGATTTTCCTTGCAGTGAGCTGGGTAAAAGTTGCCATATCTTTGAAGTATTGAGTCAGTTGTTTTTGTCTGGCGTGAGATAAGCCATCTGGGCCATTGTATTTAAGCTGGCACCCAGGAATATTATGTCTTGTGAGGGTATTAGCTTTGACTTCTTTTTGTTTACGGTGTACCCTAGGCAACTTAGCAGCTTTGTTACAAATGCCAGATGCTGTAACAGAATGGCCTTGCTGTCCACTTGGATCAGGCAGTCGTCCAGATATGGATAAATTTGTATTCCTTGTTGTCTGCAGTATGCAATTACTGATGCCAGGCATTTCATAAATAATGCATTGTACCTGCCAAAAATCTGAGGTATCTTCTGCAATCTTGTCTGATAGGGACATGCAGGTATGCCTCTTTGAGGTCCAACGTTACCAGCCAAGACTCCTTGCCCAGCATGGGAAGAAGCTGCTGTAGTGTGAGCATTTTGAATTTGGGTACCTCCAGGTAAGTGTTTAGAATTGAGAGGTCTAAAATGGGTCTCCAGGCTTTGTCCTTTCTTGGTACTAGAAATAGTCCTGAGTAAAAACCTTGACCTTGCTCCTTTGTAGGTACCTTCTGAATTGCTTTCATATCCATGAGAGCTGAAACTTGCGTTTGTGCCTCTGCCCATTGGTTTGGAGGCAGATTTGGCATGCCTCTCATCCGTGGTAAAGTGTGAAAATGAAATCTGTAGCCTCGGGTAATAATATCCAGAACCCATTTGTCCTTTGTTATGATGCGCAAATTTTGTGGAAATCGAGCCAGTTTTCCTCCCAAAGGTGCTGCCAGGGCAATTTTGCTTGGCAGGCGAAGAGGGAAGTCATTGTGTTGGTTTCCTGAAGGGTTGAGATCTTTCGTCTCCACCTCTTTGAGTCGTTGTATGCCATTGTCTAGGCCTGAAAGAACCTTGTGGCTGGCCTCTGCCCCTTGGGCGTCTGTACCTACCCCTTTGGGGTCTGTCTGATGCAGGAAAGGACCAGTTTTTTGATGGCCAGTTTCTGCTGAAACGAGGAGGTTGTACCTGTAAAAAATCTTTAACTGTCTGCATAGATTTTGCCTTTTCTTCCATTTTCTTTAAAACTTCCTCTGCTTTGACACCAAACACATCTTTCTGCAATGGAGCATCCAATAACTTTGCTTTGACATGTTCTGGTAAGGCTTGCTCTTTTAGCCAAGCATGTCTACGTATTACAGATCCTGTGACAGCTGCACTACATGAGGCTTCCAATGAATCAAAACCACACTAAGGTATGCTTTCCCACCTGTTCTGCTGCATGCAGCAAATCCTGCATCTCTTTGAAATCAGGTTGATCTGTCTGAGGGATCATTTTCTGCTTTAACTGTGTAATCAAGTACTGCTGGTATTTTAGCATATGGAATTGACAGTTTAAGGCCCTCATGGCCAAAGTGGCAGACGTATACACTTTCTTCCCCCATCTTTCTAATGCTCTGGAATCTCTTTCAGAAGGTAGTGGATTCTTAGCAGTAGAGGCCTTAACCCCTTTAGGACCCTGGAAAATGGTTTTGGGGTCTGCAACAGGGCTTTTATATAGAAACTTATGAGAATCAGGAACTCAGTAGTATCTGTCTGGTTTAGCTGGTGCAGGAGGTAAGGAATCTGGGTTTAGACTAGATTCGGTGTAGACATCATCCAAAATGTCTAAAACTGGAAGAATTGCAAGGGGTCTATGCTGTGGGAGAAGAAGAAACTCACGGAGTCTTTTCTTAGAGTCAGAGTAATCTTGGCCTTCCCAGTGGAAGTGTTCCCTCATGGTGTGTAAAGTTTTCCCAAAAGAGTAGTATTCAGGGAGGGGGGGGACACAGGGAATGGACTCTTCAGCATCTGAGTCTTCATAAGGAGGGAAGGAATAATCCTGGTCCTCAGAGTTAGCTGAGGAAATGGATGCTTGGTCAGAGGAAGGATAATCTTCGTCCAAGTCTAGGCCTTTTGTCAGGAGGGGGATGTGAACCCCTGATAAGGGTAATTAAATCCTCAGCCATCTTAAGCATCTGTTTTTTTTAGGCATAGGGGCCTGTGGGGGTGGGGGGGTGGGGGCTGTGGACCTGGTTTCCTAACTTTTAAGGGGGCTTTAAGTTTAGCATAAGACTTAGAGACAGTTGTCGGTTTGAAGACACCTTCAGAAACCTAAGGCTTGTCCAAAATCTCCGGATCACCGTCAAGGTTGGGGTCCGAGGGGTGAGATGGAACCGGCTCCTGAGGCCCAGCCGATTCGGTCTGGGAGGCCGTCAGAATTTCTAAATCTGCGGTAGTCAGGGGCTGCGTAGGCGCCTCGCTGAAAACCGGAGAACCAGCGGCAAGCCTTGCTGAGGCCTCGGTATCTGGTCTTGGTTGCCTGTCCTTATCCTTGCGTTTTTTTAATCATTGCTGATGTCGGTTGCTCTGACGACATGCTATAATTAAATTTTCTGCCAAAATAATGTCGGGCGAAATCTGCCCGATGCTTGATTGTATGCTTGTTGAACCGAGCACAAAACCGACAACCAGAGACGTCGTGGTCTGGGCCTAGGCAAGGAATACAATAAGAATGAAAATCCTTATGAGGTATTTGCTTCCCACAAGAAATGCAGTTATTAACTTTGTCTGACATCAGTCTGAGGCAAGAAAAGTTTCCCCAACGGGGTACTTAGCTTTAGAGAAGACTTCGGGCTGAAATCCGATTCGAAAATCTCAGGAGCTGGCCGACCGGCACTTGCGAACTGCTTCTGCTTCGGGCACCGCGCGGCAAGAAAGACTGAAGAAAATGGCGTCGGCTGCCTCTTTTATCCCCCTGTCGCACTGACGTCAGGGAAGAAGCGATGACAACCGACACTGGACCAAGACTTTGGGATTCAGCCGACTGCGGGACCGCCCGACGGCAGGATAACCCAAGTGTGAAGACTGCAGCAGTGTAACACGATGAACATCTCCTCCACACTACAGACTACTGAAAACATCTGTCACGTCATTACTAACTCACCCACTAGTGAGCAACACTGCCTCACCCTCAAAAAAGCCAAATGGCTACCAGTGCAGCACAGAGTAGATCTGCTACTAGGCTCTCTAATCTTCAAACTTCCCCAGCCTAACTCTGTCCCAAAGCTAGTCACCAAACTTTATACTAAACACACCAACTACAACCTCAAACGCTTCTCCTAACCAACCTCACACCACAACCCCCCACAAAATAGGCTACATTAACACTAACCATTCTTTCTCCAACCATACTCGTAAAATATGGGAATCCCTCCACAACCACCTAAAGGAACTAAAACTCCTCTTCTCCTTCAGAGTTAAACTAAAAATTCCTACACACCAAATCAAACTGTTCTTGCTACACAGCAGGTCACATGACATAAGGGCCTCTCAACCTCTAGCATTACTTTCTTCAACTGCTAACTTCCCCTGCCCTGACTATAATTATCCCACAGCATTTCCACCATGATGTTTATTTATTTATTTATTTATTTATTGCAGTTGGTTTACCAGGATAGTCCATTGGGCCACAAGGAACCCGTTTTCAATGGAGTCCTGGGGAGAAAAGCTCCAAAAATACATTTTACATACATATAAACATATATTCACACTTACACTCAAAGATTAACAATAAGGTAAAAAAGCAAAAATGTACAGCTAGATACAGTGTGCAAAAATGTAATAATATTCATTTGTATAGACATATCCATTTGTGCATAGTAGATAGGAAAAATTTAGCCACTAGAAAGTTAGAGGAGATTTAGTGAGATGATGAAGTGGTAGAAGAAGAGAATCGTTGGACTTACCTAGTAATTTATATAGAATTTTAGTTATAGTAAGATGTAGCAGAGTAGAGTATGGAGGGAGATAGAGGAGAGGAGTAGGTTATGTAGGTTCATGTAAACCTGAAATATAATCATATGAACTGCAATATTTGCATCTCTGTTACTGTTGCTTCACCTATTAATTGCTAATGTACATTTTTTGCTCTGTACTATTACCTTCTGTTCTATTTTTGGTATGCACAGCTTACAGACTCTCTAGTCTCTCTTTTTCTTTTGTGAATTATTTAACCCAGGCAGAACAT
Source organism: Protopterus annectens (assembly GCF_019279795.1). Lineage (NCBI taxonomy): Eukaryota > Metazoa > Chordata > Ceratodontiformes > Protopteridae > Protopterus > Protopterus annectens. Next base: position 914,186,102 of record NC_056727.1, on the reverse strand, counting down.
GTAAATGGTCAGCTGTGATCAGTGTACCATCCCAGTAATAAAATGTAAAAAAAAAAAAAAAAAAAATTAAAAAGGCTGACATCAGTGGCCTGTGGCTGATCACGTTTGCAGATAACTGTGAACTTGGAGCTGTCATTAACCCCCCCCCCATGACTTCCAAATTCTTCAGAAAGGACAAATACACTACTAAGTGGTACCTGGACCATAACCAGACATTAAAAGCCAAGTAATGCAGAAACATGGGCATCCATACATCTACCACATAGGTGGCACCTCTTTGAAAGTTGACTCTGTCATTAGGGACATGGGCATGTTCACTGACAAATGAATCATCCTTTGATCACCATGTATCCTGTTGTTATGAACTCCTTTTACCTAGGCAGACTAGTCACCAGGGGTATTTCTTACAGATCTAATGAAGTTATCAATCCCCACTCATCAGGTCTACAACAGAGTATAATGGCCCCTTTGGTATGCCTAAATATGTGACCCAGCTTGAGAGACTGCAGTGTTTTCTCACTGGTCACCAAAATAATCAAGGGCAACAGGTGCTGACTGAGGTTTCTCTTTGAGGATAAACTCTTGGTTAGGCTTGTAAGGGCCCCAGGGCCATTAGCCTAGTAACCTCCTATGATCCTATGTCTTCAGTCAGCTACCCAGGTAGACTTCAAGTACTCTCCCTCTTTTCTGTTTCCTACAGACTCGACAGGTGACATCTGTCTAGCCGTCAGAACCTTGAAGGATTTAGTCGTATGTAGTCTCCTGCACAACCCCAAAACTAACACCCTAAATACCTGCTGATGAGATCTCAACTCCCACTGAAACATAAATGGGACCTACTAGCAAGATGTACACATTTCCCAGATAATTCCTCTTCTATGGAATTGACTTCTTTTGGATATAAAACAAAGTAGCTCTTTGACCCTCTAAACACAACCTGGACAAATGGCTGAGTAATCACAGACACACAAGTTCTAACCCCTTCAAGCTCTCATAGGGGTTGAAACCAACTATAAATCAGTCCCAGTCAATGGTTATCTACAATTTGTGGCTAGACTAATGATCCTTTGTATCAACAGCCTAGTATTAACCTGTGAATACCATAATCCCTGGGGACTAGATCAGATAATCAACCTGATAAGACTCTTCACTACTATGAACTGAACCCAAGTGGCAAACAAGTCCACCAGTCCAGATAACTTGGGTGCCCAAGATTTTACACTTGAATTGTGCTAGCACATTCCTCACTGATCTAAGTGACAACTATCAAGTACTATATCTTGGTTTCTGGAGCACTACTTCAAATGATCTATGAACATTCCCTTCCAGGAAATAAGGAATCAAGCAAAATACATCTTAAAGAAACCAAATGGACTCGCCAATACAATGAAAACAGTTCTGAGGTAGCTCTACCATTTTTTTAATGGTAAGCTAACAAACACTCAATATACAGTCCTCTGTGAAACATGGAGTAAGAGGTCAGAGGTGCTGCTGGCTTTTGACAGACATTAAAGCCCTACAAAGGCAAAGGGACACAGCAAAGGTACATGAAACGATAAAGCCTTAAAACAAAGCTCTAAATTACAGCTGTCAATTTAGGAAAAGCTGCACATGACAAAACTACAACTACAGAGATGTTTCTTAGAATAAAACAACATACTACAGCTTCATTACCTAAACTATACTGGAAAGCATAGAAGTGTTTCCAGGGCACATAAAAAGAAGTTATGTACTTACCATAACGTTCCATCTGAGTAGACTTCATTTGTCATCAACCTGTGGGTTTCGGATCCAGACCAGATCCTAGACGGCAGTTTCACCAGCATCAGATCCGAGCTCCAAGCTCCTCCCCTTACCCATAATACCACTGCACCTCCCTCCTTCCCTCAGATCCAGTTTCCAACCCAAAAAATGAACCCGATCAGCAAAACCTGACCCACAAAGGACAGCCGCAAAGGCACTATCGCTTAGTCACTCCAGACGAATGAACCTAATAAGACCAGGAGGAAGGAGGGAGGGACAGCTGATGACAAATGAAGTCTAACTACTCAGATGGAACGTTATGGTAAGTACATAAGTTCTTTATCTGAAGTAGTTGACTTCATTTGGTCATCAACCTATGGGACAGAGTCCCCAGCTACTATAACCTTGGGAGGCCCTCATGGAAGGATATTCCAGAGCACCGCAGAGCCAAAGGATGCTCTCCCTCTGGAAACCATATCCAATTTATAATGAGAAATGAAAGTATGAGATGAGGACCAAGTAGCAGCTGAACAAATATCGTCCAAGGATACTCTGGACCAAAAAGCAGCTGACATAGCCATGGACCTGGTAGAATGGGCATGAACCCTCCCCGGAATAGGCATACCTTTATCTTTGTAAACCTGTAGAATGCAAAGGGAAATCCACTTGGCAAATGTTACCTTAGAAACTGGTCTGTCTAGAGAAGGACACGAACAATTGGTCAGACTTGCGAAAGGGCTTAGCCCTGTGTAAGTAGAAATGTAACTGCCTATGTACATCTAACAAATGTAATTTATATTCCCCCTTGTCCTGAAAATTTGGAAAAAAGACAGGCAGATTGATTGATTGACTGACATTTGATTCTGAAGCCACTTTAGGCAAAAAGGAAGGATTAGTCTGAAGTGAGACCGTACAGTTGTGTACACTAACCATAAATGTAGATGTTAGAGGGTATTCACTGTTGCAGTCATGACATTTGGGTAATCTGCTGGCAGGTTGCCCTCAGTCGGCCTGAATAACAAAGTTTTGGGTCCTGCGACGGTTGCTGTCTCTTCTTCCAGGGGGTATAAAACATGCAGCCGACGCCATTTTAATCAGTTTTTCTTGCCCCAGATGTCAGGTGCCCCCAAAAAAAAAATATATATATATATATATATATATATATATATATATATATATATATATACACACACACACACACACACATACATACACATATATATATATATATATATATATATATACATACATACATACACACACACACGTAATTTGGAACACAAAAAATATACCTCCAACTAAAAGCAAATACACCAAAAAGGCTTTTGAGCACAGTAAAGGAAAGAAGAGGTATAATAAGAGATAAATAGGGGGCTGGTGGGTGGGTAACCAGGACTGCAACAGTGAATACACTCGAACATCTACATTTATGGTAAATGCACACAACTGTACTATGTTCTTCGTGTTTCAATGTTGCAGTCATTACATTTGGGTAGAATCCCAAAGCTATGGTTGGAAGGATGGAATTATATAGCACTAGGAGCAGCTATAAGGCCCTGCAGGATAGCAGTGGCAAAGCCTGCTCTGGATTTAGAAAAGAGAGGTAAATGGCAATGTTTGGTGAATGCATGAACTGAGCTCCAAGTAGCAGCTTCTAGAATGTCTCTGGTAGGAACCCCTCTGAGAAAAGCTGCAGAAGTAGATGCAGCTCTGGGGAATGGGATCTGATCCCCTTGGGGACAGGTTTACCATGGTGCATGTAGCAGAAACGAATACAATGGCTTATCCATTTTGAAATAGTCCGCTTTGAAATAGCCTTTCCCTATGCCCCTACAGCAAATGCCACCAGTAGTTGCTCAGATTTTCTAAGAGATTTTGTCCTGTTTAAATAGAATCTTGGTTGTCTGTGTACATCCAATGAATGCAGAATCCGCTCCCCTTGTTGTGTGGATTTTGGCAGATGAATGGTCTGATTAAGAGCCATACTGGATACCACCACCTTAGGCATAAAGGAAGGATTGGTCCCGAGCGCCACCCTGTCCGGATAAAAGATAATGAAAGGCTCCACTGCCATGAGAGCCTGTAGTTCTGAAATCCTTCTAGCTGAAGTGACTGCTAAAAGAAAGGCAGTCTTCCAAGAGATAAATTTTATGTCTGCAGTAGCAGCCGGTTCAAAAGGAGGTAGGGTGAATTTTTCCAGCACAAAACTGAGGTCCCATGCAGGAGTTCATGCTCTCCTGGGAGGTCTCAAATTTTTGGCCCCTCTGAGGTACTGCTTTAGCAGGGGATGAGAAAAGAGAGGAGGCTCTGTGTTGTAATGAGCTGAAATGGCTGATGCATGGATTTTTATAGAAGAAAAAGATAGGCCCTTGTGAAGCATCTCAGTTAAATATTGCAGAATCTGAGGAATATTGGGCATTGCTGTGTTTATTCCTAGTGCTTGGTTCCAGGCACAGAATCTTTTCTATTTATCAGCATAAGATTTTCTAGTATTAGGCCTCCTAGCCTCCAAAATGACATCCATCACAGGTTTACTGAGAAATGTGACTGGTGAAATAAGCTGATTAGCCATGCTGCGAGATTCAGAGTTTGGAGCAGTGTGTGCAGAATTTGATAGTTCTGTTGAGACAGTAGGGCAAGGTGTCTGAGACAGGTACCACGGAGGAATGTGTGACATATTGCGTAGAAGCGGGTACCAGTGTTGGCGAGGCCAGTCTGGAGCAATCAGAATCATGTTCATTTTTTCCTGTCTGACTTTTAGTAAAACCTTGGGAGAGCAGAGGCAGCGGGGGAAGTCACAGACGGATAGGTTTTTCGAGCTGAAGGATACAGCATCCACTTTCAAGCTTTTTTGTGATGAGTTCTTGTACAGAATTTGTCCAACTGATAGTTTTGGGGAGAGGCAAAAAGATCTCTGTCTGGGCTCCCCCATCTTCGTGTCAACATGCTGAAGATTTGTGGATCCAGTTTCCATTTGTGTGGGTCCATAAGATTTCTGCTTAGTTCATCTGGCAGAGTATTTTGCTTTCCTGGCAGGAATTGAGCTTGTAGATGTATTTGGTAAGTCAAGGCTGTGTTCCACAAAGCCATGGCTAGTCTGCAAAGGGGGTAGGAATGTGTACCCTCCCCCCACTTGTTTATGTACCACATATCTGTGGTGTTGTCAGTCTATTAGTAGTTGTCCTGGATGAAGAAAGTCCTTGAAGGCTGTCAGAGCATTCTGTACAGCTAGCATTTCTTTCTGGGTGACATGTAGGTGCATTTGATTTGGGCTCCATTCGCCCTGAATACATCTCCCTGCCAGATGGTCCCCCCAAGCATAATCTGATGCGTCTGTAGTCAGGGTTTGGGTGGCAGTGGGGTGGAATGAATGACAGTCCCTTGTTTTGGTGACAAGCCTCTGCCCACCATAGGAACTCCTGTTGTAGGCAAGGAATGATGGGAATCATTGTTTCCAGGATGTGACAATGTTGACTCTATAAGCTTTTTTAGTTACCATTGAAGTTTCCTCATATGCAGTCTTGCATATAGAATTAGTAGAATGCAGGAAGGCATGAACCCCTAGGCCTGCAGAATTTGTCTTGCAGATAGCTAGGTTTTTGTGGCCACTTGTTTGAAGTATGTCATGTCATCAATTGAATTTGTCTGGCGTGAGGTAAGCCATCTGGGCAGTTGTATTCAAGCTTGCACCCAGGAATGTAATTATTTGAGAGGGTACCAGTTGTGACTTCTTTTTGTTTATGGTGTACCCTAGGCATATTAGAAGCCTTTTCACAAACGCCAGATGTTGTAGAAGAGTGTCTGTTTTCTACCTGAATTAGACAATCGTCCAGATAAGGATAAATTTGAATGTTTCTTTGTCTGCAAAATGTAATTACTGGTGCCAGGCACTTTGTGAAGACCTTGGGCGCAGTAGATAAGCCAAAGGGCAGTGCAGAGAACTGGTAATGCAAGTAGCCTGCTTTGAAGCACGGGTATCTTCTGCAAGATTCCCTGATTGGGATATGCAGGTAAGCCTCTTAAGTCTAGAGTTACCAACCAGGCATCCTTGCCAAGCATAGGCAGTAAGTGTTGTAGAGTCAGCATCTTGAATTTTGGAATATCCAGGAAAGTATTTAAAATGGATAAGTCCAGAATTGGACGCCATGAGTTGTCTTTTTTGGGTACCAGGAAAAGTCTTGAATAAAAACCTTGTCCTTTTTCCTTTTCTGGTACTGGTTGAATAGCCCTCATATCCATGAGGGACATCACTTGTTTCTGGGCCTCTGCCCACTGATTTGGAGGCAGATCTGGCCATCCATTTGGAATAGGCAACGTGTGGAAATGAAATCTGTATCCCTGGGATACTATATTTAAGACCCAGTTGTCCTGGGTAATTAGATGCCAATTTTGTGCATGAAGTGCTATCCCCCCCCCCCCTCCCAAAAGGGGCTGCCAAAAGATAAGTGCTTGGAAATGCAGAGGAAAGTCATTGAGATGGTTTACCGTGGGGCTGGGGGGAGGGCCTTGCTACTTCCAGATTTGGAGGTGGAGGCACACCATTGTTTTGTTCTGTAAGCTCCTTGTGACTGAAACCTGGAGCCTTTGAAGTGTCTGGGTTTGACCTTAGTGGTTCTGTTGGGTACTGGAAAGGACCAATTTTTAATAGGCCAGTGCCTACTGAACCTGGGTGGTTGCACTTGTAAGAAATCCTTTACAGTTTGCATAGAATTAGCTTTGTCTTCCATCTTTTTTCAAAACTACTACTTCCTTATTACCAAACAGACTGCCCAGTTGTAAAGGAGCATCCAACAAGTTTACTTTAACATGATCAGGCAGATTTTCTCCTTGAGCCAAGCATCACAGATCCAGTTACGGCGGCCCTGCAGGAGGTCTCCAAGGAGTCAAAAACCACATTGCAAAGTATGCTTTCCAACTTGTTCAGCTGAATGCAATAAATCCTGAAACTATTTATTTTCCACACAGTCAGAAATTAACATAATTTGCTGTTTCAGTAAGCCCATGACATGCTGCTATTTAAGCATATGAAATTGACAGTTTAAAGCCCTGCAGACGTGTAAACCTTCTTACCCAATCTATCCAGCGCCCTGGAGTCTCTATCAGAAGGGGTAGGATTTTTAGCAGTAGAAGTCTTAACACCCTTGGGACCCCAAGAAATTGTTTCAGGATCAGCAGTAGGGTTTTTAAAAAGGAACTTGTGGGAGTCAGGAACCCTGCAATATCTATCTGGCTTACTAGGAGCCGGAGGCAGGGAATCAGGAGCCATGCTGGATTCTGAGAAAACATAATCAACAATGACTAAAACATGAGGTATAGCCAAAGGCCTATAACTGAGGAAGAAGGAAATCCCTAAGCCTCTTTTTGGATTCTGAAAAATCCTGACTCTCCCAATGAAAATGTTCCCTTAAGGTATGCAAAGTTTCTCCAAAAGAAAAATCCTCAGGAGGAGAAGCAGAAGGGATGGATTCTTCTGCATCAGAGTCCTCATATGGGGGAATAGAAAATTCCTGATCAGAAGAGGAATCAGAAGAAATGGAAACCTGATCTGAAGATTCATAATCAGTGCCTTGCCTAGGCCTCTTAGCAGGAGGGGGTTGGGAACCCCTGATCAAGGTAATTAAATACTCAGCCATTTTGATCATTTGCTTTTTAGGCATAGGGGCCTGAACACGTGGCCCATGCATCATTTTTTTAGACACAGAAGTTGGTTTTGCCCTTGTTTTTGATTGAGTCCGTTTAATATACAAATCTTTAGGCCTGAAAACACCCACAGAAGCCGGTGCCTGCTCAGTGGCTCCAGACCCATCTAAGGGAGTGACATCCGCAGGTTCAATACTAACTTGTCTCGCGGCATACCGGACACCGAATGGGTCTTGGTAGAGGCCTCTGACTCAAAAGTAGCGGGCATCAGGGGTTGCAAAAGCGCCTCACTGAGTACTGGCGAATGGCTTAGGAGAAGCTTCGTCGTCAGTTTTGGACCTCAGTCTGTCTGTCCTTTTCTTTGCGTTTTTTGCGAATTCTGGTAGTCGGATTGTTAACAGACAACATTTCTGGATAGTTAAACCATGAGCCAAAATATTTAGAAGCAAAAATATACCAACGCTTAATAGTGTGCTGGTTACATTTAGCACAAAACCGACAGCAAGGCACGTTATGGTCAGGGCCTAGGCAAGGAATAGAGTACAAATGAAAATCCTCATGAGGTATTTGCTTCCCACAAGTAATACAATTATTAACTTTTACTGACATCGGTAAGGAGCAAGAAAAAGTTTCCTCAACGGAGTACTTGGCTTCAGGTTGAAGACTTCGGTTCTGAAACTTGAAAACGAAAATTTCAGGAGTCGGCTGACCGGCACTTGCGAACTGCTTCTGCTTCGGGCACTGCGCGGCAAGAATGACTGATTAAAATGGCGTTGGCTGCATGTTTTACACCCGTGATGACCTGATGTCATGGAAGAAGAGACAGCAACTGACGCAGGACCCATGACTTTGTTATTCAGGCTGACTGAGGGCAACCTGCCAGCAGATTACCCAAATGTAATGACTGCAACAGTGAAATACGAAGAACATCTTTGTCTTTATGAAAAACCATACAAGGGGATTTAACAGATAATGCTTGAAGTTCTGACATTCTCCTAGCCAAAGTGACAGCCACTAGGAAAGATGTTTTCCAAGACAAAAATTTTAAATCCATAGAGGCAGCCAACTCGAAGGGTGGAGCAACTCATGCCTGTAACACTAAGGTAAGATCCCAAGGAGGGGTGGGGTCCTTAACTGGAGGCCGTAAAAGAAAGGTCCCTTTAATGAAGGTTTTGCAAAGTCTGGAAGAAGCCAAGGACCCTATGTTTTCGCCTACATGGAAATTAGAAATGGCAGCCAGTTGAACTTCCACTGTAGAAGAGCTGGCTCCCTGCCTGAAAAGGTGTGCTAAAAATTCAAGAACCGCTAGCAATGGAGTCGCAAAAGGATCTAGGATCCCTCTGGGAAGCCCAGATTAAAAAACGCTTCCATTTACTATGGTAAACTTTTCTGGTAGATGACTTATGGGCTGCCACCAGATTAGATCTAATGGGGGAAGAAAGTCCAGCAGTCCTGGCAATCAATGGAACCAGAGCAGCTAAGCCATGAGCTTCAGACTGCACAGGTCTGGAAGAGGAATCCCCGATGGGTGCAAAATAAGATCTGGGATCAGATCCAAGGATGAGCTACCAGATGAGACCACAGACAGGGAAACCAGATCTGGCGAGGCCAGAATGGGGCAATGAGGATGACTCTGCTCCCCAACCGACAAGCCTTCTGTAGAAACTTTGTCATGAGGGGTAACCGAGGATATGCATAAGGACGACCGGGAGGCCAAGCATGGACCAGAGTGTTTCTGGGGGATTCCCCCTGTGGGGGGATTGGAGCGAAGAACTCTGTGCACTTCACGTTGGAAGGAGATGCGAAGCGATCGTAGCAAGGCCGACCCTACACGAGGAAGATCTGCTCCACTACATAAGGATTCAAACACCACTCATAAGACATTAGAATAGTTCTGCTCAATTTGTCTGCTAGTATGCTGGACTGACGTGGAATGTGCGTTGCCATCAGAAAGCGGTTGGTGGAGATCGCCCATTCCCACACTCTCATGGCCTCTCGACAAAGGGGGTAGGATCTGGTTCCTCCCTGTTTGTTGATGTACCAGACCACTGACATGTCTGTCTGAATCGCAATAGTTCCCAAAAGAAGAAAGGCATGAAGGGCCTGCAACGCTAATAAGACCGCCCTCACCTCCAGAGCATTGATATGCAAACTGGTCTAGTTTAGGGACCACGTGCCTTGGACTGTCCTGCGCGAGCAATGCCCCCCCCCCCCACTAGTCAGGAGGCATCCGTGGTCACCATGGCTTGGGGAGGGGCTACAAAGTACAGTTTTGTACCTACCATAAATGTAGATGTCCGATAGGCATGCATCTGCAGTCCTTACAAATGGGATGTCCTGTCGTCAGGCAGCCCTTCGGTCGGCCGGATTCCAAAGTCTGGGTCTGGCCTCGGCTGGTGTCGCACTTCACCCGACGTCATAGCGGCAGTTATTCGGGTATAAAGGCATCAGCCGACGCCATTTTCCTCAGTGTTTCTTGCCCCAGATGCCAGGTGCCCTCTAGGAAGGCTAAATTTGGATAAATGCAAATGGTTCCAAATAGTAGAGAGCAAACAAAAAATAAGCATGTATGTACATATATACAAACAAATACACCATAATAGATTCCCCAGCTAGCTACAAGATGGGCAAATACCCTAGGAGTACCACAGAGGGAAGGAGGGTGGGTAATCCTGACTGCAGATGCATGCCTATCGGACATCTACATTTATGGTAGGTACAAAACTGTACTATGTCCTTCAAGGATGCATCTGCAGTCCTTACAAATGGGTAGAATACCATAGCCAAACTGGGGGAGGAGGAGAAATTAGATTATGGTGTAGTTAAGATCCCTTGCAAAACAGCAATGGCAAAACCTGCTCGGGATCTGGAGTATAAAGGTAAATTATAATGCTTGGCAAATGTATGCACGGAGCTCCAAGTAGCAGCCTCTAAAATGTCTTTGGTAGCCACTCCTCGTAAGAAAGCTGTGGTAGTGGCTGTAGCCCTTGTAGAGTGAGGCCTGATGTTTTCTGGAGTTTTCTTCCCATGGTAGGAGTAACAAAATGTAATGCAATTTCCTATCCACTTAGAGATTGTCTGTTTTGAAATTGCTTTTCTTTCCATTCCTGTTGCATATGCTACCAGTAGCTGGTCAGTCTTTCTATTGCTCTTGGTCCTGTCCAGGTAGTAACGTAATTGTCTATGTACATCTAAGGTATGCAACAGTCTTTCTCCCCTGTTCTGTGGATTGGGGAAGAATGTAGGTAGGTGGATAGCTTGATTTAAAGATACCCTGGAGACCACCTTTGGCATAAAAGTAGGATTAGTTCTCATGGACACTCTATCTTGATGGAAGATCAGGAAGGGCTGTTCTGCCATTAATGCCTGTAGCTCAGATACCCTTCTTGCTGAGGTGATTGCAAGCAGGAAAGCAGTTTTCCATGATAAGTACTGTAATTCTGCTGTTGCTGCTGGCTCAAAAGGAGGGAGTGTCAACTTTTCTAGCACAAAGTTCAAGTCTCATGCTGGCAATGGTGGCTTCCTAGGTGGCTTTACATTTTTAATCCCTCTCAGAAACTGCCTGAGCAGAGGATGTGAGAAGACTGGAGGATCCAAGTTGTATTCTGCTGAAATAGCTGATGCATGAATCTTAATGGAAGAATAGGACAGGCCGTTGTGGAAGAGCTCTGCCAAGTATTCCAGGATGTTAGCTATGTTTACCAGTGACACATTCTCTCCTTTTGCAGTACTCCAAATGAGAGATCTTTTCCATTTTGCTGAATAATTTTTTCTTGTTGAGGGTCTGCGAGCCTCCAAGATAATGTCTTTAACCCTTTGAGATAAATCTGGGTTATTTGGTCTTATGCAATGTTCCAGGCAGCCAGCTGCAGTGTTTTCAGGTTTGGATGCAGGGTTTTGAAGTTGTTCTGTGTTAACAGCAAGGGAACTAGGGGCAGAGGCCATATTTGTTCCCGAGACATGCTCCTCAGTAATGGGTACCAATGTTGCCTTGGCCAGACTGGAGCTATCAGGATGATCCTTGGACGGTCTTCTTTGATCTTCAATAGCACCTTGTGCATCAAAGGAAGAGGTGGGAATGCATATGCTGTCAGGTTTTTCCAACTGAAAGATAGGGAGTCCACTTTCCAAGCAAGTGGGTGGTACGTCCTTGTGTAGAATTTTTTCAGTTGGTGATTGTGTGGGGATGCGAATAAGTCTATTTCTGGTAGTCCCCATTTCCCTGTAATGGTTTTGAAGATGTCCGGATGCAGCATCCATTCGTGGGCATCCGTGGTAGTTCTGCTTAGGATGTCTGCTAGTATATTTTCTTTTCCTGGCACAAAAATTGCTTGAAGCTGAATGTTGAAGCTCAGTGCCACATTCCAGAGGTCCATTGCCATCCGGCATAGAGGGTACGAATGTGTGCCTCCCTGTTTGTTGATGTACCACATAACTGTGGTGTTGTCCGTCCTTATCAGCAGTTGACCCTGTCGAAGAAATGGTCTGAATGCCTGAATTGCCAGTTTTACTGCCAGCATTTCCTTTTGATTTATGTGTAGGTGCAGCTGGTCTTGAGTCCATAAGCTTTGTATGCACTTGTCCAGCATGTGCGCCCCCCAACCGAGGTCTGAGGTGTCTGTTGTGATGGTCTGGCTTGGTTGAGTGCTGTGGAAGGGCAGTCCTTTGTTTGATTGACAGGCCTGAGCCTACCATTGGAATTCTTGTTTCAGGCATGGAATTAATGGAATCTGGGTTTCTAGGCTGTGTTTGTGCTGAGACCATAAATTCCTTAGGTACCACTGTAACTTCCTCATATGTAGTCTGGCATGTGGAATCAATATTATGCAGGATGCCATGTAACCGAGAGCTTGCAGGACCTTTCTTGCTGTTAGCTGGTACTGCTTTGTTAATGCCATGAAGTAGAAAGGGAGTTGCTCCTGTTTTTCTACTGTCAGGAATGTCATTTGTTTTGGTGAGTCCAAATCTGCACCCAAGAAGGTTATCCTTTGGGATGGTATCAGCCTTGACTTTTTTATATTGACTGTGTATCCCAGGGCTTGTAGTAGATGAATGACCCTTTCCAAATCTTTTGTTAATCTGTTTTTGTTGTCCGGTTGTAACAGGCAGTCGTCCAGGTAAGGATAAATTTGAATTCCCTGAAGCCTGCAATGAGCAATTACTGATGCCAGGCATTTCGTGAATACTCTGGGCGCAGTAGATAAGCCAAAGGGCAATGCTGAGAATTGATAATGCTCTGATCCTGCAAGAAATCTGAGGTATCTTCTGCAATTTGGTCGTATGGGGACGTGCAGGTATGCCTCCTTGAGATCTAGAGTTACCAGCCAAGACTCCTTGCCCAGCATGGGAAGAAGCTGCTGTAGGGTCAGCATTTTGAATTTTGGAACAATGAGGTATGTGTTTAAAGCGGACAGGTCGAGAATAGGCCTCCACTGATTTTCTTTTCTTGGTACCAGGAAGAGTCTGGAGTAAAATCCTTGTCCTTGTTCCATAGATGGTACCCTTTCTATAGCTCTCATCCTTAGTAAGTGAATTATTTGTTCTAGAGCTTCTGTCTTCTGATTTGGAGGTAGGTTTGGCATTCCTCTCTTCCTTGGTAGAGTATGGAAGTGAAACCTGTAACCTTGGTCTATTGTCTGTAAAATCCATTTGTCTCCTGTGATGTAATGCCAGTTTACTGAAAATAAGGCTAGCTTCCCACCTAAGGGTGCTTCTAGTTGTTCCCTGGTAGGCGGTGCCAGAGCCAAGTCACTGTGATTGTCCTGTGGAAGTGGTGGTGGCTGGATCTGTGGCTGTACCTCACTGGTTGTTAGCCTGCCACTGACGGCCCCTGTAGGCACCTCTGGATTGACCCCTGCCTCTTGAGCGCCTATTCCTGCCTCTCGGAGCTCTGGAGGTGTCTGGAAAGGACCAATTCTTGGAAGGCCAGTTCCTGCTAAACCTTGGAGGCTGGACCTGCAAGAAATCCTTGACTGTCTGGACAGATTTTGCCTTCTCTTCCACCTTCTTCAGCACCTGCTGTGCAGGGGAGCCAAACAAATTGAGCTTATCCATGGGAGCATCTAGGAGCTTTGATTTAACATGGTCTGGTAAGGACTGCTCTTTCAACCATGCATGTCTTCTGATCACTGTGCCAGTCATGGCTGATCTAAAGGAAGCCTCCAGTGCATCAAAGCCGCATTTTAAGGAATGGTTACTGACCTGCTGAATGTTATGTACCATTTCCTGTACAGATTTTTTGTCTAATGGTTCATCCGAGGACAGTTTTTTAGTCAACTGGTCTAACATAAATTCCTGATACTGAATCATGTGGAATTGACAGTTCAAGGCCCTAGCTGAAAGAGTAGCAGAAGTGTAAACTTTTTTACCCCATCTCTCTAAGGCCCTAGATTCCTTTTCAGAGGGGAGGGGGTTTTTGGTAGAAGAAGCTGCTACCGCCTTGGGTCCCTGGGAGATAGTTTCGCGATCTGCAAAAGGGGCCTTATACAAATGATAATGTGTGTCCGGAACCCTGTAGTACCTATCGGGCTTAGCAGGGGCCGGAGGTAGGGAATCAGGAGCAGTACAAGCATCATTAAAAGCATCATCGACAACAGTAAGTACTGGAGGAATGGCTAAAGGCCTATGCTGTGGCAAATGCAAAAAGGTTCTAAGCCTTTTCCTAGAGTCTGAAAAATCCTGGCCCTGCCATTGAAATTGTTCCCTCATAGCATGCAAGGTTTCCCCAAAAGAAAATTCCTCAGGCGGAGAGGCAGAAGGAATGGACTCTTCTACATCAGAGTCCTCATAAGGAGAAAAAGGGGCCTCTGGAGGGTCTGAATTATCTGATTCATCAGAGGAGCCATCTGAAGAAACTGGCTCAGGGGGCTCTACTCTAGTCCTCTTCTCTGGAGGTGGGTGAGAGGCCCTGTCTGGATGAGGTTGGGATCCCCGGATCAAAGAAATGAGATCCTCTGCTAGACTAAGCATTTGTGAACTAGAACTGGGCCTGTGAGAGGGGGTCTTAGCAGGCACAGTTTTGTTAGTTTTTGCTGCTTTAGCCCTGGCAAAGGCCTTAATCGACATGGATGCAGGAGGCCTAGCAGCACCACGTGCAGGGGTAGAAATATCCAAAGGGATAGTATCTGATAAATCCTGTGAACCTGCAGGAGCAGGTGGGATTTCAGTAGCAGATTCAGCCAAGCTGGATGAGGCCTCTGTAAGTGGCACAAGCTGCTACGTCGTGGTCTGGGCCTAAGCAAGGTAAGCAGTAAGAGTGGAAATCTTTATGAGGTATTTGTTTCCCACAATTTAAACAGTTATTCACTTTTTCTGACATCGGCTGAGGCAAGAAAGAGTCCCCAACGGGGTACTTAGCTTTTTAGAAGTCTTCGGTACTTGTAGAAGTAATCTCTGGTTCTGACCGACCGGCACTTGCTAACAGCTTCTGCTTCGGGCGCCACGCGGCAAGAAAGACGGAGGAAAATGGCGTCGGCTGATGCCTTTATACCCGAATAACTGCCGCTATGACGTCGGGTGAAGTGCGACACCAGCCGAGGCCAGACCCAGACTTTGGAATCCGGCCGACCGAAGGGCTGCCTGACGACAGGACAACCCATTTGTAAGGACTGCAGATGCATCCTTGAAGGACATCAAAGGACCGTCCCCTCTACTATCTCCGGAGAGTGGAGCCACCAGAGGAGGGACTTCCTGGATGCCTCGCTTATGCAAATCAGATGAGTCAATGGCCGATCCAATAAGGACCAATGGACCACCAATGTCCACTGCAGAACCTGCATGTGAAGACGAGCGCAGGTAAGAAGAGTGGTAGTGGCTGCCATGGATCCTAAGGCTCTTAACACCATTGCAGCTGGGGGAAAGGGATACTGAAGAATAGCGAGGACATGAAGATGAAGGCTCTGAACCTGCTCTGTAGTCAGCAAGACTTTGGAATGCAATGAGTCTATTCTTGCCGCTTTGTAGTCCAGGACCTGAAATGGTTCTAGAGAGGACTTGGATATATTTATAGTGATGCCCAGCAAGTCTGACAACTTCTGGAAATAATCCCTGGCTTGAAAGAGTATATGCCTGGTGGGAGCGGCAAGGAGCCAATCGTCTGAGTACAGATAGACTTGTATGCCCTGAAGCCTCAGGTGAGCCGCTACTATTGCCATGACCTTGGTGAACACCCTGGGGATTGTGGTGAGACCAAAGAGTATGGCCCGGAACTGGTAGTGATTGGCCCCTAGCCAAAACCGGAGAAACCTCCTGGAGCGTCTGTGCATCTTTATATGGTAGTAGAAAGATCCTGGAGGTCTACACGGCACATCCAGTCATTTTCCAGCAAGTAAGGCAGGATGGATTGCAAAGTGACCATCCGGAGCTTTTCTTTGGCAACTGACAGGTTCAACGTGGAAAGGTCGAGAATTGGCCTGGAGTCCCCCGTCTTTTTTGGCACCACAAAGAACCTGGAATAGATGCCTGATCCAAGCTGATCTGGGGGGGACAGGCTGGATGGCCCGTTTGCTTAGCAGCTTTTCTCCTTCAATGGCTGCTGCCTCCCTTTGCACGTCCAGGAGGTGCTTTGGGGGAGAGGGACGTGTCATACAGGGAATTGTGTAACCTTTGGATATTATTTGGAGCAGTCAACGGTCTGCTGACACAGATTCCCACACCGTCAGGTGCACAGAGAAACGGCCACTGACTGTCTCCAGAGCAGAGCAGTCGGGCAACCACTCAGGGCTGCTGCGCGGGTCTGTCAGAGAATGGTTCTCGAGACCTGACGTTCTTCGGACCCCCCGCCTCTGGGCTGGCATCTGTCTCGTCCCTCTCTGCCTCTAGGGGAAAGGGAGTCCCGAGTGTCGCGGGAATACTGAGACCTCCGGAACCACATCATCTTTTGCCCCCGCTGATTCCTGGAGAAGGATCTTTGGGGGTTAGAGAAGCAGATCCCAATGGCAGACCGTGTTCTTCTCGTCCTTCTCACTCTGGACTACTGTGTCATGGACGGTCTTCCCAAACAAGGAAGAGTCATCATAGGAAACATTCGCAAAAGATGCCTTGAAGGGTTCCGCGAAATTACATACCATGAGCCAGGCGTGTCGCCTCATAGCAACGACAGACCCGGCCGCCTATGCCGCTCCTTTGGTGGCATGAGAAAAGTGTCGCATGGATATGTTGGTAACCACTTTCAGAGTGGCCATTCATGTAGAGAATGAGCGTTTACCTCTGGTGACATGGACTCTGGGGAAGAGACAGTGAACTCTGAGCAGGTCGCGCTGCAGTCTGGTAACATGGGCCATATAATTCAGCACCCTTATACAAAAGGTGACTTAAGCATAAGTCCGCTTTCCCAACTGGTCCATCATCCTGGACTCTCGGTCCGGGGATGGACCGTGGAACTCTCCTGAGCCAGTTCCTTCTTCATGGCAGCAGCAACCACCATGGCACCCACTGGGGACCCTTTGTTCCAGCTCAGTCCATCTACAGGGGGGGGCTCAAGATTTTATCTGAATGTTTTGGGATTGGCTCCATGGTGTCCAGGCCTTTCCATGCCCTGGTGGTAATGAGGTCCACCAGGGGGTCTGCAGGGGGGGATGGAGGACACACACACACCCAAGAAGTAGATGGGCCGGTGTCAAATATCTCCAGAAACACTGACTCGTCCGAGGAAGGCTTGGAGGAGGACCATATCCCCCCAATGGCACAAGATCACCATGATGTCTCCCAAAGGAGACATCCTCGGGTGGTGATCTGGGGGAGCCTTCCCCTTCATCCAAGTTGGCATCCTCAGTGAGGGACTCCGGAGAGTCTAGGTGCCTCTTCTTGCACTTGCGTTTGTGAGGAACCTCTTCGGTGGGACTCTCCGGAGAGGAACAGCCTGTGGTTCCTCGTGGGGAACAGTCTGGGGCATGTCGAGCACGGGCTGTCACTGCATGGGTAGAATGGCAGAAGGCACACCCAGAAGAGAGGGGGTCAAGGCAGACAGAGGAAATGGTCAGGGGCCTCGATCCATGTGAGAGAACCCTCTCCACCACACTGAATGCAGAGGGAGAGCGAGCTTTCACAGAAAGAGAGGAAGCTCTCCCCAGATCCGACACGGGGATGGGAGCCAAGCCCGAAGACACAGAGACCCCGAGGAGTAGGCCGTGACCAGACAAGGTCAGAGCCAATGGAGAAAAACCCAACCCCTTGGATCTGATGCCCAGGCTACGGCTCAGAGAGCTCGGATCCGACTCGGTCGGACCCGAAACACGCTCAAAGTAACTGCCAGCATCAAGGCAGAGGGTACCATCGGCGCCAGCCCCCTGACTCCGGAACCTCTCGGATCCAGGGAGTTTGATACCGGGAGACTGATCAGAGAAGGATAAATAGGTGCAAACAACGGTAATGAGCTACCCCCCTCCAAAGAGAGAGGGTGCCAGCAAAACCCCCATCTGGAACTGGGTGTGAATAAACCTTTGCATCATTCTATCCATATCTGCTTCCGATAAACTCGTAAATCTTAGAGAGGCTACTGACGCCGGAAGGGAAAGACGGCACATTGAGTCCCTAGGAGGAGGCCGAACCTCCTCTGGCTCTGCTCTGGGAAAAACCTAGGGGAACAGAGCCGAGGGGAAGTTGGTCTGGTAACAGCAAGTAGTTTGGAAAGAGGACCCTCTAGATTGGAGCATTCCGGGAATCTCTTCCTTCCCTTTTCTCTCTCTCTGTGTTTTCTAGACTCCCTTTCCCCAGGTCTGTGGTCAGGATGTTGAGTCCTGGCCTGGGAGGGAGGTGAAGACAACAGCAAAGGTAGTTGCGGTCACAGTCGTGACCACAGAAAGAGTAGGCGAGGAGGCGGCCGGCTCCGTAGAAGGGAGAAGCTCTTTCAAAATCAGCTTGGCCCTGCGGTCTTTCAGAGTCCTGGGGTTAAACCCTGCACATATGGAGCAGTCAGAGGTCAAGTGTGCTGCCCCCAAACATACAACACACAGAATGTGGCCATCCGCCGGTGACAACTTATGGCCACACTCTGTGCACTTTCTGAAGATCAAATTCTGTTGATCCGACATCCTGCAGTCGGAAAGGTAAAAAGCTACCAAAGGCAGAAAAAACCAAACTCAGCACTCACAAACACTCAAATACGAGGCGCGAAAGGGAAAGAAGGCCTACACTAAACCACACTAACCAAACACACACTACTCTAAAAGTTTCTTTTTCTCTTTTAAACGGAGAATGAGAGGGGATGTTAAGGAAAGAAAGGGGACAAGATTTACGTAAAAACTAAGCGCACACACACATAAACCCCAAAACTATCCTACCAGGCTGGAGCTCAAGGGATCACGATGCAGGGGAAGCCACGGCAAATGAGATCTGAGGGAAGGAAGGAGGTGCAGTGGTATTATGGGTAGGGGGAAGAGCTTGGAGCTCGGATCTGATGCTGGTGAAACTGCAGTCTCGGATCTGGTCCAGATCCGAAACCCACAGGTTGATGACCAAATGAAGTCAACTACTTCAGAGCCAACTATTCCACCCAATATGTTAGCCCTATAAACAACCTCATGCTAAATGACTTTAAAAACTTACATTAGTAGGTACTGTCATAATACAGCTATAAGTAACCAACAACCATCAGTAAATATCTCAGACAATAGGAACATTTTTCCTTTCTCTCACAATGATTCAACTACTACCCTTTCACCTCTGGGAACTCCACCCAAATTCTGTAAGGAAACTCCTCAAAAATGGACAGAAAAGCAGGAATCAAAAACTGAAATCTCTATCCAGCATTTCTTAAAACATTTAGTTACAGGGCAGCCATTAGCCCGTATGATTTGACCTCTCACTCACGATAACACACCACTTCAGCTCAGTTCAAACATGCCCTAGGATCAGCTTTCTAAGTCGGTCAGTCATAACTTGATGGAATTTTAAACATTTCCTTTATCAAAAAATTCCTACCCAACGAATCCTCAAGATGTTGGCCCAATTTCCAAAGGTTTTGAGAAGTTAAACAAATCATAAAAACACAATGCAGTCTATGCACAGCATGATTTTAGGACAGAATTTAGTACCGCGGCAGCCATTCATAAAGTAAACAATGAAATCTGTAACATGAATTACAGACTAATGGTGTTATACTTTGAGAATGTGTCATCAGCATTTTATTCTGTTGATCACTCGCTCCATTTAAATAAACTAGAAAGACTCAGTTTTGACAAATGTCATCAGGATGGTTTTGCAGTTACCTAAGACTTTCCAACTTATTTCAAACATGTCAGACGGAGGTTATTTCACCAGTGTACACAAAGTGTACGGTTCAGAAGCAAGCTTAGGGGTACTTATCTTCAATAAGGTTATTTCACCAGTGTTTATTGGGTCTATACTATCCTCTCTTCTCACCAATAACCTTAAAATAACCTTACTCAAACTAAACTTTACTATACAAGCTCACTGTATCCTGTTGCTCAACTCTGATGAATTTACCTCAAATTACAATGTAATCTACAGATGAACTTCGAAATTCCATGGATGAAGACAGCCTAAAGCAACTTACCCATCAATTCCAAAAAACTGCTATGGTGCCTGAACCCACTCAAATGTTTGAATATACCATACCATATCTTTCACCCTGTAGAATCCAGTAAATAATGAAAACAACTTATTGAACATAAGTACCCCTAAGCTTGCTTCTGAACCCTACACTTTGTGTACACTACATACTGAGGGAACATCTCAAGTACTCAGTCAGCAAAAGTTTACTTCCAACCTTCTTTACTTAAGAGGCTAGAAGAATCACTAGATAGTAATGCCTTTCAACCAAAGCACAAACTGGTCAATGTGCACATCTTTTTGCATCCAATCTTATAACACCTTACAATCAAAGAGAATAGTCTAAATACAAAAGATCCCAAATTCACTATAACTACAGGTGAAAAAAACTCTCTCAACAGAGACCTGCCTCTGGAATAATCTGCCTACAGAAGTAGACAGTAAATACTTGCAAGTTTCCAAACCAGGCTTGAGGATCATCTACAAATGATGTACACATTAATACTTCAGAGATACTTGAAAAGTTAGCCCTATAATCCCCCTGGAAACACCTGACTTGTGGAGCTAGAGGAGGACAGGCAATGGGCTGCCCATGCTTGTCTTCCCATCAGATTCCTTCCCACCCCCTCACCTCAGATATGGGAAGTATTTTCCCCAGTCTCCACCAGAAAAATCTCACTTTACTAAGTGCTCCCTGAGTGTGCCTGCTGCCCTCTCCACATTCCAGGAAAGGCAAGCAATCCATGCCCCTTCATCCTCTTCCTCCCTACTCTTCCAGTGCTGGGGCCACTAATCAAACCTCAGTTACCTGATCAAAGTAAGGACTCAATCACTCCACCCCACAGAGTCAGGCTAACAAAACTACTTTTGACCTCATAACATATCATGTTAAATAGTACTAAAGTACTTTTGTCGTAACTGCACTTCTTTTATTAATCTTACTTATGTAACTTTCTGCACAAACTGTTGCACCAAATGGAGCTAAGTTCATGGCTGTAAATGATGCCATGGCCCATCCACCCACCTAGTCGATGAATGAATACATGAGTTATGTATCAGCTGAGCCACTTGGAAACAATTCTTGCAGAGTATATGATTAGGATTTTGTCCTGTTCTTGAAAATGTTTCTTCTCTGAACCACACACTATTTACTGCCTGCTGCACAATGTTGTGTCACATAACTAACCACCGAGTGTAGCAGTTCTTCCGCTACCAAACAAGCATCATTTTTTGCAAGTTAAGAAAAATAAATCTGGTCATAATGTTATATCTGCTTGGAGAATTGTGTTTTTCTTATCTACTTAATTGGTTTACTGGCATTCAAACCCCAGTTCAGAAAAACAAGAATACAGAATCGAGAAACAATCATGCAAAATTGCACACTGTTACACTACATACAATGAACACATTTTTACACAACAGAGAAGCAGATTACCTGAGTTTAGGTGCTAGGATAGCTTGTGCATTGCAGCTTAGATGATTTGGAAAGCTGCAGGATTGGAATGGAGTGCATTGGCGGTTTGAGCTTGTACTCGAGATCGTTTTTGGTGATTTCTGTAGTTTGTGAGTAGTCGTCTTCTGTTGCAAAAGCTTAAATTGTAAGAGAACCTAATAAGAGCCAACTCTTAGTTTTGTGGGAAGCCAGTTGGGTTTGGTCAGTGTAAGACTGTGATGCTCGTGCCTGGGAGAGAGTGATAAATTCAAATATTTTGAAATGGATTATAAAATCAATGTGTTCTTTTTGGCAGGAGCTACTATTATGGGAGGCCATAGTCTAGCTATAGAAACAGGATCCCTTTGCCAATCCCTTCCTGTCACAGATGTCACTTGCAATGCGTTATCTTGTGCGCCCAAATGAGTAAATAATTTTACAGTTGGTTTTCTAAATATTTGCGTGGAAGTTCAAAAGTTTGGCCAAGCCAGATTCTTTGATATTTAAATTAGATGGTGTGTAACTCCACACTGCCAAATTCTTTGATCTCCAAGGAATTAAGGAGCTTTGCAAGCTTTGTGCGTGTCTCAAACAACATTACTTTTGTTTTGAACGAGTTTAACAGTAGTTTATTACAAGGTTAATCAACTGCTGCAACATAACCAAGTCATTTTGCTAGGGATTTGATCTAAATATAACCATATCATGGGCATAAAGGACACAGAGGGAAGAATGGGTCGGTCATTTTGAAGCTCTAGATATAGATATAAAAAATAAGCAAGCATACCACATTGATGAGCACTGAATGAGATAAGGATGAGATGGAGGAGCCAATTCTTCACTTTGAAGCTTCTGTTGGTGAGGAAGCCTCGAAACTAACAGGTGGTGCTTGCACTCATGCCTATTTCTTCCAAGCTGTTCATTAAAATGGTGTGGTCCCCCCCGCTAGGGTCAAAAGGCTTTGTAAAACGTATAAATACAGTTTCACTTATCCTCTATCCACACTAAACTTTTTATTAGACAAGGTCCATGGTACAGGTGCTGTGTCCTGTCCTTCAACAACAGCAGATTGTACTGTTGTATGTAAAGTTACAAGTGGGGTCAAATGACAAATTGCCCGGATGCAAGAGATGTTCTGTGGTTTAGGTTAAGAACAGATTAAACTACTGCTATTTTCCAGAAGTTACGCATTTTATTTCTAGTAATACAGAGGTTACACACACAGAGAAGAGAGATTAAGTCCTTGCACAGGTAAATGAACCATGGTTATAGGTTATTTTTGCCTATGGAGAGGCATATAAGGCAATCTGATTAAGAAGTGGTTCAATGTACTATATTAATAAAGTAGCAAAAAGTACACTAGGATCTAAGCCAACATAGGGATGGTGAAAGGAGATTCTGCCCAGGACGAAGACTGCAATTAGGGGTACAGAGAGCAGGCAAGAGACAGCTGGAATTTATTGGAGGAAGTTGTCAAGGGAACCAAGGTATTCGGAACAAATAATAAGAGGGAAACGTAACAGAATGGGAAAGAGACCAAGAATATATTTGGATTGCAGGGTAGAGATTTCCTTCCGTGCAAGGGATTGATAAGAGTATAGGTGAAGAGAAAGGGATAGCAGAATACTAAGTAAAAGTCCTGCACTGGTTGAGATTTTAGATGAATCTAAAACAGAAGCTGCTGTTAAAAAAGTGATAATTAGCAGGGCATATGAAATATTGCATGATAAATAGGAATCAGAGGTCATGACAAAAGATTAAGAGACTGGATATGCAGTGTGTAAAGAAACAAAGAAAGGACATGCTTATGACACCCAAATATGCAACAAATTGAATATCAGCCTGTAAACATTTGTGTACTTTTACTGGAAGAGAATAGTCATCCCCTTGCACAAGGGGGACCTGACCATCATCCGTAAAGCTACAGAAAGCATCATTATGGAATTAATGAATAAGGATACATGCAATCTACAAAATTTCGACCCAAGGAAGTCCGGGTTTGTCAAGGGCAGATCCTGGCTACTTAACTCTGGTTGATCCAAAAAAGAAAGTTATGGAGGCAGTGGATGAGGGCATGTCAGTACACAATGCATATCTAAATCTTGCCAAGATGTTACACATCATCATACACTTGTGTTTCATGGATAAACTTGCAGCAAAATGTAAATCTCTAGGTAACTCAATGGATAGTAATTAGGCTCACAAACAGAACCAGGGTATTAGGGTGGGCAGCTCTACCTCCTCCAGCAGACCAGTCACAAGTGGTGTGTACCCCCAGTGATCAGTTCTTGGGCCACTGCTCTTCAGCATTTACTACTCTATGATCAAAGCAAATGTTAAAGGTTTTTGGCTGACCAAGTTTGCAGATGACTGTAAACTTGGTGTTATCTTAAATTCTCCAGAGGACACCAACATCCTCCAAGAGGGCCATTCCTAAACAAATGACTGGTGTGAAGACCATGGACAAACTAAGCACCACAAAATGTAGAATATTATTCTTTGGCAAGCATGACCCTCCACTTTTAACTATTACACTGACAACCCCCCCATCTGAAAACTGATCACTTAAGACAGGGATCTGGTAACCTATGCTGGCCACAAACTGTCCTTGGAACAACGCTACTGTAAAGTCCTTCTTGAATACACCGCTTATATCCAATGGCATGGTGTTTAGGTCCAGAGATGTAATTGTTTTACTGCACTCAACTTCCCCATTAGGCCAGTCACAGAATATAATGCCCTTTTCAGTCTGTACCCGGCCAAAAACTTGTCAAAACTAGAAATACCAAAACACTTTCTCAGTAAAAGAATCAAGAGCCTAAATCTCCAAAACTATGCAGACTGTCTCAAAGTTTTGGCCCTCTTATTGGCACCATACAGAAGTGAATTCTGCTTCTTGTACACAGCCTTATCTAAACCCATCCAGTCATCTCTCTTACATATTCACAAGTCCAATAATACTGTGATCACTTGCTCAAGGGATCTTAAATCTCTTTTGCAATATGAAAAAAACAAGCTGGAAAAAGGTGTGTGTGTGTAAATCCCGGTCCATGTGAGGCAGAGCACCTCACTGGCTCTGTTCAAGAGAAATCTTGACCGGTGGATGGGAGATAGTAGGTTTACCCCAGGAATCATCTCTGTGTCACTGCTGGACAGAGGCACAACAAACTAATGGGCACAGTATTTTTTAACATAAGGGGTGGCGTAAGCCACAAAACTTTGGGCTAGGCTTATAAATGCCATAGGGCAGATAGCCTAGTATAAACCTATGAACCTAAAGGCATTCACCAGGGCTAAAGCTGCTAAACACACAAAAGCTATGCCTCCCAGGGTTATTCCTCAGGGACCCACTACAAGTTCACAGATTCTAACCTTAGCAGAGGACCTTATTTCCTTAATTAGGGGCTCCCAGCCCCATCCGGACAGGGGCGCTCAACCTCCTCTAGACAAAAGGCCCAGGGTTGAGCCCTCTGACCCCACTCCTCAGTGGAGGCCTCTGATGGCTCTGCTCTCTTGGACTACCAGGAGGAGGCTTTTTCGGCCTACGAGGACTCTGATGCAGAGGAATCTATCCCCTCGGCCTCCCCTCCTGAAGAACTATCCTTCGGTGAGACCCTTCACACTATGAGAGAGCATTTCAAATGGCAGGGCCACGAATTCTCTGATTCCAGGAAAAGATTAAGAACTTTTCTGCATTTACCTCAGCATAGACCTTTGGCTATTCCTCCTGTTTTGAATGTCATTGATGATGTGTACTCTGAGTCTAGCATAACCCCTGACACTCTTCCTCCGGCCCCTGTCAAACCCGATAGGTACTACAGGGGCCTGGACTCGCATCATTTTCTTTACAAGGCCCACTCTGCTGATCCAGAAACTATTTCCCAGGGCCCTAAAGGGGTTGCAGCTGCCACAACTAAAAATCCACTCCCCTCTGAAAGGGAGTCCAGGGCTTTAGAGAGATGGGGTAAAATAGTGTATACTTCTACTACTCTTTCTATGAGGGCATTAAATTGCCAATTTCATATGATACAGTACCAAGAGTATTTGTTAGATGAATTGCATAAGAAACTGTCTTCACCTGAACCCCTAGATCGCAAATCACTTCAGGATCTGGTACATAACTCCCAGCAGGTTAGCAACCATTTCTTGCAGTGTGGTTATGATGCATTGGAAGCTTCATGTAGGTCAGCTATGACAGGTGCAGTCATACATAGGCATGCTTGGCTGAAGGAACAATCTCTGCCAGACCATGTTAAAGCTAAGCTTCTGGATGCTCCACTGGAAAAGCAAAAGTTATTTGGCTCCACTGCTCAGGAGGTCTTAAAGAAATTTGAGGAAAAGGCAAAATCTCTACAAACAGTCAAAGATTTTCTACAAGTCCAACCACCAAGATTCAGCAGAAATTGGCCTTCCAAGAATTGGTCCTTTCCGGACACAGAAATATTTCAGAGAGGCAAGAACAGGCGTGCCAGAGGTAGAGGGCAAGCTAGAGGCTCCTACAGAGGACGTCAATGGCAGCCTCACAACCAGAGAGGTAGTGCAGGACCTACAACAGCTGCACAAGGACAGACTCAATGATTTTGCTTTGACTCCGCCAACCAGGGCTCAATTAAAAGCACCTTTGGGCGGAAAGCTTTCTTTATTCTCAGAAAATTGACACAGTATTACAAGAGACAAATGGACACTGCAAATAATAGACAAAGGATACAGGTTCCATTTTCACACATTGCCAAAAAGAAAAGGCATGCCAAACCTGCCACCAAATCAAAGGGCAGAGGCTTTGAAACAAATATCCTACTTAATGCAAATGAAAGCTATAGAAAAGGTTCCTCTTTCAGAACAAGGCCAAGGATTTTATTCCAGACTATTCCTTGTTCCAAGAAAAGAAAATCAATGGAAGCCTATTCTCGACTTGTCCGCACTGAATACTTATCTCATTGTGCCAAAATTCAAAATGCTGACTCTACAGCAACTCCTTCCCATGCTGGGCAAGGGGTCTTGGCTGGTGATTCTAGACCTCAAGGAGGCATACCTGCATGTCCCTATCAGACAAAGTTGCAGAAGACACCTCAGATTTCTTGCAGGTTCAGAGCATTATCAGTTCTAAGCATTGCCCTTTGGCTTATCTACTGCGCCCAGAGTATTCATGAAATGCCTGGCATCAGTAATTGCACACTGCAGACTTCAGGGGATTCAAATATACCCATATCTGGACGACTGCCTTATACAAGCGGACAGCCAACAAACTTTGGTAAAGGACTTGATTTATGCCATCCACCTACTGCAGGCCTTGGGATATACAGTCAACATTCACAAATCAAGACTTGTTCCATCCCAAAGAATAACTTTTCTGGGTGCGGATCTAGACACAACCACCCAAATGGCTTTTCTCACAGAAGAAAAACGAAGACAACTACCGGATTACTTCAAGAATCTGACAAGACAAACTCGGCTGACTGCAAGGAAAATCCTGCAGGCCCTGGGTTACATGGCATCTTGCATTCTTCTGATTCCACAAGCAAGGCTGCATATGAGGAAACTACAATGGTACCTAAGGAGTTTATAGTTTATGGACTCAGCACAGTCACAGCCTAGAAACTTTGATCCCACTCATTCCATGCCTCCAAAAGGAATTTCTGTGGTGGGCTCAAGCAAGCCAGTCAAACAGGGGTCTGCCCTTCAGCAAACCAATAGCCAGCCAAACCATTACAAAGGACGCTTCAGACCACGGTTGGGGAGCACACATGGAGGGCAGATGTATTCAAGGACTATGGTCACAAAAGGAGCTACGCATGCACATAAACCAAAAGGAAATGCTGGCAGTGATACATGCAATCGAGGCCTTCAAACTCTTTCTGCATCAAGGCCACCTGCTAATAAGGACAGACAACACCACAGTTATGTGGTACATAAACAAGCAAGGAGGCACCCATTCCTACCCTCTTTGCAGACTGGCAATGAATCTATGGGAACTTTCCTTGAAAGTCAATATAGAGCTGCAATCCCAGTTTGTGCCAGGAAAAGACAATATACTGGCGGACAGCTTAAGCAGAAATATCATGGATGCACACGAATGGATGCTGCACCCAGACATCTTCCTACAGATAACACAATCATGGGGAAGGCCGGACATAGATCTTTTTGCCTCCCCCCACAATCATCAGCTGAAGAAATTCTGCTCAAGGACATACCACCCACAAGCATGGAAAGTGGACGCCCTCTCTTTCAGCTGGAGAACTCTAACAGTGTATGCATTTCCACCTCTTCCATTAATGACCAGGGTCTTACTGAAGATCAGGACAGAGCAGCCAAAAGTGATTCTGATAGCTCCGGACTGGCCAAGACAGCACTGGTACCCACTGTTAAAGAGCATGTCACGTACGAAGCCATGGCCTCTTCCTCAATGGCCACTTCTCCTGACAGCACAATTACAAAACTCTGCATTCCAACCTGAAAACCTTGCAACTAACAGCCTGGAAAATACCTTGACTCCTCCTCAGGATAAGCTATCCAAGAGAGTGAAGGATATCATCATGGAAGCTCGCCGGCCTTCCACAAGAAAGGCATATTCAGCAAAATGGAAAAGATTTCACACTTGGAGCACCACAAAGGGCCTAGATGCAACAGTGATGAACATGGCACATATCCTGGAATACTTGGCAGAAATGCTCCACAATAGCCAGTCTTACTCTTCCATTAAAATTCATGCTTCAGCAATTTCAGCAGAGTACAATACTGATCCAACTGTCTTTTCTCATCCTCTCCTAAGACAGTTTCTAAGAGGAATTAAAAACATCAATCCTCCAAGGAAACCTCCAGTGCCTACTTGGGACCTTAACTTCGTGTTGGAAAAACTAACTCTGCCTCCCTTTGAGCCATCAGCATCTGCAGAACTACAGTTCCTGTCTTGGAAGACTGCCATCCTTCTGGCCATAACCTCAGCAAGAAGAGTATCTGAGTTACAGGCCCTCATGGCAGTACAGCCATTTCTTATTTTTCATCAAGACAGAGTCTCATTGAGAACCAGTCCTTCATTTATGCCAAAGGTGGTATTCAGGGTCTCATTAAATCAAGCTATTCACCTGCCTGCCTTCTTTCCAAATCCACAAAACAAATGGGAGAAACTTCTGCACACCCTGGACATACACAGACAGTTGCGCTACTACTTGGACAGAACTAAAAGCTACAGAAAAACTGACCAGTTGTTGGTAGCATATGCTGCTGGTGCACAAGGGAAAGCAATTTCCAAACAGACAATTTCAAAATGGATAGGGAATTGCATTCGTTTTTGTTATTCCTTTCATGGAAAAACTGTGCCAGCTAACATTAGACCTCATTCCACCAGAGCCACAGCCACCTCCACAGCTTTCTTAAGAGGGGTGGCTACCAAGGACATTTTAGAAGCTGCTACATGGAGCTCCGTGCATACATTTTCCAAGCATTACAATTTACCTTTATATTCCAGATCCAGAGCAGGCTTTGCTACGGCAGTCCTGCAGGGCATTTTAGCTACACCATCCTTTACATAGATCCTCCACCCCAGATTGGCTATGGTATTCTACCCATATGTGATGACTGCAGATGCATCCTTGAAGGACATAGTACAGTTTTGTACCTACCATAAATGTAGATGTCCGATAGGTATGCATCTGCAGTCAGGTTTACCCTCCCTCCTTCCCCTCTTTGTTAGTTATTGGGTACTTTTCCCTCTCATAGCTAGCTGGGGTTATCTATTATGGTGTATTTGTTTTATATATATATATATATATATATATATATATATATATATATATATATATATATATATGTACACATATATTTCTGTGCATGTTTGGAATTTATTGCATTTCTCCAAATTTAGCCTTCCTTTGTGGGCACCTGGCATCTGGGGCAAGAAACACTGAGGAAGATGGCATTGGCTGATGCTTTTATACCCCAGGCGCTCTGACGTCGGGGAGAGGGCGACATCAGCCGACGCCGGACCCAGACTTTAGAATCCGGCCGACCGAAGGGCTGCCTGAGGCAGGACAACCCATATGTGATGACTGCAGATGCATCCTTGAAGGACATTGGAGAAATGGAAAGTTTGGCTTAAAGTGAACTTGGATACCACCTTAGGCATAAAAAGATTAGTTCTCAAAGAAACCTTTTCCCTGTGGAAAATGAGATAATGTTGACTCAGATACTCTTCTTGCAGAAGTCAGAGCAATCAATAAAATTATTTTCATTGTCAAGAACCTCAAAGTCAGCCAGATTAGCTGGTTCACAGAGAGAACGTGTTAGTTTCTCTAAGACAATATTAATAGATCTCCAAGGAGGGGTCACTGGTTTTCTAGGAGGCCTCATACAAAACCCCTTTCAAGAACATTTTGACAGAGTAGGATCCAGGGGCAGAAATGCCCAATGAATGAACCTTGAAAGAGGAATAACAACGGCTATGCAATAGTAACTCAAACAAATACTGTAAAAACAGAGAACAACTAGTCTTGAATGGGTGTTGGTTATATTGCTGGCACCAAATGGAAAAACTTTTCCATTTGCTTATATGTGAATGTCTAGTAATAGGCTTTAGTGCCTCCTTTAGTACCTGCTGCATTGTATTCAATAACCAGGTGTCTAAAAGGAATTAAGACTATATCATCCAGTCAGTCAACTGAAGATGACTGTCAATGTGTATCAAACAACCATGTTCTTGTATAAGTGGATCCAGTCTGTGAGGAAGCTTGTGGTAATTGACACTGGCCATTTCCAAAAGAAGGGAGAACCACAGCTGCCTGGGCCAGAAGTAAGTCACCATAATGATCTGGGGGTGGAGGTCCTCAATCTTCAGAAATACCCTTGATATTAATGGAAAGGGTGGAAAAACAAACAGGAACATTCATGCTGAAAGAAAAAGGCATCTGTCTTACAGGCCCTTCTTGCGTGGAGTCCTGGAACAGAATCTTTCCAGTTGATTGCTGAAAGAAGAGTAAAAGAGGTCTAACTTGAGGCACTCTCCATAGATGGATCATATCCTGAAAGCCCCTGATCTAGTTTCCATTCGTTATGGTTTGCCCTGGTCTTACTCAGCTTGTCTGCTAAACAGTTTTGCTGTGACAGAATGTAGGATGCCCATGGAGTAAGCTATACCCCAAGCTAACATCGTTAGTCTGCAAAGGGGGTACAATCTGGTTTCTTCTTGCTTGTGGATGTACCATACGACTGTGATATTGTCTGTAATCAATTGAAGAGGTCCTGGGACTAAACACAGTTCAGAGAGTTGAGTGCCTTTATCAGGGCAAGCTTCTCTGACATTTATGTGCTTGCATCTGTCCTTTTTGACCCACATCCACTGTACTTGATTGAAATTGTAAATTCATTTAAGGACCTGGGTATATGGGTAGAGCCAGCTTTGAGTTGAGTTTTTTTTTTTCACTTATATCAACCAATTTAGTAATGACATTTATAGAACTATAAGGTGTACAAAAAGATTAAGTCTAGGAAATCAGAATGATGAAATCATTTACTAGTTACATTAGACCCAAACTTGAGTAGGAGTAACAATATGGAATTGTTGTAAGAAAATAAGCACGAGTAAATTAGAAAGCACAGCAGAAATATACCAAGGGCATGGCATACATGGATGTGAAAATTTATATTATGGAAGACAAATATCTGAACTTGCACAGTGCCTGAAATATTTGAGAGATGACGTTATTCAGGTATACGGGGCATTCACAGATAAATCCAGACATTCCCAGAGATGGTTATCAAAAACAGATCAACATCAGACCACCTATGTAGAAGATTCTATAGAAATGAAAGTTACCAATTGAGTCAATGACTGATGCATTGAATGAAACAGAATACCACATTACATTAAAGCAAGCACTAGTTAAGATATTTTCAGTAACACCATGGACACTTATGGGAATAACTGCTTTGGTATATTGGCAGGCTAGAAGGGCATTATTGCCCCATGCCTGAAATATCTATATGTATGTCAATGGAAAATCAACTTATTTGAATGTGTTTTCTCATATGTAAGGATTCCTGCCTGATTCACTAAGCTGGGTGTCCACAGAGAGTCTATAGCTATAAGGCCCTCAAAGTGAGTCCACTATCACCCCCTCCTGTGAAGGGCATCCTTGCCTTGAACAGGGAAGGTTCTCCTCTGCTGCCTGAAACAACAGAGTTTGAAGCCACATATTTCTCTGTCACCAAGGGATGAGCATTAGTGTCTGGTCTCCAAATTTTGCGATGAAAAACCAAAGTAATGGAAGTGATAGGAAGATAAATACGTATCTCAACTGCATCATGATACATTCAGTTCCAACTCTTCCAATACCCTGCTGGCTTGTGCAAAGGAGGAGGAAGAACCCAAGGGCCCAACTCAAAGAACACCACAACTAGTTAAGTCTCAGACTCCCAACTCCAGAGGACATTTAGAGTAGCAGCTCAGTCTGCCACCATGTTAATTTCTGGGATGTTAACTGCTGAAAAAAAATGTTTTTTCTCAATTTTCATTTCTCCTATACATGTGAACAATCAAGCTTTCTCTGAACAGTCTTCACACCTTTACTGATCCGAGAGACAACCAGAGGGGTCATCATAAAGCAAGCCTGAAAGCAGCCTAATACTAATGTCCCTTCCACCAAACCCCAAGCATCTATCTCGCATATGGAGAGGGCAGATATTTTTCAACTAACTAAACCC
Source organism: Protopterus annectens (assembly GCF_019279795.1). Taxonomy (NCBI): domain Eukaryota; kingdom Metazoa; phylum Chordata; order Ceratodontiformes; family Protopteridae; genus Protopterus; species Protopterus annectens. Next base: position 914,154,082 of record NC_056727.1, on the reverse strand, counting down.
TCACAGTGACAGCATGAACAAGTGGGAACTTTCACAATGCCTGAATCCAAACCTGAGCATCTCACTGTACCTGCTTATTTTCTGGCTACATCACGACTACTATTTAGCATGCAAATCCAGAGTACTTAGTGCCAATTTAACTGCCACATCTAGCCCCACTACTTGGCAGAACAAGATGTCCTTCCCTCCCACATTTTGGATGTGTTGGTGTCAACAGCTCATTGCCAATTGCCCTGGCCAACCCAATTCTGTGTCTGGGCCACTAACTGAACTGAGTCATATGAGTTACAAGCCTGGGTGTCATCTTTTTGTGCCACAGAACAAGCAACTACCCAGAGTGATGTGCCTTATCTAAAGGCCCACTGTCAGACTTGTTTATTCTCTGTAAACATAGGGCAAAGCCATGAACTCCCATGGCTTGTTTAGGTACCACCCAAAGAAATGGTAGATGAAACAAATCTGGAAATACCCCAGAAGCAGCTTTCCTTATACAGTCTTCAAAGATCAGAACGGACCACAACTTTCAAATGGGGGTGGAGTGGTCTCTCAACTGTGGCAAAGCAGAAATGCCTGTCCATTGCCCTTGCAAAGTGTGTATTTTAAACACTTGTGAAGTTTAGCTGCAGTAAAGAGGAAGCCTCATCTTGAGACTGGTAGTGACTCCAGAGTCTGGAATGATAAGGATCTACATGAAGAAATTTATGGCCACAATGGTGACTTTGCAGCCAGTGTCACATTTATTTATTTATTTACTGCATTTTGATAACAGGATAAGTGGACTGATCTTCAGCTATCGCCTGGACCCATCTGGGAATAAAACTCGAGAGAGGGGGGAAAAAAAACGAGCAACAGAGCAAAGGTTTGCAATCCAAACAGATAGCACTCTAACTACAGGAATGAACAGTTTACAATAAAACAGAGAATGTTTATAATGCAGACTGAAGAGCACTTATCTACAATACGTATTACAGACAAGTAACCCGGAGTTTAATGTCACTGAATACAACACAGTGAAGAGCATTTATCATATGTATAGTTCCTATGGCGATTTATCACATTTAACTTTAAACACTCACTTGGGGTACCTGAACTTGAAAAGTATGAAAAGTGAGGTGAAGATTACGACATCCATTATCCAGGTAGTCAATAACATGACCTCCTGAGCACATTCTGGACAAGAATGACCAAAACTACAGCATGCCCATCACTACACCAATGAAGACAGTTCAACAAGATGTAATCAAAAAGGACTTATTTCAGTTTATGGTCATGTCCCAGAGACTGCAGCCATGACAACTTCCAGTTCAAGGTCGCTACCAGGGAGTCTTTGCATGGAGCCACCAGGAGTCAGTCTTCCAGGTAATGGGACACATGGAAGTTCCTCCTCCAAGTTCTCTACTGCCATGGCTAGCACAATGGCAATACATTCTGGGAACACAGGAAATGTCAAACTGCAGAACTCTCAAAAAACTGCTGCCCACCCAGCAGTAACTTGCAGGAACCTTGAATGTGAACATAGACACTGCCAAATGGCATCCATCATGCCCATTAACAACCATCCAGGCACTAGATGGCAGAAGTATAGTTACCTGCACAGTTACCTCTGAGGACCCTTCATTGTAGAGCTACAAATGGGATGAAGCCATGGCAAATAAAAGTCACACAACAGAAAGGGAAGGCTCAGGTCAGAGTCCAGAAAAACACCAATGTACAATAGGAGTATAGACTCGGGAAGTCAAGGTCCAAGCAGTAATGTCAGAGGAAGGCGTGAACTAGTGACTATGGCAGAAAATCAGCAATGGACACATTTTTGAGACATACCAAAAGCAGAAACCCTCTGCAGGAGTGAGTATTTACAGTGGCATTTTCCAGTATAAGATCAGCTCTGTGATAGAAAATAAAATGCAGTCAGCAACTCATTGGAAAGAACGTGCTTAGTATATGGCAGGCCTTCTCTTCATGGGGGGAAAAGCAGGCTAATTGGAATTTCCTCAAGTTCAATACCTGCTCCAAGTAACACCTTAACCAGCTGCTCCAAATAACACCTTAGCCAACAGTGTGAAAATAATGTACGATGGGCATTTCTCATTTGTTTTTTTTCCCTCACACACAAAGAAAAAAATATACAGACTGATTTGCAATTATGCTTGCTTTCAGAAGAAAACACAGGGGAGTCCTAAGTGATAACAATCCTTTCCAACAGCCAGATAAGGTTACTTAAGAAAAAGAGCCTGAAACACAGCGGTATCATCAGCAGAGATGAAAGTCACCGGTGAATGTCTGTTCCAAGAAAATAACTCAAGTTTAGCACAGCCCGAGTTTCTAAGGGGGAACAGGCATGCCTATTGACCATGAAGTTCACAATTCACATAACAGTGTCTTTCAAACACATGCAGAACCCCCTTTAAGAAAGCATGAGTAATTTGTAATTGGTCAACACCATAACTGGCAGATACTGGGAGAAACAGATGACATACACTGAGCCTAATTATCCAAAGTCTCTGAAACAGGTCAAACCGATCTGCAAACCTGAAATAGGAAGTAGGGAACACCACTCTATCCAAACACAGGCTCTTTTTCCATTTATCAGAATGCATGTAGCAGATGGACAGCTTTGCAACAGAAAGGAAACAGAATGCATTCACAACAGTACATGTTCAAGTAGAAGGGTCATCACTGCAGTTGTATTAATTATCCATGAGAGCTACACGCAAGTAGAAGTCCACTCTTCCGGATGACCCAAAAATGCGGACAAACCCCTCTTTCTCATTCACTTTACAAATCCAATGCATGGCAGAAACAGAGCATCTACACCTTTTCTTAGTCCCCCCCCCCCCCAAAGATAAACTTGTACATAGGATGGAGGCATAAAAAGTACAGTTTTGTACCTACCATAAATGTAGATGTTCGAATGTTCACACTGCTGCAGTCATCACACTTGGGTTATCCTGCCGTCAGGCTGTCCCGCAGTTGGCCAGAGTTTCAAAGTCTTGGTCTGGCGTCAGTTGCTGTCGCTTCTTCCCTGATGTCAGTGCGCCAGGGGTATACAAGAGGCATCCGATGCCATTTTCTTCAGTTTTTCTTGCCCCAGATGTCAGGTGCCCCCAAGTAGGTAGGCAATATATATTGCTATTAAAACATGTAAAATGAATAAAAGGTATACCTTCAGTTACAAGCAAATACACCACAAAGAATGTACAGGACAGAAAGTATAGAAAAGTTTAGCTAGGTCAGAGGGGATGGAGGGAGGGTAACCTCGACTGCAGCAGTGTGAACACTCTAACATCTACATTTATGGTAGGTACAAAACTGTACTATGTTCATTGTGTTACACTGCTGCAGTCATCACACTTGGGTTGAATCCCAAAGCTAAGGATGGGCGGTGGAACTAAACAGGGTTTGGAGTGGCTAGTAGACCCTGCAGAACTGCAGTGGCAAAGCCAGCTCTGATTTTAGACTATAGAGGTAAGTGATAGTACTTGGTGAAGGTGTGCACTGAACTCCAAGTTGCAGCCTCCAAAATATCCTTGGTTGGTACCCCTCTGAGGAAGGATCTCGATGCTGTTGTAGCCCTGGTGGAATGGGGCCTAATGTTACCAGGTACAGGTTTCCCATGGTGTGTGTAGCAGAAACGGATACAATGTCCGATGCATTTTGAAATGGTCCGTTTTGAGACCGCCTTTCCTTGTGATCCTGCAGCATAGGATACAAAGAGCTGGTCAGACTTTCTGAAAACCTTAGTTTTATCCAAGTAGTAACGTAACTGCCTGTGAATGTCCAAAGAGTGTAGGAGCCTTTCCCCTTTGTTCTGGGGGTTTGGATACAAGGTGGGCAAATGAATGGTTTGGTTTACGGCCACACTGAATACCACCTTTGGCATAAAGGAAGGGTTGGTTTGTAAAGCGACTCTGTCTTGATGAAAAATGATGAAAGGCTCCACTGCCATTAGGGTCTGCTGCTCTGAGACTCTTCGTGCTGAAGTTACTGCTAGCAGCAGGGCAGTTTTCCATGATAGAAACTGTAGATCAGCTGTAAAAGCTGGTTCATAGGGCGGTAGTGTAAGTTTTTCCAAAACAAAATTGAGATTCCAAGTTAGTGTTGGTGCTCTCTGGGAAGGTCTTATGTTCTTAGTCCCTCTGAGAAACTGTCTTAGTAATGGATGTGAAAATATAGGAGGATCAGTGTTGTATTGAGCTGAAATAGCTGAGGCATGGATCTTAATAGATGAAAAAGAAAGTCCTTTGTGCAACATCTCAGTTAAATATTGAAGCTGAGGAATATTTGGGACAAGGGGATATTGGCCTTCAGCCTGGTTCCAGGCACAGAATCTTTTCCATTTGTCTGAATAGCCTTTCCTGGTGCTGAGCCTCCTGGCCTCCAGAATGACATCCATCACAGCTTTAGAGAGAAGTGTTGACTGGTTGTTTAAGCAATTTGCCATGCAGCCAGATTTAAAGTCTTGAGCTGGCTGTGTAGAATCTGATTGTTTTGCCGAGTGAGCAGGTGAGGAATTGGAGGTAAAATCCATGGTGGGCCTTGAGCCATGTTCCTTATTATTGGATACCAGTGTTGGCGTGGCCAGTCTGGAGCAATGAGTATCATTTGTAGCCTCTCTAATCTGGCTTTCAGCAGCACCTTTGCCAGAAGAGGCAGTGGAGGAAAGGCATACATCCTTGGGCAGAATTTCCATAGTTGGTAGTTTTGGGGGAAGCAAACAGATCTATGTCTGGGCTCCCCCATTTTTGAGTTATCATTGCGAATACTTGTGGATCTAGTTTCCACTCGTGAGGATCTATGATGTTTCTGCTTAGATCGTCTGCCAATGTGTTTTTCTTTCCTGGTAGGAATTGTGCTGGGAAATGGAG